>NC_136069.1:1539490468-1539792968 GCF_964261635.1 Lissotriton helveticus | reverse complement strand
CCCTTCCCGGGCCCTTGGCAGTGCGGCAGGCTGGGAGACAGGGCCCAGGGCCGGAGCACCCGACCCGGGGCCCGGCCGGGCCCCTGGACGCAGCCGGGGCTCCCAAGCCCGGAGGCGCATGGGACGCCTCCCCGGTCCCTCCGGACCCCGTCCCGGGCACCCTGCCACGCAGCAGGACCAAGGACAGAGCCCGGGGTGGGGAGGCCGCCCTCCCCGGGCCCTCAGGGGCCCTAGCCACTGCTCCTGAACCCAGCCAAGCAAGGGGAGGCTCCCCGGGCACATCGGAACCCCTTCCCGGGCCCTTGGCAGTGCGGCAGGCTGAGAGACAGGGCCCAGGGCCGGAGCACCCGACCCGGGGCCCGGCCGGGCCCCTGGACGCAGCCGGGGCTCCCAAGCCCGGAGGCGCATGGGACGCCTCCCCGGTCCCTCCGGACCCCGTCCCGGGCACCCTGCCACGCAGCAGGACCAAGGACAGAGCCCGGGGTGGGGAGGCCGCCCTCCCCGGGCCCTCAGGGGCCCTAGCCACTGCTCCTGAACCCAGCCAAGCAAGGGGAGGCTCCCCGGGCACATCGGAACCCCTTCCCGGGCCCTTGGCAGTGCGGCAGGCTGGGAGACAGGGCCCAGGGCCGGAGCACCCGACCCGGGGCCCGGCCGGGCCCCTGGACGCAGCCGGGGCTCCCAAGCCCGGAGGCGCATGGGACACCTCCCCGGTCCCTCCGGACCCCGTCCCGGGCACCCTGCCACGCAGCAGGACCAAGGACAGAGCCCGGGGTGGGGAGGCCGCCCTCCCCGGGCCCTCAGGGGCCCTAGCCACTGCTCCTGAACCCAGCCAAGCAAGGGGAGGCTCCCCGGGCACATCGGAACCCCTTCCCGGGCCCTTGGCAGTGCGGCAGGCTGGGAGACAGGGCCCAGGGCCGGAGCACCCGACCCAGGGCCCGGCCGGGCCCCTGGACGCAGCCGGGGCTCCCAAGCCCGGAGGTGCATGGGACGCCTCCCCGGTCCCTCCGGACCCCGTCCCGGGCACCCTGCCACGCAGCAGGACCAAGGACAGAGCCCGGGGTGGGGAGGCCGCCCTCCCCGGGCCCTCAGGGGCCCTAGCCACTGCTCCTGAACCCAGCCAAGCAAGGGGAGGCTCCCCGGGCACATCGGAACCCCTTCCCGGGCCCTTGGCAGTGCGGCAGGCTGGGAGACAGGGCCCAGGGCCGGAGCACCCGACCCGGGGCCCGGCCGGGCCCCTGGACGCAGCCGGGGCTCCCAAGCCCGGAGGTGCATGGGACGCCTCCCCGGTCCCTCCGGACCCCGTCCCGGGCACCCTGCCACGCAGCAGGACCAAGGACAGAGCCCGGGGTGGGGAGGCCGCCCTCCCCGGGCCCTCAGGGGCCCTAGCCACTGCTCCTGAACCCAGCCAAGCAAGGGGAGGCTCCCCGGGAACAACGGAACCCATTCCTAGGCCCTTGGCAGTGCGGTAGGCTGGAAGACAGGGACCCAGCCGGGGCTCCCAAGCCCGGAGGCGCATGGGATGCCACCCCGGACCCATGGAGCCCGTCCTGGGCATTGAGCCATGCCGTTGGCCTGGAGATGGGTGCCCCGGACGCCCGGGGGAGGTCTGTCTGGGACACATGGAGCCCGTCCTGGGCATTGAACCATGCCGTTGGCCTGGAGAAGGGAGCCCCGGACGCCCGGGGGAGGACTGCCCGGTACCCGTGGAGCCCTTCCCGGGTACTTTGCAACGCCGTTGGCCTCCTGGAGATGGGTGCCCCGAACGCCCGGGGGGTGGGCTGCCCGGGACCCGTGGAGCCCGTCCTGGGCACTCTGACCTGCTGTTGGCCCGGGGGAGGGACCCCAGACGACCGGGACCCGTGGAGCCCGTCCTTGGCACTCTGACAAGCCGTTGGCCCGGGGAAGGGAGCCCCAGACGACCGGGACCTGTGGAGCCCGTCCTGGGCACTCCTGTATGCCGTTGGCCCGGGGAAGGGAGCCCCGGACGTCCGGGACCCGTGGAGCCCGTCCTGGGCACTCCTGTATGCCGTTGGCCCGGGGAAGGGAGCCCCGGACGTCCGGGACCCGTGGAGCCCGTCCTGGGCACTCTGAAATGCTTTGGCCCGGGGAAGGGAGCCCCGGACACCCGGGGGGGAGGACTGCCCGGGACCCGTGGAACTCGTCCTGGGCACTCTGACATGCCGCTGGCCTGGGGAAGGGTGCCCCGGACGCCCGGGGCCCGTGGAGCCCGTCCTGGGCACTCTGACAAGCCGTTGGCCCGGGGAAGGGAGACCTGGACGCCCGGAACCCGTGGAGCCCGTCCTGGGCACTCTGAAATGCTTTGGCCCGGGGAAGGGAGCCCCGGACGCCCGGGGGAGGACTGCCCGGGACCCGTGGAACTGGTCCTGGGCACTCTGACATGCCGCTGGCCCGGGGAAGGGTGCCCCGGATGACCGGGGCCCGTGGAGCCCGTCCTGGGCACTCTGACATGCCGCTGGCCCGGGGAAGGGAGCCCCAGACGCCTGGGGCCCGTGGAGCCCGTCCCGGGCACTCTGCCATGCCGTCAGCCTGGATGGAGCCCCGGACGCCCGGGGGGGGGGCGAAGGCCCGGGACGCATGGAGCCTGTCCCGGGCACTCTGCCATGCCGTCGGCCTGGATGGAGCACCGGACGCCCGGGGGACGACTGCCCAAGAGCCATGGAGCCCATCCTGGGCAATTTGACATGCAGTTGGCCTGGAGGAAGGAAGCTCCGGGTGGCCTAGGGAGGTGTTGCCCAGGCATATCCCATCTGGTCCCCATGGCAGAGAACCACCAACCCTGGAGGGGTGTCCGGGCATACCCTGCCACATAGTAATCCGGAGGCAAATTACCCCCCTTTCTTGCAATCTGTGCACGCGAGGTGACAGAGGGGACCCAAGGCGTGAAAGAACCCGACCTCATGGAGCCCTCGCTGGGATCCGGGAGGCGAATGGCACCTCATTAAGACTTCCAGGGAAGTTCGGCCATCTGGTCCCCCCCATAGGAAAGCGTTGCGGGCGACCAGATGCCCGAGGGGATCCGGGCGACCAGATGGCCGAGGGAATCCGGGCGACCAGATGGCTGGGCATGGAGGTGAAGCCGCCTGGACTCTTCCCCACCCCGTCCCCGTCCCGGGACGAATGCCCGGGACGCATGGAGCCCGTCCTGGCCACTTGATGTCCCGTCCTGGGCATTGAACCATGCCGTCGGCCTGGAGAAGGGAGCCCCCGGACGCCCGGGGGAGGACTGCCCGGTACCCGTGGAGCCCTTCCCGGGTACTTTGCAACGCCGTTGGCCTCCTGGAGATGGGTGCCCCAGATGCCCGGGGGTGGGCTGCCCGGGACCCATGGAGCCCGTCCTGGGCACTTTTACATGCCGTCGGCCTGGAGGTGGGTGCCCTGGACGCCCGGGGGAGGCCTGCCCGGGACCCGTGGAGCCCCTCCCGGGTACTTTGCCAATGCCGTTGGCCTCATGGAGATGGGTGCCCCGGACGCCCGGGGGGAGGACTGCCCGGTACCCGTGGAGTCCTTTCCGGGTACTTTGCAACGCCGTTGGCCCCCTGGAGATATGTGCCCCGAACGCCCGGGGGGAGGGCTGTCCGGGGCCCATGGAGCCCGTCCTGGGCACTGTGACATGCCGTCGGCCTGGAGGTGGGAGCCCCGGACGCCCGGGGGAAGGCTGCCCGGGACCCGTGGAGCCCTTCCCGGGTACTTTGCCATCCCGTTGGCCTCCTGGAGATGGGTGCCCCGGACGCCCGGGGGAGGTCTGTCCGGGGCCCATGGAGCCCGTCCTGGGCAGTGTGACATGCCGTCGGCCTAAAGGTGGGAGCCCCGGACGCCCGGGGGAAGGCTGCCCGGGACCCGTGGAGCCCTTCCCGGGTACTTTGCCATCCCGTTGGCCTCATGGAGATGGGTGCCCCGGACGCCCAGGGGAGGTCTGTCCGGGACACGTGGAGCCCGTCCTGGGCATTGAGCCATGCCGTTGGCCCGGAGAATGGAGCCCCCAGACGCCCGGGGGAGGTGTTGCCCAGGCATATCTCATCTGGTCCCCCGGGCAGAGAACCACCAGCCCTGGAGAGGTGTCCGGGCGTACCCTGCCCCTAGTAATCCGGAGGGAAATTACCCCCCTTTCTTGCAATCCGTGCACGCGCGGTGACAGAGGAGACCCAAGGCGTAAAAGAACCCGACCTCATGGAGCCCTCGCTGGGATCCAGGAGCCGAATGGCACCTCATCGGGACTTCCAGGGAAGCCCGGCCATCTGGTCGCCCCATTGGAAAGCATCACGGGCGACCAGAGGGCCGGGATCGAAAGGACTCCCAGCTCCCCATCCATCCCAAGCCTTCGCGGTAGGGTTCCTGACTGCCTGCCCACGCAAGGCAGGGCTCTTGGACCCCGGCTGGGCCTCAGGCGCAGGTTGGACCACCGGAGCTCTAGGGCCCGGACGACCTGGGGGAGGAATGCCCGGGACCCGTGGAGCCCGTCCTGGGTACTTTGACATGCCGTCGGCCTGGAGGTGGGTGCCCCGGACGCCCCGGGGGAAGCTGCCCGGGACCCATGGAGCCCGTCCTGGGTACTTTGACATTCCGTCGGCCTGGAGGTGGGAGCCCCGGACGCCCGGGGGGAGGTCTGCACGGGACCCATGGAGACCGTCCTGGGTACTTTGCCAATGCCGTTGGCCTCATGGAGATGGGTGCCCCGGACGCCCGGGGGGACGAATGCCCGGGACGCATGGAGCCCGTCCTGGGCACTTTTCCATGCCTTCGGCCTGGAGCCCCCAGACACCCAGGGGAGGACCACCGTGAAAACCATGGAGCCCGACCCGGGCACTCTGCCATACCGTCAGCCTAGATCAGGGGTGCCCAAACCAGTCCTGGCGGGCCCTATCCATGCCAGATTTTTGGGATATCCCCATCTGGGGATCACGGTTCGATCCCCGGCACCGGCGGCAGATTAGCCCAGCACCAGGTGACTCTGGGAAATAGCTGGCGCCGCGGCTAGGGCGGCTGACTCCGGAATCTGGAGATTTTTTTATTTAAGGTTTTTGTAGAGCGCGTAGTAACCCTCGAGCATCCCAGAGATCAGGGTTCGATCCCCGGCACCGGAAGTAGGAAGGCAGAAGGTGGGGCAGTTTATGCAAATTTATGCTGTCAATGTGCCTTGCACATTCATGCAGAATTTCTAGATCCTTGCTGGAAACAAGAGAGCAGGCCTTGTTTCAGATCAACTGTCCCTAACAAGGAATGTCTGAGCACATCCATTCTTTTGCTCTCTAGCCCCTGGCTTGGGACTCACCCTCACTGGCTGAGGAGTGAAGTTCTGCATACCAACGTTGCATAGAAGGTATGTTTGTGATTGGTTTGAGATGGGTGGGAGGTCAAGAGCAGGGAAAAGCAAGTCACTTTCACTTCTAGTCTCCTCTTCTATGCCTACCTGCCGTTCACTCACTCTGTCTTTGTTTCATTCTCTCCTTCCTCAACACCCCATCTCACTCACTCGCTCTATCATTTGTGCTCTTTCCCCTTGCTCTTCATTTCATAGTGGAAACATCTCTTGAATGGATCATAAGAAAATGAGGTTACATAAAATTAAAAATCTACTTATTGGAAACCAAAAATATCACAAGACTGAATGCAAGCCATTTCTTCAATAAAAGGGATTTTTTAGGCACCCCCCAAAAAACACATAAAACACCACTAGTGCTAGAAGAATATTATAAGAGCTTGAAGACAGAATTGGGCAAATTCATTTGCAGTTGAAACTGATGTTTGGTACTTATTCAGATATTATATGCACTTCCAATTTTTAGCTGAGATTCTGAAGGAACGCAGAGACAAAATGGACTAAAAGTTTTGTCAGAAGTGGGATTCGAAGCCACGCCTCCAGGAGATACTGCGGCCTTAACGCAGCGCCTTAGACCACTCGGCCATCCTGACCACATGGTGCTTGCCCATCTACATAGTGAGAAAGATAGTGTGAACAAAAAAAACACACATCTTAGGCCATAAGTGGCTATAGCAAGAAAAAAACTCACTGCACTTTTCCAAAAAGACAACCATATAAGCCCATGTGAGGGAAATGATCTGATTTTCTCCCTCAAGAAAAAAGAAGATTAAACACAGGTTTGTCAGAAGTGGGATTTGAACCCACGCCTCCAGAAGAGACTGCGACCTGAACGCAGCGCCTTAGACCACTCGGCCATCCTGACTTGCATTTGCAGCACCTTCCACACGCCAGACAGCCATGCAAGTTTGGTACCGAAAAGGCATGCCCTCAATTTATTTATCCCATTATAAGCATTTCCAACAGATCTTTGAACAATCCATACAGAGCAGTACCTATGAAGAACTCTTTAGACCTTTAAAGCGTACAAAGAGAAAGTGCTATTCACCAGCCACTTGAACGGCCCAAAGCTGCTTTGAAATTGAGTCAACAGCCACATCTTGGCTGACTAAGGCAAATTCAACAAGGGAGCTCAATGTCACAACATAGGGTGGAATACGCAAATCTAAGCAGTCCCTGATCACAGCCCTGAGGACATTGCTGTAAGTGTGCTGGAGTACAGCTGTCTACCAGGTGCTTGGCATTCTTCCAAATTTGCATGGCCTGTCTGGCCAGGGAATACAAGAGCATGACTCTTCTAGATGAGCTCTTACATGGGTCCTAAGCTCATTTGGTAAGGATTGCACTTTATCAGCAAGACTTTGTACAACAGAAATATATGAGAAACCCAAGCTCTCTTGACTAGACGAGGACGGAATAACGTCCCAGGTGAAGACGAACAGATGCAACTTCCATCAGATGTTATCCTGATGAAGAAGATTATATCTCCAAAAGTCATGTCAGAAGTGGGATTTGAAGCCACGCCTCCAGAGGAGACTGCGGCCTAAACACAGCGCCTTAGACCACTCGGCCATCCTGACAGTGAAGAGTCCTAAGAAATGTATAAAAGTCACTCAGAAATTTCTGCGTCCATGCAAGCTTGAAATAATTTCAACCTTCAAACACAAGGTGCAACTTTTTGCACAAGACAATAAACACAGAAGATCACATATGAAAGCATTTCATTTCACAGGTGTACTGTTTTTATGCTTTTAGAATAACTTATACCTCTCACCAGCTATTTAGGGTTCTGTATTCTACTCACAAAATTACCTTGCCTGCGACCTCTCTCTTTATACACAAACAACTACTGCTCAGGAAGTAGGAAGGCAGAAGGTGGGGCAGTTTATGCAAATTTATGCTGTCAATGTGCCTTGCAGATTCATTGCGAATTTCTAGATCCTTGCTGGAAACAAGAGAGCAGGCCTTGTTTCAGATCAACTGTCCCTAGCAAGGAACGTCTGAGCACATCCATTCTTTTGCTCTCTAGACCCTGGCTTTGGACTCACCCTCACTGGCTGAGGAGTGAAGTTCTGCATACCAACGTTACATAGAAGGTATGTTTGTGATTGGTTTGAGATGGGTGGGAGGTCAAGAGCAGGGAAAAGCAAGTCACCTTCACTTCTAGTCTCCTCTTCTATGCCTACCTGCCGTTCACTCACTCTGTCTTTGTTTCATTCTCTCCTTCCTCAACACCCCATCTCACTCACTGGCTCTATCATTTGTGCTCTTTCCCCTTGCTCTTCATTTCATAGTGGAAACATCTCTTGAATGGATCATTAGAAAATGAGGTTACATAAAATTTAAAATCTACTTATTGGAAACCAAAAATATCACAAGACTGAATGTAAGCTATTTCTTCAATAAAATGGATTTTTTAGGCACCCCCCAAAAAACACATAAAACACCACTAGTGCTAGAAGAATATTATACGAGCTTGAAGACAGAATTGGGCAAATTCATTTGCAGTTGAAACTGAAGTTTGGTACTTATTCAGATATTATATGCACTGCCAATTTTTAGCTGAGATTCTGAAGGAACGCAGAGACAAAATGGACTTAAAGTTTTGTCAAAAGTGGGATTCAAACCCACGCCTCCAGGAGAGACTGCGGCCTTAACGCAGCGCCTTAGACCACTCGGCCATCCTGACCGCATGTCGCTTGTTCATCTACATAGTGAGAAAGATAGTGTGAACAAAAAAAACACACATCTTAGGCCATGAGTGGCTATAGCAAGAAAAAAACTCACTGCACTTTTCCTAAAAGACAACCATATAAGCCCATGTGAGGGAAATGATCTGATTTTCTCCCTCAAGAAAAAAGAAGATTAAACACAGGTTTGTCAGAAGTGGGATTTGAACCCACGCCTCCAGAAGAGACTGCGACCTGAACGCAGCGCCTTAGACCACTCGGCCATCCTGACTTGCATTTGCAGCACCTTCCACAAGCCAGACAGCCATGCAAGTGGGGTACCGAAAAGGCATGCCCTCAATTTATATATCCCATTATAAGCATTTCCAACAGATCTTTGAACAATCCATACAGAGCAGTACCTATGAAGAACTCCTTAGACCTTTAATGAGTACAAAGAGAAAGTGCTATTCACCAGCCACTTGAACGGCCCAAAGCTGCTTTGAAATTGAGTCAATAGCCACATCTTGGCTGACTAAAGCAAATTCAACAAGGGATCTCAATGTCACAACATAGGGTGGAATTCGCAAATCTGAGCAGCCCCTGATCACTGCCCTGAGGAAATTGCTGTAAGTGTGCTGGAGTCCAGCTGTCTACCAGGTGCTTGGCATTCTTCCAAATTTGTATGGCCTGTCTGGCCAGGGAATACAAGAGAATGACTCTTCTAGATGAGCTCTTACATGGGTCATAAGCTCATTTGGTAAGGATTGCACTTTATCAGCAAGACTTTGTACAACAGAAATATATGAGAAACCCAAGCTCTCTTGACTAGACGAGGACAGAATAACGTCCCAGGTGAAGACGAACAGAAGCAACTTCCATCAGATGTTATCCTGATGAAGAAGATTATATCTCCAAAAGTCATTTCAGAAGTGGGATTCGAACCCACGCCTCCAGAGGAGACTGCGGCCTAAACACAGCGCCTTAGACCACTCGGACATCCTGACAGTGAAGAGTCCTAAGAAATGTATAAAAGTCACTCAGAAATTTCTGCGTCCATGCAAGCTTGAAATCATTTCAACCTTCAAACACAAGGTGCAACTTTTTGCACAGGACAATAAACACAGAAGATCACATATGAAAGCATTTCATTTCACAGGTGTACTGTTTTTATGCTTTTAGAATAACTTATACCTCTCACCAGCTATTTAGGGTTCTGTATCCTACTCACAAAATTACCTTGCCTGCGACCTTTCTCTCTATACACAAACAACTACTGCTCAGGAAGTAGGAAGGCAGAAGGTGGGGCAGTTTATGCAAATTTATGCTGTCAATGTGCCTTGCACATTCATGCAGAATTTCTAGATCCTTGCTGGAAACAAGAGAGCAGGCCTTGTTTCAGATCAACTGTCCCTAGCAAGGAACGACTGAGCACATCCATTCTTTTGCTCTCTAGCCCCTGGCTTGGGACTCACCCTCACTGGCTGAGGAGTGAAGTTCTGCATACCAACGTTGCATAGAAGGTATGTTTGTGATTGGTTTGAGATGGGTGGGAGGTCAAGAGCAGGGAAAAGCAAGTCACTTTCACTTCTAGTCTCCTCTTTTATGCCTACCTGCCGTTCACTCACTCTGTCTTTGTTTCATTCTCTCCTTCCTCAACACCCCATCTCACTCACTCGCTCTATCATTTGTGCTCTTTCCCCTTGCTCTTAATTTCATAGTGGAAACATCTCTTGAATGGATCATTAGAAAATGAGGTTACATAAAATTAAAAATCTACTTATTGGAAACCAAAAATATCACAAGACTGAATGTAAGCCATTTCTTCAGTAAAAGGTTTTTTTTAGGCACCCCCCCAAAAAACACATGAAACACCACTAGTGCTAGAAGAATATTATAAGAGCTTGAAGACAGAATTGGGCAAATTCATTTGCAGTTGAAACTGAAGTTTGGTACTTATTCAGATATTATGTGCACTGCCAATTTTTAGCTGAGATTCTGAAGGAACGCAGAGACAAAATGGACTTAAAGTTTTGTCAGAAGTGGGATTCGAACCCACGCCTCCAGGAGAGACTGCGGCCTTAACGCAGCGCCTTAGACCACTCAGCCATCTTGACCACATGTTGCTTGTCCATCTACATAGTGAGAAAGATAGTGTGAACAAAAAAACACACATCTTAGGCCATAAGTGGCTATAGCAAGAAAAAAACTCACTGCACTTTTCCAAAAAGACAACCATATAAGCCCATGTGAGGGAAATGATCTGATTTTCTCCCTCAAGAAAAAAGAATATTAAACACAGGTTTGTCAGAAGTGGGATTTGAACCCACGCCTCCAGAAGAGACTGCGACCTGAACGCAGCGCCTTAGACCACTGGGCCATCCTGACTTGCATTTGCAGCAACTTCCACAAGCCAGACAGCCATGCAAGTTTGGTACCAGAAAGGCATGCCCTCAATTTATTTATCCCATTATAAGCATTTCCAACAGATCTTTGAACAATCCATACAGAGCAGTACCTATGAAGAACTCTTTAGACCTTTAAAGCGTACAAAGAGAAAGTGCTATTCACCAGCCACTTGAACGGCCCAAAGCTGCTTTGAAATTGAGTCAACAGCCACATCTTGGCTGACTAAAGCAAATTCAACAAGGGAGCTCAATGTCACAACATAGGGTGGAATACGCAAATCTAAGCAGCCCCTGATCACAGCCCTGAGGACATTGCTGTAAGTGTGCTGGAGTACAGCTGTCTACCAGGTGCTTGGCATTCTTCCAAATTTGCATGGCCTGTCTGGCCAGGGAATACAAGAGCATGACTCTTCTAGATGAGCTCTTACATGGGTCCTAAGCTCATTTGGTAAGGATTGCACTTTATCAGCAAGACTTTGTACAACAGAAATATATGAGAAACCCAAGCTCTCTTGACTAGACGAGGTCGGAATAACGTCCCAGGTGAAGACGAACAGATGCAACTTCCATCAGATGTTATCCTGATGAAGAAGATTATATCTCCAAAAGTCATGTCAGCAGTGGGCTTCGAACCCACGCCTCCAGAGGAGACTGCTGCCTAAACACAGCGCCTTAGACCACTCGGCCATCCTGACAGTGAAGAGTCCTAAGAAATGTATAAAAGTCACTCAGAAATTTCTGCGTCCATGCAAGCTTGAAATAATTTCAACCTTCAAACACAAGGTGCAACTTTTTGCACAGGACAATAAACACAGAAGATCACATATGAAAGCATTTCATTTCACAGGTGTACTGTTTTTATGCTTTTAGAATAACTTATACCTCTCACCAGCTATTTAGGGTTCTGTATCCTACTCACAAAATTACCTTGCCTGCGACCTCTCTCTTTATACACAAACAACTACTGCTCAGGAAGTAGGAAGGCAGAAGGTGGGGCAGTTTATGGAAATTTATGCTGTCAATGTGCCTTGCAGATTCATGCAGAATTTCTAGATCCTTGCTGGAAACAAGAGAGCAGGCCTTGTTTCAGATCAACTGTCCCTAGCAAGGAACGTCTGAGCACATCCATTCTTTTGCTCTCTAGCCCCTGGCTTGGGACTCACCCTCACTGGCTGAGGAGTGAAGTTCTGCATAGCAACGTTACATAGAAGGTATGTTTGTGATTGGTTTGAGATGGGTGGGAGGTCAAGAGCAGGGAAAAGCAAGTCACCTTCACTTCTAGTCTCCTCTTCTATGCCTACCTGCCGTTCACTCACTCTGTCTTTGTTTCATTCTCTCCTTCCTCAACACCCCATCTCACTCACTGGCTCTATCATTTGTGCTCTTTCCCCTTGCTCTTCATTTCATAGTGGAAACATCTCTTGAATGGATCATTAGAAAATAAGGTTACATAAAATTAAAAATCTACTTATTGGAAACCAAAAATATCACAAGACTGAATGTAAGCCATTTCTTCAATAAAAGGGATTTTTTAGGCACCCCCCAAAAAACACATAAAACACCACTAGTGCTAGAAGAATATTATAAGAGCTTGAAGACAGAATTGGGCAAATTCATTTGCAGTTGAAACTGAAGTTTGGTACTTATTCAGATATTATATGCACTGCCAATTTTTAGCTGAGATTCTGAAGGAACGCAGAGACAAAATGTACTTGAAGTTTTGTCAGAAGTGGGATTCGAACCCACACCTCCAGGAGAGACTGCGGCCTTAATGCAGCGCCTTAGACCACTCGGCCATCCTGACCACATGTTGCTTGTCCATCTACATAGTGAGAAAGATAGTGTGAACAAAAAAAACACACATCTTAGGCCATAAGTGGCTATAGCAAGAAAAAAACACTGCACTTTTCCAAAAAGACAACCATATAAGCCCATGTGAGGGAAATGATCTGATTTTCTCCCTCAAGAAAAAAGAAGATTAAACACAGGTTTGTCAGAAGTGGGATTTGAACCCACGCCTCCAGAAGAGACTGCGACCTGAACGCAGCGCCTTAGACCACTCGGCCATCCTGACTTGCATTTGCAGCACCTTCCACAAGCCAGACAGCCATGCAAGTTTGGTACCGAAAAGGCATGCCCTCAATTTATTTATCCCATTATAAGCATTTCCAACAGATCTTTGAACAATCCATACAGAGCAGTACCTATGAAGAACTCTTTAGACCTTTAAAGCGTACAAAGAGAAAGTGCTATTCACCAGCCACTTGAATGGCCCAAAGCTGCTTTGAAATTGAGTCAACAGTCACATCTTGGCTGACTAAAGCAAATTCAACAAGGGAGCTCAATGTCACAACATAGGGTGGAATACGCAAATCTAAGCAGCCCCTGATCACAGCCCTGAGGACATTGCTGTAAGTGTGCTGGAGTACAGCTGTCTACCAGGTGCTTGGCATTCTTCCAAATTTGCATGGCCTGTCTGGCCAGGGAATACAAGAGCATGACTCTTCTAGATGAGCTCTTACATGGGTCCTAAGCTCATTTGGTAAGGATTGCACTTTATCAGCAAGACTTTGTACAACAGAAATATATGAGAAACCCAAGCTCTCTTGACTAGACGAGGACGGAATAACATCCCAGGTGAAGACGAACAGATGCAACTTCCATCAGATGTTATCCTGATGAAGAAGATTATATCTCCAAAAGTCATGTCAGAAGTGGGATTCGAACCCACGCCTCCAGAGGAGACTGCGGCCTAAACACAGCGCCTTAGACCACTCGGCCATCCTGACAGTGAAGAGTCCTAAGAAATGTATAAAAGTCACTCAGAAATTTCTGCGTCCATGCAAGCTTGAAATAATTTCAACCTTCAAACACAAGGTGCAACTTTTTGCACAGGACAATAAACACAGAAGATCACATATGAAAGCATTTCATTTCACAGGTGTACTGTTTTTATGCTTTTAGATTAACTTATACCTCTCACCAGCTATTTAGGGTTCTGTATCCTACTCACAAAATTACCTTGCCTGCGACCTCTCTCTTTATACACAAACAACTACTGCTCAGGAAGTAGGAAGGCAGAAGGTGGGGCAGTTCATGGAAATTTATGCTGTCAATGTGCCTTGCAGATTAATGCAGAATTTCTAGATCCTTGCTGGAAACAAGAGAGCAGGCCTTGTTTCAGATCAACTGTCCCTAGCAAGGAACGTCTGAGCACATCCATTCTTTTGCTCTCTAGCCCCTGGCTTGGGACTCACCCTCACTGGCTGAGGAGTGAAGTTCTGCATACCAACGTTACATAGAAGGTATGTTTGTGATTGGTTTGAGATGGGTGGGAGGTCAAGAGCAGGGAAAAGCAAGTCACCTTCACTTCTAGTCTCCTCTTCTATGCCTACCTGCCGTTCACTCACTCTGTCTTTGTTTCATTCTCTCCTTCCTCAACACCCCATCTCACTCACTCGCTCTATCATTTGTGCTCTTTCCCCTTGCTCTTCATTTCATAGTGGAAACATCTCTTGAATGGATCATTAGAAAATGAGGTTACATAAAATTAAAAATCTACTTATTGGAAACCAAAAATATCACAAGAATGAATGTAAGCCATTTCTTCAATAAAAGGGATTTTTTAGGCACCCCCCAAAAAACACATAAAACACCACTAGTGCTAGAAGAATATTATAAGAGCTTGAAGACAGAATTGGGCAAATTCATTTGCAGTTGAAACTGAAGTTTGGTACTTATTCAGATATTATATGCACTGCCAATTTTTAGCTGAGATTCTGAAGGAACGCAGAGACAAAATGGACTTAAAGTTTTGTCAGAAGTGGGATTCGAACCCACGCCTCCAGGAGAGACTGCAGCCTTAACACAGCGCCTTAGACCACTCGGCCATCCTGACCACATGTTGCTTGTCCATCTACATAGTGAGAAAGATAGTGTGAACAAAAAAAACACATATCTTAGGCCATAAGTGGCTATAGCAAGAAAAAAACTCACTGCACTTTTCCAAAAAGACAACCATATAAGCCCATGTGAGGGAAATGATCTGATTTTCTCCCTCAAGAAAAAAGAAGCTTAAACACAGGTTTGTCAGAAGTGGGATTTGAACCCACGCCTCCAGAAGAGACTGCGACCTGAACGCAGCGCCTTAGACCACTCGGCCATCCTGACTTGCATTTGAAGCACCTTCCACAAGCCAGACAGCCATGCAAGTTTGGTACCGAAAAGGCATGCCCTCAATTTATTTATCCCATTATAAGCATTTCCAACAGATCTTTGAACAATCCATACAGAGCAGTACCTATGAAGAACTATTTAGACCTTTAAAGCGTACAAAGAGAAAGTGCTATTCACCAGCCACTTGAACGGCCCAAAGCTGCTTTGAAATTGAGTCAACAGCCACATCTTGGCTGACTAAAGCAAATTCAACAAGGGAGCTCAATGTCACAACATAGGGTGGAATACGCAAATCTAAGCAGCCCTTGATCACAGCCCTGAGGACATTGCTGTAAGTGTGCTGGAGTACAGCTGTCTACCAGGTGCTTGGCATTCTTCCAAATTTGCATGGCCTGTCTGGCCAGGGAATACAAGAGCATGACTCTTCTAGATGAGCTCTTACATGGGTCCTAAGCTCATTTGGTAAGGATTGCACTTTATCAGCAAGACTTTGTACAACAGAAATATATGAGAAACCCAAGCTCTCTTGACTAGACGAGGACGGAATAACGTCCCAGGTGAAGAAGAACAGATGCAACTTCCATCAGATGTTATCCTGATGAAGAAGATTATATCTCCAAAAGTCATGTCAGAAGTGGGATTCGAACCCACGCCGCCAGAGGAGACTGCGGCCTAAACACAGCGCCTTAGACCACTCGGCCATCCTGACAGTGAGGAGTCCTAAGAAATGTATAAAAGTCACTCAGAAATTTCTGCGTCCATGCAAGCTTGAAATAATTTCAACCTTCAAACACAAGGTGCAACTTTTTGCACAGGACAATAAACACAGAAGATCACATATGAAAGCATTTAATTTCACAGGTGTACTGTTGTTATGCTTTTAGAATAACTTATACCTCTCACCAGCTATTTAGGGTTCTGTATCCTACTCACAAAATTACCTTGCCTGCGACCTTTCTCTCTATACACAAACAACTACTGCTCAGGAAGTAGGAAGGCAGAAGGTGGGGCAGTTTATGCAAATTTATGCTGTCAATGTGCCTTGCACATTCATGCAGAATTTCTAGATCCTTGCTGGAAACAAGAGAGCAGGCCTTGTTTCAGATCAACTGTCCCTAGCAAGGAACGTCTGAGCACATCCATTCTTTTGCTCTCTAGCCCCTGGCTTGGGACTCACCCTCACTGGCTGAGGAGTGAAGTTCTGCATACCAATGTTGCATAGAAGGTATGTTTGTGATTGGTTTGAGATGGGTGGGAGGTCAAGAGCAGGGAAAAGCAAGTCACCTTCACTTCTAGTCTCCTCTTCTATGCCTACCTGCCGTTCACTCACTCTGTCTTTGTTTCATTCTCTCCTTCCTCAACACCCCATCTCACTCACTGGCTCTATCATTTGTGCTCTTTCCCCTTGCTCTTCATTTCATAGTGGAAACATCTCTTGAATGGATCATTAGAAAATTAGGTTACATAAAATTAAAAATCTACTTATTGGAAACCAAAAATATCACAAGACTGAATGTAAGCCATTTCTTCAATAAAAGGGATTTTTTAGGCACCCCCCAAAAAACACATAAAACACCACTAGTGCTAGAAGAATATTATACGAGCTTGAAGACAGAATTGGGCAAATTCATTTGCAGTTGAATCTGAAGTTTGGTACTTATTCAGATATTATATGCGCTGCCAATTTTTAGCTGAGATTCTGAAGGAACGCAGAGACAAAATGGACTTAAAGTTTTGTCAGAAGTGGGATTCGAACCCACGCCTACAGGAGAGACTGTGGCCTTAACGCAGCACCTTAGACCACTCAGGCACCCTGACCACATGTTGCTTGTCCATCTACATAGTGAGAAAGATAGTGTGAACAAAAAAAACACACATCTTAGGCCATAAGTGGCTATAGCAAGAAAAAAACTCACTGCACTTTTCCAAAAAGACAACCATATAAGCCCATGTGAGGGAAATGATCTGATTTTCTCCCTCAAGAAAAAAGAAGATTAAACACAGGTTTGTCAGAAGTGGGATTTGAACCCACGCCTCCAGAAGAGACTGCGACCTGAACGCAGCGCCTTAGACCACTCGGCCATCCTGACTTGCATTTGCAGCACCTTCCACACGCCAGACAGCCATGCAAGTTTGGTACCGAAAAGGCATGCCCTCAATTTATTTATCCCATTATAAGCATTTCCAACAGATCTTTGAACAATCCATACAGAGCAGTACCTATGAAGAACTCTTTAGACCTTTAAAGCGTACAAAGAGAAAGTGCTATTCACCAGCCACTTGAACGGCCCAAAGCTGCTTTGAAATTGAGTCAACAGCCACATCTTGGCTGACTAAGGCAAATTCAACAAGGGAGCTCAATGTCACAACATAGGGTGGAATACGCAAATCTAAGCAGTCCCTGATCACAGCCCTGAGGACATTGCTGTAAGTGTGCTGGAGTACAGCTGTCTACCAGGTGCTTGGCATTCTTCCAAATTTGCATGGCCTGTCTGGCCAGGGAATACAAGAGCATGACTCTTCTAGATGAGCTCTTACATGGGTCCTAAGCTCATTTGGTAAGGATTGCACTTTATCAGCAAGACTTTGTACAACAGAAATATATGAGAAACCCAAGCTCTCTTGACTAGACGAGGACGGAATAACGTCCCAGGTGAAGACGAACAGATGCAACTTCCATCAGATGTTATCCTGATGAAGAAGATTATATCTCCAAAAGTCATGTCAGAAGTGGGATTTGAACCCACGCCTCCAGAGGAGACTGCGGCCTAAACACAGCGCCTTAGACCACTCGGCCATCCTGACAGTGAAGAGTCCTAAGAAATGTATAAAAGTCACTCAGAAATTTCTGCGTCCATGCTAGCTTGAAATAATTTCAACCTTCAAACACAAGGTGCAACTTTTTGCACAAGACAATAAACACAGAAGATCACATATGAAAGCATTTCATTTCACAGGTGTACTGTTTTTATGCTTTTAGAATAACTTATACCTCTCACCAGCTATTTAGGGTTCTGTATCCTACTCACAAAATTACCTTGCCTGCGACCTCTCTCTTTATACACAAACAACTACTGCTCAGGAAGTAGGAAGGCAGAAGGTGGGGCAGTTTATGCAAATTTATGCTGTCAATGTGCCTTGCAGATTCATTGCGAATTTCTAGATCCTTGCTGGAAACAAGAGAGCAGGCCTTGTTTCAGATCAACTGTCCCTAGCAAGGAACGTCTGAGCACATCCATTCTTTTGCTCTCTAGACCCTGGCTTTGGACTCACCCTCACTGGCTGAGGAGTGAAGTTCTGCATACCAACGTTACATAGAAGGTATGTTTGTGATTGGTTTGAGATGGGTGGGAGGTCAAGAGCAGGGAAAAGCAAGTCACCTTCACTTCTAGTCTCCTCTTCTATGCCTACCTGCCGTTCACTCACTCTGTCTTTGTTTCATTCTCTCCTTCCTCAACACCCCATCTCACTCACTGGCTCTATCATTTGTGCTCTTTCCCCTTGCTCTTCATTTCATAGTGGAAACATCTCTTGAATGGATCATTAGAAAATGAGGTTACATAAAATTTAAAATCTACTTATTGGAAACCAAAAATATCACAAGACTGAATGTAAGCTATTTCTTCAATAAAATGGATTTTTTAGGCACCCCCCAAAAAACACATAAAACACCACTAGTGCTAGAAGAATATTATACGAGCTTGAAGACAGAATTGGGCAAATTCATTTGCAGTTGAAACTGAAGTTTGGTACTTATTCAGATATTATATGCACTGCCAATTTTTAGCTGAGATTCTGAAGGAACGCAGAGACAAAATGGACTTAAAGTTTTGTCAAAAGTGGGATTCAAACCCACGCCTCCAGGAGAGACTGCGGCCTTAACGCAGCGCCTTAGACCACTCGGCCATCCTGACCACATGTCGCTTGTTCATCTACATAGTGAGAAAGATAGTGTGAACAAAAAAAACACACATCTTAGGCCATGAGTGGCTATAGCAAGAAAAAAACTCACTGCACTTTTCCTAAAAGACAACCATATAAGCCCATGTGAGGGAAATGATCTGATTTTCTCCCTCAAGAAAAAAGAAGATTAAACACAGGTTTGTCAGAAGTGGGATTTGAACCCACGCCTCCAGAAGAGACTGCGACCTGAACGCAGCGCCTTAGACCACTCGGCCATCCTGACTTGCATTTGCAGCACCTTCCACAAGCCAGACAGCCATGCAAGTGGGGTACCGAAAAGGCATGCCCTCAATTTATTTATCCCATTATAAGCATTTCCAACAGATCTTTGAACAATCCATACAGAGCAGTACCTATGAAGAACTCCTTAGACCTTTAATGAGTACAAAGAGAAAGTGCTATTCACCAGCCACTTGAACGGCCCAAAGCTGCTTTGAAATTTAGTCAATAGCCACATCTTGGCTGACTAAAGCAAATTCAACAAGGGATCTCAATGTCACAACATAGGGTGGAATTCGCAAATCTGAGCAGCCCCTGATCACTGCCCTGAGGAAATTGCTGTAAGTGTGCTGGATTCCAGCTGTCTACCAGGTGCTTGGCATTCTTCCAAATTTGTATGGCCTGTCTGGCCAGGGAATACAAGAGAATGACTCTTCTAGATGAGCTCTTACATGGGTCATAAGCTCATTTGGTAAGGATTGCACTTTATCAGCAAGACTTTGTACAACAGAAATATATGAGAAACCCAAGCTCTCTTGACTAGACGAGGACAGAATAACGTCCCAGGTGAAGACGAACAGAAGCAACTTCCATCAGATGTTATCCTGATGAAGAAGATTATATCTCCAAAAGTCATTTCAGAAGTGGGATTCGAACCCACACCTCCAGAGGAGACTGCGGCCTAAACACAGTGCCTTAGACCACTCGGACATCCTGACAGTGAAGAGTCCTAAGAAATGTATAAAAGTCACTCAGAAATTTCTTCGTCCATGCAAGCTTGAAATAATTTCAACCTTCAAACACAAGGTGCAACTTTTTGCACAGGACAATAAACACAGAAGATCACATATGAAAGCATTTCATTTCACAGGTGTACTGTTTTTATGCTTTTAGAATAACTTATACCTCTCACCAGCTATTTAGGGTTCTGTATCCTACTCACAAAATTACCTTGCCTGCGACCTTTCTCTCTATACACAAACAACTACTGCTCAGGAAGTAGGAAGGCAGAAGGTGGGGCAGTTTATGCAAATTTATGCTGTCAATGTGCCTTGCACATTCATGCAGAATTTCTAGATCCTTGCTGGAAACAAGAGAGCAGGCCTTGTTTCAGATCAACTGCCCCTAGCAAGGAACGACTGAGCACATCCATTCTTTTGCTCTCTAGCCCCTGGCTTGGGACTCACCCTCACTGGCTGAGGAGTGAAGTTCTGCATACCAACGTTGCATAGAAGGTATGTTTGTGATTGGTTTGAGATGGGTGGGAGGTCAAGAGCAGGGAAAAGCAAGTCACTTTCACTTCTAGTCTCCTCTTTTATGCCTACCTGCCGTTCACTCACTCTGTCTTTGTTTCATTCTCTCCTTCCTCAACACCCCATCTCACTCACTCGCTCTTTCATTTGTGCTCTTTCCCCTTGCTCTTAATTTCATAGTGGAAACATCTCTTGAATGGATCATTAGAAAATGAGGTTACATAAAATTACAAAATCTACTTATTGGAAACCAAAAATATCACAAGACTGAATGTAAGCCATTTCTTCAGTAAAAGGGATTTTTTAGGCACCCCCCCAAAAAACACATAAAACACCACTAGTGCTAGAAGAATATTATAAGAGCTTGAAGACAGAATTGGGAAAATTCATTTGCAGTTGAAACTGAAGTTTGGTACTTATTCAGATATTATATGCACTGCCAATTTTTAGCTGAGATTCTGAAGGAACGCAGAGACAAAATGGACTTAAAGTTTTGTCAGAAGTGGGATTCAAACCCACGCCTCCAGGAGAGACTGCGGCCTTAACGCAGCGCCTTAGACCACTCAGCCATCCTGACCACATGTTGCTTGTCCATCTACATAGTGAGAAAGATAGTGTGAACAAAAAAACACACATCTTAGGCCATAAGTGGCTATAGCAAGAAAACAACTCACTGCACTTTTCCAAAAAGACAACCATATACGCCCATGTGAGGGAAATGATCTGATTTTCTCCCTCAAGAAAAAAGAATATTAAACACAGGTTTGTCAGAAGTGGGATTTGAACCCACGCCTCCAGAAGAGACTGCGACCTGAACGCAGCACCTTAGACCACTGGTCCATCCTGACTTGCATTTGCAGCAACTTCCACAAGCCAGACAGCCATGCAAGTTTGGTACCGAAAAGGCATGCCCTCAATTTATTTATCCCATTATAAGCATTTCCAATAGATCTTTGAACAATCCATACAGAGCAGTACCTATGAAGAACTCTTTAGACACTTTAAAGCGTACAAAGAGAAAGTGCTATTCACCAGCCACTTGAACGGCCCAAAGCTGCTTTGAAATTGAGTCAACAGCCACATCTTGGCTGACTAAAGCAAATTCAACAAGGGAGCTCAATGTCACAACATAGGGTGGAATACGCAAATCTAAGCAGCCCCTGATCACAGCCCTGAGGACATTGCTGTAAGTGTGCTGGAGTACAGCTGTCTACCAGGTGCTTGGCATTCTTCCAAATTTGCATGGCCTGTCTGGCCAGGGAATACAAGAGCATGACTCTTCTAGATGAGCTCTTACATGGGTCCTAAGCTCATTTGGTAAGGATTGCACTTTATCAGCAAGACTTTGTACAACAGAAATATATGAGAAACCCAAGCTCTCTTGACTAGACGAGGTCGGAATAACGTCCCAGGTGAAGACGAACAGATGCAACTTCCATCAGATGTTATCCTGATGAAGAAGATTATATCTCCAAAAGTCATGTCAGAAGTGGGATTCGAACCCACGCCTCCAGAGGAGACTGCGGCCTAAACACAGCGCCTTAGACCACTCGGCCATCCTGACAGTGAAGAGTCCTAAGAAATGTATAAAAGTCACTCAGAAATTTCTGCGTCCATGCAAGCTTGAAATAATTTCAACCTTCAAACACAAGGTGCAACTTTTTGCACAGGACAATAAACACAGAAGATCACATATGAAAGCATTTCATTTCACAGGTGTACTGTTTTTATGCTTTTAGAATAACTTATACCTCTCACCAGCTATTTAGGGTTCTGTATCCTACTCACAAAATTACCTTGCCTGCGACCTTTCTCTCTATACACAAACAACTACTGCTCAGGAAGTAGGAAGGCAGAAGGTGGGGCAGTTTATGCAAATTTATGCTGTCAATGTGCCTTGCACATTCATGCAGAATTTCTAGATCCTTGCTGGAAACAAGAGAGCAGGCCTTGTTTCAGATCAACTGTCCCTAGCAAGGAACGTCTGAGCACATCCATTCTTTTGCTCTCTAGCCCCTGGCTTGGGACTCACCCTCACTGGCTGAGGAGTGAAGTTCTGCATACCAATGTTGCATAGAAGGTATGTTTGTGATTGGTTTGAGATGGGTGGGAGGTCAAGAGCAGGGAAAAGCAAGTCACCTTCACTTCTAGTCTCCTCTTCTATGCCTACCTGCCGTTCACTCACTCGTCTTTGTTTCATTCTCTCCTTCCTCAACACCCCATCTCACTCACTGGCTCTATCATTTGTGCTCTTTCCCCTTGCTCTTCATTTCATAGTGGAAACATCTCTTGAATGGATCATTAGAAAATTAGGTTACATAAAATTAAAAATCTACTTATTGGAAACCAAAAATATCACAAGACTGAATGTAAGCCATTTCTTCAATAAAAGGGATTTTTTAGGCACCCCCCAAAAAACACATAAAACACCACTAGTGCTAGAAGAATATTATACGAGCTTGAAGACAGAATTGGGCAAATTCATTTGCAGTTGAATCTGAAGTTTGGTACTTATTCAGATATTATATGCACTGCCAATTTTTAGCTGAGATTCTGAAGGAACGCAGAGACAAAATGGACTTAAAGTTTTGTCAGAAGTGGGATTCGAACCCACGCCTACAGGAGAGACTGTGGCCTTAACGCAGCACCTTAGACCACTCAGGCACCCTGACCACATGTTGCTTGTCCATCTACATAGTGAGAAAGATAGTGTGAACAAAAAAAACACACATCTTAGGCCATAAGTGGCTATAGCAAGAAAAAAACTCACTGCACTTTTCCAAAAAGACAACCATATAAGCCCATGTGAGGGAAATGATCTGATTTTCTCCCTCAAGAAAAAAGAAGATTAAACACAGGTTTGTCAGAAGTGGGATTTGAACCCACGCCTCCAGAAGAGACTGCGACCTGAACGCAGCGCCTTAGACCACTCAGCCATCCTGACTTGCATTTGCAGCACCTTCCACACGCCAGACAGCCATGCAAGTTTGGTACCGAAAAGGCATGCCCTCAATTTATTTATCCCATTATAAGCATTTCCAACAGATCTTTGAACAATCCATACAGAGCAGTACCTATGAAGAACTCTTTAGACCTTTAAAGCGTACAAAGAGAAAGTGCTATTCACCAGCCACTTGAACGGCCCAAAGCTGCTTTGAAATTGAGTCAACAGCCACATCTTGGCTGACTAAGGCAAATTCAACAAGGGAGCTCAATGTCACAACATAGGGTGGAATACGCAAATCTAAGCAGTCCCTGATCACAGCCCTGAGGACATTGCTGTAAGTGTGCTGGAGTACAGCTGTCTACCAGGTGCTTGGCATTCTTCCAAATTTGCATGGCCTGTCTGGCCAGGGAATACAAGAGTATGACTCTTCTAGATGAGCTCTTACATGGGTCCTAAGCTCATTTGGTAAGGATTGCACTTTATCAGCAAGACTTTGTACAACAGAAATATATGAGAAACCCAAGCTCTCTTGACTAGACGAGGACGGAATAACGTCCCAGGTGAAGACGAACAGATGCAACTTCCATCAGATGTTATCCTGATGAAGAAGATTATATCTCCAAAAGTCATTTCAGAAGTGGGATTCGAACCCACGCCTCCAGAGGAGACTGCAGCCTAGACACAGCGCCTTAGACCACTCGGCCATCCTGACAGTGAAGAGTCCTAAGAAATGTATAAAAGTCACTCAGAAATTTCTGCGTCCATGCAAGCTTGAAATAATTTCAACCTTCAAACACAAGGTGCAACTTTTTGCACAAGACAATAAACACAGAAGATCACATATGAAAGCATTTCATTTCACAGGTGTACTGTTTTTATGCTTTTAGAATAACTTATACCTCTCACCAGCTATTTAGGGTTCTGTATCCTACTCACAAAATTACCTTGCCTGCGACCTCTCTCTTTATACACAAACAACTACTGCTCAGGAAGTAGGAAGGCAGAAGGTGGGGCAGTTTATGCAAATTTATGCTGTCAATGTGCCTTGCAGATTCATTGCGAATTTCTAGATCCTTGCTGGAAACAAGAGAGCAGGCCTTGTTTCAGATCAACTGTCCCTAGCAAGGAACGTCTGAGCACATCCATTCTTTTGCTCTCTAGACCCTGGCTTTGGACTCACCCTCACTGGCTGAGGAGTGAAGTTCTGCATACCAACGTTACATAGAAGGTATGTTTGTGATTGGTTTGAGATGGGTGGGAGGTCAAGAGCAGGGAAAAGCAAGTCACCTTCACTTCTAGTCTCCTCTTCTATGCCTACCTGCCGTTCACTCACTCTGTCTTTGTTTCATTCTCTCCTTCCTCAACACCCCATCTCACTCACTGGCTCTATCATTTGTGCTCTTTCCCCTTGCTCTTCATTTCATAGTGGAAACATCTCTTGAATGGATCATTAGAAAATGAGGTTACATAAAATTTAAAATCTACTTATTGGAAACCAAAAATATCACAAGACTGAATGTAAGCTATTTCTTCAATAAAATGGATTTTTTAGGCACCCCCCAAAAAACACATAAAACACCACTAGTGCTAGAAGAATATTATACGAGCTTGAAGACAGAATTGGGCAAATTCATTTGCAGTTGAAACTGAAGTTTGGTACTTATTCAGATATTATATGCACTGCCAATTTTTAGCTGAGATTCTGAAGGAACGCAGAGACAAAATGGACTTAAAGTTTTGTCAAAAGTGGGATTCAAACCCACGCCTCCAGGAGAGACTGCGGCCTTAACGCAGCGCCTTAGACCACTCGGCCATCCTGACCACATGTCGCTTGTTCATCTACATAGTGAGAAAGATAGTGTGAACAAAAAAAACACACATCTTAGGCCATGAGTGGCTATAGCAAGAAAAAAACTCACTGCACTTTTCCTAAAAGACAACCATATAAGCCCATGTGAGGGAAATGATCTGATTTTCTCCCTCAAGAAAAAAGAAGATTAAACACAGGTTTGTCAGAAGTGGGATTTGAACCCACGCCTCCAGAAGAGACTGCGACCTGAACGCAGCGCCTTAGACCACTCGGCCATCCTGACTTGCATTTGCAGCACCTTCCACAAGCCAGACAGCCATGCAAGTGGGGTACCGAAAAGGCATGCCCTCAATTTATTTATCCCATTATAAGCATTTCCAACAGATCTTTGAACAATCCACACAGAGCAGTACCTATGAAGAACTCCTTAGACCTTTAATGAGTACAAAGAGAAAGTGCTATTCACCAGCCACTTGAACGGCCCAAAGCTGCTTTGAAATTGAGTCAATAGCCACATCTTGGCTGACTAAAGCAAATTCAACAAGGGATCTCAATGTCACAACATAGGGTGGAATTCGCAAATCTTAGCAGCCCCTGATCACTGCCCTGAGGAAATTGCTGTAAGTGTGCTGGAGTCCAGCTGTCTACCAGGTGCTTGGCATTCTTCCAAATTTGTACGGCCTGTCTGGCCAGGGAATACAAGAGAATGACTCTTCTAGATGAGCTCTTACATGGGTCATAAGCTCATTTGGTAAGGATTGCACTTTATCAGCAAGACTTTGTACAACAGAAATATATGAGAAACCCAAGCTCTCTTGACTAGACGAGGACAGAATAACGTCCCAGGTGAAGACGAACAGAAGCAACTTCCATCAGATGTTATCCTGATGAAGAAGATTATATCTCCAAAAGTCATTTCAGAAGTGGGATTCGAACCCAAGCCTCCAGAGGAGACTGCGGCCTAAACACAGCACCTTAGACCACTCGGACATCCTGACAGTGAAGAGTCCTAAGAAATGTATAAAAGTCACTCAGAAATTTCTGCGTCCATGCAAGCTTGAAATAATTTCAACCTTCAAACACAAGGTGCAACTTTTTGCACAGGACAATAAACACAGAAGATCACATATGAAAGCATTTCATTTCACAGGTGTACTGTTTTTATGCTTTTAGAATAACTTATACCTCTCACCAGCTATTTAGGGTTCTGTATCCTACTCACAAAATTACCTTGCCTGCGACCTTTCTCTCTATACACAAACAACTACTGCTCAGGAAGTAGGAAGGCAGAAGGTGGGGCAGTTTATGCAAATTTATGCTGTCAATGTGCCTTGCACATTCATGCAGAATTTCTAGATCCTTGCTGGAAACAAGAGAGCAGGCCTTGTTTCAGATCAACTGTCCCTAGCAAGGAACGACTGAGCACATCCATTCTTTTGCTCTCTAGCCCCTGGCTTGGGACTCACCCTCACTGGCTGAGGAGTGAAGTTCTGCATACCAACGTTGCATAGAAGGTATGTTTGTGATTGGTTTGAGATGGGTGGGAGGTCAAGAGCAGGGAAAAGCAAGTCACTTTCACTTCTAGTCTCCTCTTTTATGCCTACCTGCCGTTCACTCACTCTGTCTTTGTTTCATTCTCTCCTTCCTCAACACCCCATCTCACTCACTCGCTCTATCATTTGTGCTCTTTCCCCTTGCTCTTAATTTCATAGTGGAAACATCTCTTGAATGGATCATTAGAAAATGAGGTTACATAAAATTAAAAATCTACTTATTGGAAACCAAAAATATCACAAGACTGATTGTAAGCCATTTCTTCAGTAAAAGGGATTTTTTAGGCACCCCCCAAAAAAACACATAAAACACCACTAGTGCTAGAAGAATATTATAAGAGCTTGAAGACAGAATTGGGCAAATTCATTTGCAGTTGAAACTGAAGTTTGGTACTTATTCAGATATTATATGCACTGCCAATTTTTAGCTGAGATTCTGAAGGAACGCAGAGACAAAATGGACTTAAAGTTTTTCAGAAGTGGGATTCGAACCCACGCCTCCAGGAGAGACTGCGGCCTTAACGCAGCGCTTTAGACCACTCAGCCATCCTGACCACATGTTGCTTGTCCATCTACATAATGAGAAAGATAGTGTGAACAAAAAAACACACATCTTAGGCCATAAGTGGCTATAGCAAGAAAAAAACTCACTGCACTTTTCCAAAAAGACAACCATATAAGCCCATGTGAGGGAAATGATCTGATTTTCTCCCTCAAGAAAAAAGAATATTAAACACAGGTTTGTCAGAAGTGGGATTTGAATCCACGCCTCCAGAAGAGACTGCGACCTGAACGCAGCGCCTTAGACCACTGGGCCATCCTGACTTGCATTTGCAGCAACTTCCACAAGCCAGACAGCCATGCAAGTTTGGTACCGAAAAGGCATGCCCTCCATTTATTTATCCCATTATAAGCATTTCCAACAGATCTTTGAACAATCCATACAGAGCAGTACCTATGAAGAACTCTTTAGACCTTTAAAGCGTACAAAGAGAAAGTGCTATTCACCAGCCACTTGAACGGCCCAAAGCTGCTTTGAAATTGAGTCAACAGCCACATCTTGGCTGACTAAAGCAAATTCAACAAGGGAGCTCAATGTCACAACATAGGGTGGAATACGCAAATCTAATCAGCCCCTGATCACAGCCCTGAGGACATTGCTGTAAGTGTGCTGGAGTACAGCTGTCTACCAGGTGCTTGGCATTCTTCCAAATTTGCATGGCCTGTCTGGCCAGGGAATACAAGAGCATGACTCTTCTAGATGAGCTCTTACATGGGTCATAAGCTCATTTGGTAAGGATTGCACTTTATCAGCAAGACTTTGTACAACAGAAATATATGAGAAACCCAAGCTCTCTTGACTAGACGAGGACAGAATAACGTCCCAGGTGAAGACGAACAGAAGCAACTTCCATCAGATGTTATCCTGATGAAGAAGATTATATCTCCAAAAGTCATTTCAGAAGTGGGATTCGAACCCACGCCTCCAGAGGAGACTGCGGCCTAAACACAGCACCTTAGACCACTCGGACATCCTGACAGTGAAGAGTCCTAAGAAATGTATAAAAGTCACTCAGAAATTTCTGCGTCCATGCAAGCTTGAAATAATTTCAACCTTCAAACACAAGGTGCAACTTTTTGCACAGGACAATAAACACAGAAGATCACATATGAAAGCATTTCATTTCACAGGTGTACTGTTTTTATGCTTTTAGAATAACTTATACCTCTCACCAGCTATTTAGGGTTCTGTATCCTACTCACAAAATTACCTTGCCTGCGACCTTTCTCTCTATACACAAACAACTACTGCTCAGGAAGTAGGAAGGCAGAAGGTGGGGCAGTTTATGCAAATTTATGCTGTCAATGTGCCTTGCACATTCATGCAGAATTTCTAGATCCTTGCTGGAAACAAGAGAGCAGGCCTTGTTTCAGATCAACTGTCCCTAGCAAGGAACGACTGAGCACATCCATTCTTTTGCTCTCTAGCCCCTGGCTTGGGACTCACCCTCACTGGCTGAGGAGTGAAGTTCTGCATACCAACGTTGCATAGAAGGTATGTTTGTGATTGGTTTGAGATGGGTGGGAGGTCAAGAGCAGGGAAAAGCAAGTCACTTTCACTTCTAGTCTCCTCTTTTATGCCTACCTGCCGTTCACTCACTCTGTCTTTGTTTCATTCTCTCCTTCCTCAACACCCCATCTCACTCACTCGCTCTATCATTTGTGCTCTTTCCCCTTGCTCTTAATTTCATAGTGGAAACATCTCTTGAATGGATCATTAGAAAATGAGGTTACATAAAATTAAAAATCTACTTATTGGAAACCAAAAATATCACAAGACTGAATGTAAGCCATTTCTTCAGTAAAAGGGATTTTTTAGGCACCCCCCCAAAAAACACATAAAACACCACTAGTGCTAGAAGAATATTATAAGAGCTTGAAGACAGAATTGGGCAAATTCATTTGCAGTTGAAACTGAAGTTTGGTACTTATTCAGATATTATATGCACTGCCAATTTTTAGCTGAGATTCTGAAGTAACGCAGAGACAAAATGGACTTAAAGTTTTGTCAGAAGTGGGATTCAAACCCACGCCTCCAGGAGAGACTGCGGCCTTAACGCAGCGCCTTAGACCACTCGGCCATCCTGACCACATGTTGCTTGTCCATCTACATAGTGAGAAAGATAGTGTGAACAAAAAAAACACACATCTTAGGCCATAAGTGGCTATAGCAAGAAAAAAACTCACTGCACTTTTCCAAAAAGACAACCATATAAGCCCATGTGAGGGAAATGATCTGATTTTCTCCCTCAAGAAAAAAGAAGATTAAACACAGGTTTGTCAGAAGTGGGATTTGAACCCACGCCTCCAGAAGAGACTGCGACCTGAACGCAGCGCCTTAGACCACTCGGCCATCCTGACTTGCATTTGCAGCACCTTCCACAAGCCAGACAGCCATGCAAGTTTGGTACCGAAAAGGCATGCCCTCAATTTATTTATCCCATTATAAGCATTTCCAACAGATCTTTGAACAATCCATACAGAGCAGTACCTATGAAGAACTCTTTAGACCTTTAAAGCGTACAAAGAGAAAGTGCTATTCACCAGCCACTTGAACGGCCCAAAGCTGCTTTGAAATTGAGTCAACAGCCACATCTTGGCTGACTAAAGCAAATTCAACAAGGGAGCTCAATGTCACAACATAGGGTGGAATACGCAAATCTAAGCAGCCCCTGATCACAGCCCTGAGGACATTGCTGTAAGTGTGCTGGAGTACAGCTGTCTACCAGGTGCTTGGCATTCTTCCAAATTTGCATGGCCTGTCTGGCCAGGGAATACAAGAGCATGACTCTTCTAGATGAGCTCTTACATGGGTCCTAAGCTCATTTGGTAAGGATTGCACTTTATCAGCAAGACTTTGTACAACAGAAATATATGAGAAACCCAAGCTCTCTTGACTAGACGAGGACGGAATAACATCCCAGGTGAAGACGAACAGATGCAACTTCCATCAGATGTTATCCTGATGAAGAAGATTATATCTCCAAAAGTCATGTCAGAAGTGGGATTCGAACCCACGCCTCCAGAGGAGACTGCGGCCTAAACACAGCGCCTTAGACCACTCGGCCATCCTGACAGTGAGGAGTCCTAAGAAATGTATAAAAGTCACTCAGGAATTTCTGCGTCCATGCAAGCTTGAAATAATTTCAACCTTCAAACACAAGGTGCAACTTTTTGCACAGGACAATAAACACAGAAGATCACATATGAAAGCATTTCATTTCACAGGTGTACTGTTTTTATGCTTTTAGAATAACTTATACCTCTCACCAGCTATTTAGGGTTCTGTATCCTACTCACAAAATTACCTTGCCTGCGACCTCTCTCTTTATACACAAACAACTACTGCTCAGGAAGTAGGAAGGCAGAAGGTGGGGCAGTTTATGGAAATTTATGCTGTCAATGTGCCTTGCAGATTCATGCAGAATTTCTAGATCCTTGCTGGAAACAAGAGAGCAGGCCTTGTTTCAGATCAACTGTCCCTAGCAAGGAACGTCTGAGCACATCCATTCTTTTGCTCTCTAGCCCCTGGCTTGGGACTCACCCTCACTGGCTAAGGAGTGAAGTTCTGCATACCAACGTTACATAGAAGGTATGTTTGTGATTGGTTTGAGATGGGTGGGAGGTCAAGAGCAGGGAAAAGCAAGTCACCTTCACTTCTAGTCTCCTCTTCTATGCCTACCTGCCGTTCACTCACTCTGTCTTTGTTTCATTCTCTCCTTCCTCAACACCCCATCTCACTCACTCGCTCTATCATTTGTGCTCTTTCCCTTTGCTCTTCATTTCATAGTGGAAACATCTCTTGAATGGATCATTAGAAAATGAGGTTACATAAAATTAAAAATCTACTTATTGGAAACCAAAAATATCACAAGACTGAATGTAAGCCATTTCTTCAATAAAAGGGATTTTTTAGGCACCCCCCAAAAAACACATAAAACACCACTAGTGCTAGAAGAATATTATAAGAGCTTGAAGACAGAATTGGGCAAATTCATTTGCAGTTGAAACTGAAGTTTGGTACTTATTCAGATATTATATGCACTGCCAATTTTTAGCTGAGATTCTGAAGGAACGCAGAGACAAAATGGACTTAGAGTTTTGTCAGAAGTGGGATTCGAACCCACGCCTCCAGGAGAGACTGCAGCCTTAACGCAGCGCCTTAGACCACTCGGCCATCCTGACCACATGTTGCTTGTCCATCTACATAGTGAGAAAGATAGTGTGAACAAAAAAAACACATATCTTAGGCCATAAGTGGCTATAGCAAGAAAAAAACTCACTGCACTTTTCCAAAAAGACAACCATATAAGCCCATGTGAGGGAAATGATCTGATTTTCTCCCTCAAGAAAAAAGAATATTAAACACAGGTTTGTCAGAAGTGGGATTTGAACCCACGCCTCCAGAAGAGACTGCGACCTGAACGCAGTGCCTTAGACCACTCGGCCATCCTGACTTGCATTTGAAGCACCTTCCACAAGCCAGACAGCCATGCAAGTTTGGTACCGAAAAGGCATGCCCTCAATTTATTTATCCCATTATAAGCATTTCCAACAGATCTTTGAACAATCCATACAGAGCAGTACCTATGAAGAACTCTTTAGACCTTTAAAGCGTACAAAGAGAAAGTGCTATTCACCAGCCACTTGAACGGCCCAAAGCTGCTTTGAAATTGAGTCAACAGCCACATCTTGGCTGACTAAAGCAAATTCAACAAGGGAGCTCAATGTCACAACATAGGGTGGAATACGCAAATCTAAGCAGCCCCTGATCACAGCCCTGAGGACATTGCTGTAAGTGTGCTGGAGTACAGCTGTCTACCAGGTGCTTGGCATTCTTCCAAATTTGCATGGCCTGTCTGGCCAGGGAATACAAGAGCATGACTCTTCTAGATGAGCTCTTACATGGGTCCTAAGCTCATTTGGTAAGGATTGCACTTTATCAGCAAGACTTTGTACAACAGGAAGGAATAACGTCCCAGGTGAAGAAGAACAGATGCAACTTCCATCAGATGTTATCCTGATGAAGAAGATTATATCTCCAAAAGTCATGTCAGAAGTGGGATTCGAACCCACGCCGCCAGAGGAGACTGCGGCCTAAACACAGCGCCTTAGACCACTCGGCCATCCTGACAGTGAGGAGTCCTAAGAAATGTATAAAAGTCACTCAGAAATTTCTGCGTCCATGCAAGCTTGAAATAATTTCAACCTTCAAACACAAGGTGAAACTTTTTGCACAGGACAATAAACACAGAAGATCACATATGAAAGCATTTAATTTCACAGGTGTACTGTTTTTATGCTTTTAGAATAACTTATACCTCTCACCAGCTATTTAGGGTTCTGTATCCTACTCACAAAATTACCTTGCCTGCGACCTTTCTCTCTATACACAAACAACTACTGCTCAGGAAGTAGGAAGGCAGAAGGTGGGGCAGTTTATGCAAATTTATGCTGTCAATGTGCCTTGCACATTCATGCAGAATTTCTAGATCCTTGCTGGAAACAAGAGAGCAGGCCTTGTTTCAGATCAACTGTCCCTAGCAAGGAACGTCTGAGCACATCCATTCTTTTGCTCTCTAGCCCCTGGCTTGGGACTCACCCTCACTGGCTGAGGAGTGAAGTTCTGCATACCAACGTTGCATAGAAGGTATGTTTGTGATTGGTTTGAGATGGGTGGGAGGTCAAGAGCAGGGAAAAGCAAGTCACTTTCACTTCTAGTCTCCTCTTCTATGCCTACCTGCCGTTCACTCACTCTGTCTTTGTTTCATTCTCTCCTTCCTCAACACCCCATCTCACTCACTCGCTCTATCATTTGTGCTCTTTCCCCTTGCTCTTCATTTCATAGTGGAAACATCTCTTGAATGGATCATTAGAAAATGAGGTTACATAAAATTAAAAATCTACTTATTGGAAACCAAAAATATCACAAGACTGAATGTAAGCCATTTCTTCAATAAAAGGGATTTTTTAGGCACCCCCCAAAAAACACATAAAACACCACTAGTGATAGAAGAATATTATAAGAGCTTGAAGACAGAATTGGGCAAATTCATTTGCAGTTGAAACTGAAGTTTGGTACTTATTCAGATATTATATGCACTGCCAATTTTTAGCTGAGATTCTGAAGGAACGCAGAGACAAAATGGACTTAAAGTTTTGTCAGAAGTGGGATTTGAACCCACACCTCCAGGAGAGACTGCGGCCTTAACGCAGCGGCTTAGACCACTCGGCCATCCTAACCACATGTTGCTTGGCCATCTACATAGTGAGAAAGATAGTGTGAACAAAAAAAACACACATCTTAGGCCATAAGTGGCTATAGCAAGAAAAAAACTCACTGCACTTTTCCAAAAAGACAACCATATAAGCCCATGTGAGGGAAATGATCTGATTTTCTCCCTCAAGAAAAAAGAAGATTAAACACAGGTTTGTCAGAAGTGGGATTTGAACCCACGCCTCCAGAAGAGACTGCCACCTGAACGCAGCACCTTAGACCACTCGGCCATCCTGACTTGCGTTTGAAGCACCTTCCACAAGCCAGACAGCCATGCAAGTTTGGTACCGAAAAGGCATGCCCTCAATTTATTTATCCCATTATAAGCATTTCCAACAGATCTTTGAACAATCCATACAGAGCAGTACCTATGAAGAACTCTTTAGACCTTTAAAGCGTACAAAGAGAAAGTGCTATTCACCAGCCACTTGAACTGCCCAAAGCTGCTTTGAAATTGAGTCAACAGCCACATCTTGGCTGACTAAAGCAAATTCAACAAGGGAGCTCAATGTCACAACATAGGGTGGAATACGCAAATCTAAGCAGCCCCTGATCACAGCCCTGAGGACATTGCTGTAAGTGTGCTGGAGTACAGCTGTCTACCAGGTGCTTGGCATTCTTCCAAATTTGCATGGCCTGTCTGGCCAGGGAATACAAGAGCATGACTCTTCTAGATGAGCTCTTACATGGGTCCTAAGCTCATTTGGTAAGGATTGCACTTTATCAGCAAGACTTTGTACAACAGAAATATATGAGAAACCCAAGCTCTCTTGACTAGACGAGGACGGAATAACGTCCCAGGTGAAGAAGAACAGATGCAACTTCCATCAGATGTTATCCTGATGAAGATTATATCTCCAAAAGTCATGTCAGAAGTGGGATTCGAACCCACGCCTCCAGAGGAGACTGCGGCCTAAACACAGCGCCTTAGACCACTCGGCCATCCTGACAGTGAAGAGTCCTAAGAAATGTATAAAAGTCACTCAGAAATTTCTGCGTCCATGCAAGCTTGAAATAATTTCAACCTTCAAACACAAGGTGCAACTTTTTGCACAGGACAATAAACACAGAAGATCACATATGAAAGCATTTCATTTCACAGGTGTACTGTTTTTATGCTTTTAGAATAACTTATACCTCTCACCAGCTATTTAGGGTTCTGTATCCTACTCACAAAATTACCTTGCCTGCGACCTTTCTCTCTATACACAAACAACTACTGCTCAGGAAGTAGGAAGGCAGAAGGTGGGGCAGTTTATGCAAATTTATGCTGTAATATGTGCCTTGCACATTCATGCAGAATTTCTAGATCCTTGCTGGAAACAAGAGAGCAGGCCTTGTTTCAGATCAACTGTTCCTAGCAAGGAACGTCTGAGCACATCCATTCTTTTGCTCTCTAGCCCCTGGCTTGGGACTCACCCTCACTGGCTGAGGAGTGAAGTTCTGCATACCAACGTTGCATAGAAGGTATGTTTGTGATTGGTTTGAGATGGGTGGGAGGTCAAGAGCAGGGAAAAGCAAGTCACTTTCACTTCTAGTCTCCTCTCCTATGCCTACCTGCCGTTCACTCACTCTGTCTTTGTTTCATTCTCTCCTTCCTCAACACCCCATCTCACTCACTCGCTCTATCATTTGTGCTCTTTCCCCTTGCTCTTCATTTCATAGTGGAAACATCTCTTGAATGGATCATTAGAAAATGAGGTTACATAAAATTAAAAATCTACTTATTGGAAACCAAAAATATCACAAGACTGAATGTAAGCCATTTCTTCAATAAAAGGGATTTTTTAGGCACCCCCCAAAAAACACATAAAACACCACTAGTGATAGAAGAATATTATAAGAGCTTGAAGACAGAATTGGGCAAATTCATTTGCAGTTGAAACTGAAGTTTGGTACTTATTCAGATATTATATGCACTGCCAATTTTTAGCTGAGATTCTGAAGGAACGCAGAGACAAAATGGACTTAAAGTTTTGTCAGAAGTGGGATTCGAACCAACACCTCCAGGAGAGACTGCGGCCTTAACGCAGCGCCTTAGACCACTCGGCCATCCTGACCACATGTTGCTTGTCCTTCTACATAGTGAGAAAGATAGTGTGAACAAAAAAAACACACATCTTAGGCCATAAGTGGCTATAGCAAGAAAAAAACTCACTGCACTTTTCCAAAAAGACAACCATATAAGCCCATGTGAGGGAAATGATCTGATTTTCTCCCTCAAAAAAAAAGATTAAACACAGGTTTGTCAGAAGTGGGATTTGAACCCACGCCTCCAGAAGAGACCGCGACCTGAACGCAGCACCTTAGACCACTCGGCCATCCTGACTTGCATTTGCAGCACCTTCCACAAGCCAGACAGCCATGCAAGTTTGGTACCGAAAAGGCATGTCCTCAATTTATTTATCCCATTATAAGCATTTCCAACAGATCTTTGAACAATCCATACAGAGCAGTACCTATGAAGAACTCTTTAGACCTTTAAAGCGTACAAAGAGAAAGTGCTATTCACCAGCCACTTGAACGGCCCAAAGCTGCTTTGAAATTGAGTCAACAGCCACATCTTGGCTGACTAAAGCAAATTCAACAAGGGAGCTCAATGTCACAACATAGGGTGGAATACGCAAATCTAAGCAGCCCCTGATCACAGCCCTGAGGACATTGCTGTAAGTGTGCTGGAGTACAGCTGTCTACCAGGTGCTTGGCATTCTTCCAAATTTGCATGGCCTGTCTGGCCAGGGAATACAAGAGCATGACTCTTCTAGATGAGCTCTTACATGGGTCCTAAGCTCATTTGGTAAGGATTGCACTTTATCAGCAAGACTTTGTACAACAGAAATATATGAGAAACCCAAGCTCTCTTGACTAGACGAGGACGGAATAACGTCCCAGGTGAAGACAAACAGATGCAACTTCCATCAGATGTTATCCTGATGAAGAAGATTATATCTCCAAAAGTCATTTCAGAAGTGGGATTCGAACCCACGTCTCCAGAGGAGACTGCAGCCTAGACACAGCGCCTTAGACCACTCGGCCATCCTGACAGTGAAGAGTCCTAAGAAATGTATAAAAGTCACTCAGAAATTTCTGCGTCCATGCAAGCTTGAAATAATTTCAACCTTCAAACACAAGGTGCAACTTTTTGCACAGGACAATAAACACAGAAGATCACATATGAAAGCATTTCATTTCACAGGTGTACTGTTTTTATGCTTTTAGAATAACTTATACCTCTCACCAGCTATTTAGGGTTCTGTATCCTACTCACAAAATTATCTTGCCTGCGACCTCTCTCTTTATACACAAACAACTACTGCTCAGGAAGTAGGAAGGCAGAAGGTGGGGCAGTCGATGCAAATTTATGCTGTCAATGTGCCTTGCAGATTCATGCAGAATTTCTAGATCCTTGTTGGAAACAAGAGAGCAGGCCTTGTTTCAGATCAACTGTCCCTAGCAAGGAACGTCTGAGCACATCCATTCTTTTGCTCTCTAGCCCCTGGCTTGGGACTCACCCTCACTGGCTGAGGAGTGAAGTTCTGCATACCAATGTTGCATAGAAGGTATGTTTGTGATTGGTTTGAGATGGGTGGGAGGTCAAGAGCAGGGAAAAGCAAGTCACCTTCACTTCTAGTCTCCTCTTCTATGCCTACCTGCCGTTCACTCACTCTGTCTTTGTTTCATTCTCTCCTTCCTCAACACCCCATCTCACTCACTGGCTCTATCATTTGTGCTCTTTCCCCTTGCTCTTCATTTCATAGTGGAAACATCTCTTGAATGGATCATTAGAAAATTAGGTTACATAAAATTAAAAATCTACTTATTGGAAACCAAAAATATCACAAGACTGAATGTAAGCCATTTCTTCAATAAAAGGGATTTTTTAGGCACCCCCCAAAAAACACATAAAACACCACTAGTGCTAGAAGAATATTATAAGAGCTTGAAGACAGAATTGGGCAAACTCATTTGCAGTTGAAACTGAAGTTTTGTACTTATTCAGATATTATATGCACTGCCAATTTTTAGCTGAGATTCTGAAGGAACGCAGAGACAAAATGGACTTAAAGTTTTGTCAGAAGTGGGATTCGAACCCACGCCTCCAGGAGAGACTGCGGCCTTAACGCAGCACCTTAGACCACTCGGCCATCCTGACCACATGTTGCTTGTCCATATACATAGTGAGAAAGATAGTGTGAACAAAAAAAACACACATCTTAGGCCATAAGTGGCTATAGCAAGAAAAAAACTCACTGCACTTTTCCAAAAAGACAACCATATAAGCCCATGTAAGGGAAATGATCTGATTTTCTCCCTCAAGAAAAAAGAAGATTAAACACAGGTTTGTCAGAAGTGGGATTTGAACCCACGCCTCCAGAAGAGACTGCGACCTGAACGCAGCGCCTTAGACCACTCGGCCATCCTGACTTGCATTTGCAGCACCTTCCACAAGCCAGACAGCCATGCAAGTTTGGTACCGAAAAGGCATGCCCTCAATTTATTTATCCCATTATAAGCATTTCCAACAGATCTTTGAACAATCCATACAGAGCAGTACCTATGAAGAACTCTTTAGACCTTTAAAGCGTACAAAGAGAAAGTGCTATTCACCAGCCACTTGAATGGCCCAAAGCTGCTTTGAAATTGAGTCAACAGCCACATCTTGGCTGACTAAAGCAAATTCAACAAGGGAGCTCAATGTCACAACATAGGGTGGAATACGCAAATCTAAGCAGCCCCTGATCACAGCCCTGAGGACATTGCTGTAAGTGTGCTGGAGTACAGCTGTCTACCAGGTGCTTGGCATTCTTCCAAATTTGCATGGCCTGTCTGGCCAGGGAATACAAGAGCATGACTCTTCTAGATGAGCTCTTACATGGGTCCTAAGCTCATTTGGTAAGGATTGCACTTTATCAGCAAGACTTTGTACAACAGAAATATATGAGAAACCCAAGCTCTCTTGACTAGACGAGGACGGAATAACGTCCCAGGTGAAGACGAACAGATGCAACTTCCATCAGATGTTATCCTGATGAAGAAGATTATATCTCCAAAAGTCATGTCAGAAGTGGGATTCGAACCCACGCCTCCAGTGGAGACTGCGGCCTAAACACAGCACCTTAGACCACTCGGCCATCCTTACAGTGAAGAGTCCTAAGAAATGTATAAAAGTCACTCAGAAATTTCTGCGTCCATGCAAGCTTGAAATAATTTCAACCTTCAAACACAAGGTGCAACTTTTTGCACAAGACAATAAACACAGAAGATCACATATGAAAGCATTTCATTTCACAGGTGTACTGTTTTTATGCTTTTATAATAACTTATACCTCTCACCAGCTATTTAGGGTTCTGTATCCTACTCACAAAATTACCTTGCCTGCGACCTCTCTCTTTATACACAAACAACTACTGCTCAGGAAGTAGGAAGGCAGAAGGTGGGGCAGTTTATGCAAATTTATGCTGTCAATGTGCCTTGCAGATTCATTGCGAATTTCTAGATCCTTGCTGGAAACAAGAGAGCAGGCCTTGTTTCAGATCAACTGTCCCTAGCAAGGAACGTCTGAGCACATCCATTCTTTTGCTCTCTAGCCCCTGGCTTTGGACTCACCCTCACTGGCTGAGGAGTGAAGTTCTGCATACCAACGTTACATAGAAGGTATGTTTGTGATTGGTTTGAGATGGGTGGGAGGTCAAGAGCAGGGAAAAGCAAGTCACCTTCACTTCTAGTCTCCTCTTCTATGCCTACCTGCCGTTCACTCACTCTGTCTTTGTTTCATTCTCTCCTTCCTCAACACCCCATCTCACTCACTGGCTCTATCATTTGTGCTCTTTCCCCTTGCTCTTCATTTCATAGTGGAAACATCTCTTGAATGGATCATTAGAAAATGAGGTTACATAAAATTAAAAATCTACTTATTGGAAACCAAAAATATCACAAGACTGAATGTAAGCTATTTCTTCAATAAAATGGATTTTTTAGGCACCCCCCAAAAAACACATAAAACACCACTAGTGCTAGAAGAATATTATAAGAGCTTGAAGACAGAATTGGGCAAATTCATTTGCAGTTGAAACTGAAGTTTGGTACTTATTCAGATATTATATGCACTGCCAATTTTTAGCTGAGATTCTGAAGGAACGCAGAGACAAAATGGACTTAAAGTTTTGTCAGAAGTGGGATTCAAACCCACACCTCCAGGAGAGACTGTGGCCTTAACGCAGCGCCTTAGACCACTCGGCCATCCTGACCACACGTTGCTTGTTCATCTACATAGTGAGAAAGATAGTGTGAACAAAAAAAACACACATCTTAGGCCATGAGTGGCTATAGCAAGAAAAAAACTCACTGCACTTTTCCAAAAAGACAACCATATAAGCCCATGTGAGGGAAATGATCTGATTTTCTCCCTCAAGAAAAAAGAAGATTTAACACAGCTTTGTCAGAAGTGGGATTTGAACCCACGCCTCCAGAAGAGACTGCGACCTGAACGCAGCGCCTTAGACCACTCGGCCATCCTGACTTACATTTGCAGCACCTTCCACAAGCCAGACAGCCATGCAAGTGGGGTACTGAAAAGGCATGCCCTTAATTTATTTATCCCATTATAAGCATTTCCAACAGATCTTTGAACAATCCATACAGAGCAGTACCTATGAAGAACTCCTTAGACCTTTAATTAGTACAAAGAGAAAGTGCTATTCACCAGCCACTTGAACGGCCCAAAGCTGCTTTGAAATTGAGTCAACAGCCACATCTCTGCTGACTAAAGAGGGAGCTCAATGTCACAACATAGGGTGGAATACGCAAATCTAAGCAGCCCCTGATCACAGCCCTGAGGACATTGCTGTAAGTGTGCTGGAGTCCAGCTGTCTACCAGGTGCTTGGCATTCTTCCAAATTTGTATGGCCTGTCTGGCCAGGGAATAAAAGAGAATGACTCTTCTAGATGAGCTCTTACATGGGTCCTAAGCTCATTTGGTAAGGATTGCACTTTATCAGCAAGACTTTGTACAACAGAAATATATGAGAAACCCAAGCTCTCTTGACTAGACGAGGACAGAATAACGTCCCAGGTGAAGACGAACAGAAGCAACTTCCATCAGATGTTATCCTGATGAAGAAGATTATATCTCCAAAAGTCATTTCAGAAGTGGGATTCGAACCCACGCCTCCAGAGAAGACTGCGGCCTAAACACAGCGCCTTAGACCACTCGGCCATCCTGACAGTGAAGAGTCCTAAGAAATGTATAAAAGTCACTCAGAAATTTCTGCGTCCATGCAAGCTTGAAATAATTTTAACCTTCAAACACAAGGTGCAACTTTTTGCACAGGACAATAAACACAGAAGATCACATATGAAAGCATTTCATTTCACAGGTGTACTGTTTTTATGCTTTTAGAATAACTTATACCTCTCACCAGCTATTTAGGGTTCTGTATCCTACTCACAAAATTACCTTGCCTGCGACCTTTCTCTCTATACACAAACAACTACTGCTCAGGAAGTAGGAAGGCAGAAGGTGGGGCAGTTTATGCAAATTTATGCTGTCAATGTGCCTTGCACATTCATGCAGAATTTCTAGATCCTTGCTGGAAACAAGAGAGCAGGCCTTGTTTCAGATCAACTGTCCCTAGCAAGGAACGTCTGAGCACATCCATTCTTTTGCTCTCTAGCCCTTGGCTTGGGACTCACCCTCACTGGCTGAGGAGTGAAGTTCTGCATACCAACGTTGCATAGAAGGTATGTTTGTGATTGGTTTGAGATGGGTGGGAGGTCAAGAGCAGGGAAAAGCAAGTCACTTTCACTTCTAGTCTCCTCTTCTATGCCTACCTGCCGTTCACTCACTCTGTCTTTGTTTCATTCTCTCCTTCCTCAACACCCCATCTCACTCACTCGCTCTATCATTTGTGCTCTTTCCCCTTGCTCTTCATTTCATAGTGGAAACATCTCTTGAATGGATCATTAGAAAATGAGGTTACATAAAATTAAAAATCTACTTATTGGAAACCAAAAATATCACAAGACTGAATGTAAGCCATTTCTTCAATAAAAGGGATTTTTTAGGCACCCCCCAAAAAACACATAAAACACCACTAGTGCTAGAAGAATATTATAAGAGCTTGAAGACAGAATTGGGCAAATTCATTTGCAGTTGAAACTGAAGTTTGGTACTTATTCAGATATTATATGCACTGCCAATTTTTAGCTGAGATTCTGAAGGAACGCAGAGACAAAATGGACTTAAAGTTTGGTCAGAAGTGGGATTCGAACCCACGCCTCCAGGAGAGACTGCAGCCTTAACGCAGCGCCTTAGACCACTCGGCCATCCTGACCACATGTTGCTTGTCCATCTACATAGTGAGAAAGATAGTGTGAACAAAAAAAACACACATCTTAGGCCATAAGTGGCTATAGCAAGAAAAAAACTCACTGCACAATTCCAAAAAGACAACCATATAAGCCCATGTGAGGGAAATGATCTGATTTTCTCCCTCAAGAAAAAAGAAGATTTAACACAGCTTTGTCAGAAGTGGGATTTGAACCCACGCCTCCAGAAGAGACTGCGACCTGAACGCAGCTCCTTAGACCACTCGGCCATCCTGACTTGCATTTGCAGCACCTTCCACAAGCCAGACAGCCATGCAAGTTTGGTACTGAAAAGGCATGCCCTCAATTTATTTATCCCATTATAAGCATTTCCAACAGATCTTTGAACAATCCATACAGAGCAGTACCTATGAAGAACTCTTTAGACCTTTAAAGCGTACAAAGAGAAAGTGCTATTCACCAGCCACTTGAATGGCCCAAAGCTGCTTTGAAATTGAGTCAACAGCCACATCTTGGCTGACTAAAGCAAATTCAACAAGGGAGCTCAATGTCACAACATAGGGTGGAATACGCAAATCTAAGCAGCCCCTGATCACAGCCCTGAGGACATTGCTGTAAGTGTGCTGGATTACAGCTGTCTACCAGGTGCTTGGCATTCTTCAAAATTTGCATGGCCTGTCTGGCCAGGGAATACAAGAGCATGACTCTTCTAGATGAGCTCTTACATGGGTCCTAAGCTCATTTGGTAAGGATTGCACTTTATCAGCAAGACTTTGTACAACAGAAATATATGAGAAACCCAAGCTCTCTTGACTAGACCAGGACGGAATAACGTCCCAGGTGAAGACGAACAGATGCAACTTCCATCAGATGTTATCCTGATGAAGAAGATTATATCTCCAAAAGTCATGTCAGAAGTGGGATTCGAACCCACACCTCCAGAGGAGACTGCGGCCTAAACACAGCGCCTTAGACCACTCGGCCATCCTGACAGTGAAGAGTCCTAAGAAATGTATAAAAGTCACTCAGAAATTTCTGCGTCCATGCAAGCTTGAAATAATTTCAACCTTCAAACACAAGGTGCACATTTTTGCACAGGACAATAAACACAGAAGATCACATATGAAAGCATTTCATTTCACTGGTGTACTGTTTTTATGCTTTTAGAATAACTTATACCTCTCACCAGCTATTTAGGGTTCTGTATCCTACTCACAAAATTACCTTGCCTGCGACCTCTCTCTTTATACACAAACAACTACTGCTCAGTAAGTAGGAAGGCAGAAGGTGGGGCAGTTTATGGAAATTTATGCTGTCAATGTGCCTTGCAGATTCATGCAGAATTTCTAGATCCTTGATGGAAACAAGAGAGCAGGCCTTGTTTCAGATCAACTGTCCCTAGCAAGGAACGTCTGAGCACATCCATTCTTTTGTTCTCTAGCCCCTGGCTTGGGACTCACCCTCACTGGCTGAGGAGTGAAGTTCTGCATACCAACGTTACATAGAAGGTATGTTTGTGATTGGTTTGAGATGGGTGGGAGGTCAAGAGCAGGGAAAAGCAAGTCACCTTCACTTCTAGTCTCCTCTTCTATGCCTACCTGCCGTTCACTCACTCTGTCTTTGTTTCATTCGCTCCTTCCTCAACACCCCATCTAACTCACTCGCTCTATCATTTGTGCTCTTTCCCCTTGCTCTTCATTTCATAGTGGAAACATCTCTTGAATGGATCATTAGAAAATGAGGTTACATAAAATTAAAAATCTACTTATTGGAAACCAAAAATATCACAAGACTGAATGTAAGCCATTTCTTCAATAAAAGGGATTTTTATGCACCCCCCAAAAAACACATAAAACACCACTAGTGCTAGAAGAATATTATAAGAGCTTGAAGACAGAATTGGGCAAATTCATTTGCAGTTGAAACTGAAGTTTGGTACTTATTCAGATATTATATGCACTGCCAATTTTTAGCTGAGATTCTGAAGGAACGCAGAGACAAAATCGACTTAAAGTTTTGTCAGAAGTGGGATTCGAACCCACGCCTCCAGGAGAGACTGCGGCCTTAACGCAGCGCCTTAGACCACTCGGCCATCCTGACCACATGTTGCTTGTCCATCTACATAGTGAGAAAGATAGTGTGAACAAAAAAAACACATATCTTAGGCCATAAGTGGCTATAGCAAGAAAAAAACTCACTGCACTTTTCCAAAAAGACAACCATATAAGCCCATGTGAGGGAAATGATCTGATTTTTTCCCTCAAGAAAAAAGAAGATTAAACACAGGTTTGTCAGAAGTGGGATTTGAACCCACGCCTCCAGAAGAGACTGCGACCTGAACGCAGCGCCTAAGACCACTCGGCCATCCTGATTTGCATTTGCAGCACCTTCCACAAGCCAGACAGCCATGCAAGTTTGGTACCGAAAAGGCATGCCCTCAATTTATTTATCCCATTATAAGCATTTCCAACAGATCTTTGAACAATCCATACAGAGCAGTACCTATGAAGAACTCTTTAGACCTTTAAAGCGTACAAAGAGAAAGTGCTATTCACCAGCCACTTGAACGGCCCAAAGCTGCTTTGAAATTGAGTCAACAGCCACATCTTGGCTGACTAAAGCAAATTCAACAAGGGAGCTCAATGTCACAACATAGGGTGGAATACGCAAATCTAAGCAGCCCCTGATCACAGCCCTGAGGACATTGCTGTAAGTGTGCTGGAGTACAGCTGTCTACCAGGTGCTTGGCATTCTTCCAAATTTGCATGGCCTGTCTGGCCAGGGAATACAAGAGCATGACTCTTCTAGATGAGCTCTTACATGGGTCCTAAGCTCATTTGGTAAGGATTGCACTTTATCAGCAAGACTTTGTACAACAGAAATATATGAGAAACCCAAGCTCTCTTGACTAGACGAGGACGGAATAACGTCCCAGGTGAAGAAGAACAGATGCAACTTCCATCAGATGTTATCCTGATGAAGAAGATTATATCTCCAAAAGTCATGTCAGAAATGGGATTCGAACCCACGCCTCCAGAGGAGACTGCGGCCTAAACACAGCGCCTTAGACCACTCGGCCATCCTGACAGTGAAGAGTCCTAAGAAATGTATAAAAGTCACTCAGAAATTTCTGCGTCCATGCAAGCTTGAAATAATTTCAACCTTCAAACACAAGGTGCAACTTTTTGCACAGGACAATAAACACAGAAGATCACATATGAAAGCATTTCATTTCACAGGTGTACTGTTTTTATGCTTTTAGAATAACTTATACCTCTCACCAGCTATTTAGGGTTCTGTATCCTACTCACAAAATTACCTTGCCTGCGACCTTTCTCTCTATACACAAACAACTACTGCTCAGGAAGTAGGAAGGCAGAAGGTGGGGCAGTTTATGCAAATTTATGCTGTCAATGTGCCTTGGAGATTCATGCAGAATTTCTAGATCCTTGTTGGAAACAAGAGAGCAGGCCTTGTTTCAGATCAACTGTCCCTAGCAAGGAACGTCTGAGCACATCCATTCTTTTGCTCTCTAGCCCCTGGCTTGGGACTCACCCTCACTGGCTGAGGAGTGAAGTTCTGCATACCAATGTTGCATAGAAGGTATGTTTGTGATTGGTTTGAGATGGGTGGGAGGTCAAGAGCAGGGAAAAGCAAGTCACCTTCACTTCTAGTCTCCTCTTCTATGCCTACCTGCCGTTCACTCACTCTGTCTTTGTTTCATTCTCTCCTTCCTCAACACCCCATCTCACTCACTGGCTCTATCATTTGTGCTCTTTCCCCTTGCTTTTCATTTCATAGTGGAAACATCTCTTGAATGGATCATTAGAAAATGAGGTTACATAAAATTAAAAATCTACTTATTGGAAACCAAAAATATCACAAGACTGAATGTAAGCCATTTCTTCAATAAAAGGGATTTTTTAGGCACCCCCCAAAAAACACATAAAACACCACTAGTGATAGAAGAATATTATAAGAGCTTGAAGACAGAATAGGGCAAATTCATTTGCAGTTGAAACTGAAGTTTGGTACTTATTCAGATATTATATGCACTGCCAATTTTTAGCTGAGATTCTGAAGGAACGCAGAGACAAAATGGACTTAAAGTTTTGTCAGAAGTGGGATTCGAACCCACACCTCCAGGAGAGACTGCAGCCTTAACGCAGCGCCTTAGACCACTCAGCCATCCTGATCACATGTTGCTTGTCCATCTACATAGCGAGAAAGATAGTGTGAACAAAAAAAACACACATCTTAGGCCATAAGTGGCTATAGCAAGAAAAAAACTCACTGCACTTTTCCAAAAAGACAACCATATAAGCCCATGTGAGGGAAATGATCTGATTTTCTCCCTCAAGAAAAAAGAAGATTAAACACAGGTTTGTCAGAAGTGGGATTTGAACCCACGCCTCCAGAAGAGACTGCGACCTGAACGCAGCGCCTTAGACCACTCGGCCATCCTGACTTCCATTTGCAGCACCTTCCACACGCCAAACAGCCATGCAAGTTTGGTACCGAAAAGGCATGCCCTCAATTTATTTATCCCATTATAAGCATTTCCAACAGATCTTTGAGCAATCCATACAGAGCAGTACCTATGAAGAACTCTTTAGACCTTTAAAGCGTACAAAGAGAAAGTGCTATTCACCAGCCACTTGAACGGCCCAAAGCTGCTTTGAAATTGAGTCAACAGCCACATCTTGGCTGACTAAAGCAAATTCAACAAGGGAGCTCAATGTCACAACATAGGGTGGAATACGCAAATCTAAGCAGCCCCTGATCACAGCCCTGAGGACATTGCTGTAAGTGTGCTGGAGTACAGCTGTCTACCAGGTGCTTGGCATTCTTCCAAATTTGCATGGCCTGTCTGGCCAGGGAATACAAGAGCATGACTCTTCTAGATGAGCTCTTACATGGGTCCTAAGCTCATTTGGTAAGGATTGCACTTTATCAGCAAGACTTTGTACAACAGAAATATATGAGAAACCCAAGCTCTCTTGACTAGACGAGGACGGAATAACGTCCCAGGTGAATACGAACAGATGCAACTTCCATCAGATGTTATCCTGATGAAGAAGATTATATCTCCAAAAGTCATGTCAGAAGTGGGATTCGAACCCACGCCTCCAGAGGAGACTGCGGCCTAAACACAGCGCCTTAGACCACTTGGCCATCCTGACAGTGAAGAGTCCTAAGAAATGTATAAAAGTCACTCAGAAATTTCTGCGTCCATGCAAGCTTGAAATAATTTCAACCTTCAAACACAAGGTGCAACTTTTTGCACAAGACAATAAACACAGAAGATCACATATGAAAGCATTTCATTTCACAGGTGTACTGTTTTTATGCTTTTAGAATAACTTATACCTCTCACCAGCTATTTAGGGTTCTGTATCCTACTCACAAAATTACCTTGCCTGCGACCTCTCTCTTTATACACAAACAACTACTGCTCAGGAAGTAGGAAGGCAGAAGGTGGGGCAGTTTATGCAAATTTATGCTGTCAATGTGCCTTGCAGATTCATTGCGAATTTCTAGATCCTTGCTGGAAACAAGAGAGCAGGCCTTGTTTCAGATCAACTGTCCCTAGCAAGGAACGTCTGAGCACATCCATTCTTTTGCTCTCTAGCCCCTGGCTTTGGACTCACCCTCACTGGCTGAGGAGTGAAGTTCTGCATACCAACGTTACATAGAAGGTATGTTTGTGATTGGTTTGAGATGGGTGGGAGGTCAAGAGCAGGGAAAAGCAAGTCACCTTCACTTCTAGTCTCCTCTTCTATGCCTACCTGCCGTTCACTCACTCTGTCTTTGTTTCATTCTCTCCTTCCTCAACACCCCATCTCACTCACTGGTTCTATCATTTGTGCTCTTTCCCCTTGCTCTTCATTTCATAGTGGAAACATCTCTTGAATGGATCATTAGAAAATGAGGTTACATAAAATTAAAAATCTACTTATTGGAAACCAAAAATATCACAAGACTGAATGTAAGCTATTTCTTCAATAAAATGGATTTTTTAGGCACCCCCCAAAAAACACATAAAACACCACTAGTGCTAGAAGAATATTATAAGAGCTTGAAGACAGAATTGGGCAAATTCATTTGCAGTTGAAACTGAAGTTTGGTACTTATTCAGATATTATATGCACTGCCAATTTTTAGCTGAGATTCTGAAGGAACGCAGAGACAAAATGGACTTAAAGTTTTGTCAGAAGTGGGATTCAAACCCACGCCTCCAGGAGAGACTGCGGCCTTAACGCAGCGCCTTAGACCACTCGGCCATCCTGACCACATGTTGCTTGTTCATCTACATAGTGAGAAAGATAGTGTGAACAAAAAAAACACACATCTTAGGCCATGAGTGGCTATAGCAAGAAAAAAACTCACTGCACTTTTCCAAAAAGACAACCATATAAGCCCATGTGAGGGAAATGATCTGATTTTCTCCCTCAAGAAAAAAGAAGATTAAACACAGGTTTGTCAGAAGTGGGATTTGAACCCACGCCTCCAGAAGAGACTACGACCTGAACGCAGCGCCTTAGACCACTCGGCCATCCTGACTTGCATTTGCAGCACCTTCCACAAGCCAGACAGCCATGCAAGTGGGGTACCGAAAAGGCATGCCCTCAATTTATTTATCCCATTATAAGCATTTCCAACAGATCTTTGAACAATCCATACAGAGCAGTACCTATGAAGAACTCCTTAGACCTTTAATGAGTACAAAGAGAAAGTGCTATTCACCAGCCACTTGAACGGCCCAAAGCTGCTTTGAAATTGAGTCAATAGCCACATCTTGGCTGACTAAAGCAAATTCAACAAGGGATCTCAATGTCACAACATAGGGTGGAATTCGCAAATCTAAGCAGCCCCTGATCACTGCCCTGAGGAAATTGCTGTAAGTGTGCTGGAGTCCAGCTGTCTACCAGGTGCTTGGCATTCTTCCAAATTTGTATGGCCTGTCTGGCCAGGGAATACAAGAGAATGACTCTTCTAGATGAGCTCTTACATGGGTCATAAGCTCATTTGGTAAGGATTGCACTTTATCAGCAAGACTTTGTACAACGGAAATATATGAGAAACCCAAGCTCTCTTGACTAGACGAGGACAGAATAACGTCCCAGGTGAAGACGAACAGAAGCAACTTCCATCAGATGTTATCCTGATGAAGAAGATTATATCTCCAAAAGTAATTTCAGAAGTGGGATTCGAACCCACGCCTCCAGAGGAGACTGCGGCCTAAACACAGCGCCTTAGACCACTCGGCCATCCTGACAGTGAAGAGTCCTAAGAAATGTATAAAAGTCACTCAGAAATTTCTGCGTCCATGCAAGCTTGAAATAATTTCAACCTTCAAACACAAGGTGCAACTTTTTGCACAGGACAATAAACACAGAAGATCACATATGAAAGCATTTCATTTCACAGGTGTACTGTTTTTATGCTTTTAGAATAACTTATACCTCTCACCAGCTATTTAGGGTTCTGTATCCTACTCACAAAATTACCTTGCCTGCGACCTTTCTCTCTATACACAAACAACTACTGCTCAGGAAGTAGGAAGGCAGAAGGTGGGGCAGTTTATGCAAATTTATGCTGTCAATGTGCCTTGCACATTCATGCAGAATTTCTAGATCCTTGCTGGAAACAAGAGAGCAGGCCTTGTTTCAGATCAACTGTCCCTAGCAAGGAACGTCTGAGCACATCCATTCTTTTGCTCTCTAGCCCCTGGCTTGGGACTCACCCTCACTGGCTGAGGAGTGAAGTGCTGCATACCAACGTTGCATAGAAGGTATGTTTGTGATTGGTTTGAGATGGGTGGGAGGTCAAGAGCAGGGAAAAGCAAGTCACTTTCACTTCTAGTCTCCTCTTCTATGCCTACCTGCCGTTCACTCACTCTGTCTTTGTTTCATTCTCTCCTTCCTCAACACCCCATCTCACTCACTCGCTCTATCATTTGTGCTCTTTCCCCTTGCTCTTCATTTCATAGTGGAAACATCTCTTGAATGGATCATTAGAAAATGAGGTTACATAAAATAAAAAATCTACTTATTGGAAACCAAAAATATCACAAGACTGAATGTAAGCCATTTCTTCAATAAAAGGGATTTTTTAGGCACCCCCCAAAAAACACATAAAACACCACTAGTGCTAGAAGAATATTATAAGAGCTTGAAGACAGAATTGGGCAAATTCATTTGCAGTTGAAACTGAAGTTTGGTACTTATTCAGATATTATATGCACTGCCAATTTTTAGCTGAGATTCTGAAGGAACGCAGAGACAAAATGGACTTAAAGTTTTGTCAGAAGTGGGATTCGAACCCACGCCTCCAGGAGAGACTGCGGCCTTAACGCAGCGCCTTAGACCACTCGGCCATCCTGACCACATGTTGCTTGTCCATCTACATAGTGAGAAAGATAGTGTGAACAAAAAAAACACACATCTTAGGCCATAAGTGGCTATAGCAAGAAAAAAACTCACTGCACTTTTCCAAAAAGACAACCATATAAGCCCATGTGAGGGAAATGATCTGATTTTCTCCCTCAAGAAAAAAGAAGATTAAACACACGTTTGTCAGAAGTGGGATTTGAACCCACGCATCCAGAAGAGACTGCAACCTGAACGCAGCGCCTTAGACCACTCGGCCATCCTGACTTGCATTTGCAGCACCTTCCACAAGCCAGACAGCCATGCAAGTTTGGTACCGAAAAGGCATGCCCTCAATTTATTTATCCCATTATAAGCATTTCCAACAGATCTTTGAACAATCCATACAGAGCAGTACCTATGAAGAACTCTTTAGACCTTTAAAGCGTACAAAGAGAAAGTGCTATTCACCAGCCACTTGAATGGCCCAAAGCTGCTTTGAAATTGAGTCAACAGCCACATCTTGGCTGACTAAAGCAAATTCAACAAGGGAGCTCAATGTCACAACATAGGGTGGAATACGCAAATCTAAGCAGCCCCTGATCACAGCCCTGAGGACATTGCTGTAAGTGTGCTGGAGTACAGCTGTCTACCAGGTGCTTGGCATTCTTCCAAATTTGCATGGCCTGTCTGGCCAGGGAATACAAGAGCATGACTCTTCTAGATGAGCTCTTACATGGGTCCTAAGCTCATTTGGTAAGGATTGCACTTTATCAGCAAGACTTTGTACAACAGAAATATATGAGAAACCCAAGCTCTCTTGACTAGACCAGGACGGAATAACGTCCCAGGTGAAGACGAACAGATGCAACTTCCATCAGATGTTATCCTGATGAAGAAGATTATATCTCCAAAAGTCATGTCAGAAGTGGGATTCGAACCCACGCCTCCAGAGGAGACTGCGGCCTAAACACAGCGCCTTAGACCACTCGGCCATCCTGACAGTGAAGAGTCCTAAGAAATGTATAAAAGTCACTCAGAAATTTCTGCGTCCATGCAAGCTTGAAATAATTTCAACCTTCAAACACAAGGTGCAAATTTTTGCACAGGACAATAAACACAGAAGATCACATATGAAAGCATTTCATTTCACAGGTGTACTGTTTTTATGCTTTTAGAATAACTTATACCTCTCACCAGCTATTTAGGGTTCTGTATCCTACTCACAAAATTACCTTGCCTGCGACCTCTCTCTTTATACACAAACAACTACTGCTCAGGAAGTAGGAAGGCAGAAGGTGGGGCAGTTTATGGAAATTTATGCTGTCAATGTGCCTTGCAGATTCATGCAGAATTTCTAGATCCTTGCTGGAAACAAGAGAGCAGGCCTTGTTTCAGATCAACTGTCCCTAGCAAGGAACGTCTGAGTACATCCATTCTTTTGCTCTCTAGCCCCTGGCTTGGGACTCACCCTCACTGGCTGAGGAGTGAAGTTATGCATACCAACGTTACATAGAAGGTATGTTTGTGATTGGTTTGAGATGGGTGGGAGGTCAAGAGCAGGGAAAAGCAAGTCACCTTCACTTCTAGTCTCCTCTTCTATGCCTACCTGCCGTTCACTCACTCTGTCTTTGTTTCATTCTCTCCTTCCTCAACACCCCATCTCACTCACTCGCTCTATCATTTGTGCTCTTTCCCCTTGCTCTTCATTTCATAGTGGAAACATCTCTTGAATGGATCATTAGAAAATGAGGTTACATAAAATTAAAAATCTACTTATTGGAAACCAAAAATATCACAAGACTGAATGTAAGCCATTTCTTCAATAAAAGGGATTTTTTAGGCACCCCCAAAAAACACATAAAACACCACTAGTGCTAGAAGAATATTATAAGAGCTTGAAGACAGAATTGGGCAAATTCATTTGCAGTTGAAACTGAAGTTTGGTACTTATTCAGATATTATATGCACTGCCAATTTTTTGCTGAGATTCTGAAGGAACGCAGAGACAAAATGGACTTAAAGTTTTGTCAGAAGTGGGATTCGAACCCACGCCTGCAGGAGAGACTGCGGCCTTAACGCAGCGCCTTAGACCACTCGGCCATCCTGACCACATGTTGTTTGTCCATCTACATAGTGAGAAAGATAGTGTGAACAAAAAAAACACATATCTTAGGCCATAAGTGGCTATAGCAAGAAAAAAACTCACTGCACTTTTCCAAAAAGACAACCATATAAGCCCATGTGAGGGAAACGATCTGATTTTCTCCCTCAAGAAAAAAGAAGATTAAACACAGGTTTGTCAGAAGTGGGATTTGAACCCACGCCTCCAGAAGAGACTGCGACCTGAACGCAGCGCCTTAGACCACTCGGCCATCCTGACTTGCATTTGCAGCACCTTCCACAAGCCAGACAGCCATGCAAGTTTGGTACCGAAAAGGCATGCCCTCAATTTATTTATCCCATTATAAGCATTTCCAACAGATTTTTGAACAATCCATACAGAGCAGTACCTATGAAGAACTCTTTAGACCTTTAAAGCGTACAAAGAGAAAGTGCTATTCACCAGCCACTTGAACGGCCCAAAGCTGCTTTGAAATTGAGTCAACAGCCACATCTTGGCTGACTAAAGCAAATTCAACAAGGGAGCTCAATGTCACAACATAGGGTGGAATACGCAAATCTAAGCAGCCCCTGATCACAGCCCTGAGGACATTGCTGTAAGTGTGCTGGAGTACAGCTGTCTACCAGGTGCTTGGCATTCTTCCAAATTTGCATGGCCTGTCTGGCCAGGGAATACAAGAGCATGACTCTTCTAGATGAGCTCTTACATGGGTCCTAAGCTCATTTGGTAAGGATTGCACTTTATCAGCAAGACTTTGTACAACAGAAATATATGAGAAACCCAAGCTCTCTTGACTAGACGAGGACGGAATAACGTCCCAGGTGAAGACGAACAGATGCAACTTCCATCAGATGTTATCCTGATGAAGAAGATTATATCTCCAAAAGTTATTTCAGAAGTGGGATTCGAACCCACACCTCCAGAGGAGACTGCAGCCTAGACACTGCGCCTTAGACCACTCGGCCATCCTGACAGTGAAGAGTCCTAAGAAATGTATAAAAGTCACTCAGAAATTTCTGCGTCCATGCAAGCTTGAAATAATTTCAACCTTCAAACACAAGGTGCAACTTTTTGCACAGGACAATAAACACAGAAGATCACATATGAAAGCATTTCATTTCACAGGTGTACTGTTTTTATGCTTTTAGAATAACTTATACCTCTCACCAGCTATTTAGGGTTCTGTATCCTACTCACAAAATTATCTTGCCTGCGACCTCTCTCTTTATACACAAACAACTACTGCTCAGGAAGTAGGAAGGCAGAAGGTGGGGCAGTTTATGCAAATTTATGCTGTCAATGTGCCTTGCAGATTCATGCAGAATTTCTAGATCCTTGTTGGAAACAAGAGAGCAGGCCTTGTTTCAGATCAACTGTCCCTAGCAAGGAACGTCTGAGCACATCCATTCTTTTGCTCTCTAGCCCCTGGCTTGGGACTCACCCTCACTGGCTGAGGAGTGAAGTTCTGCATACCAATGTTGCATAGAAGGTATGTTTGTGATTGGTTTGAGATGGGTGGGAGGTCAAGAGCAGGGAAAAGCAAGTCACTTTCACTTCTAGTCTCCTCTTCTATGCCTACCTGCCGTTCACTCACTCTGTCTTTGTTTCATTCTCTCCATCCTCAACACCCCATCTCACTCACTCGCTTTATCATTTGTGCTCTTTCCCCTTGCTCTTCATTTCATAGTGGAAACATCTCTTGAATGGATCATTAGAAAATGAGGTTACATAAAATTAAAAATCTACTTATTGGAAACCAAAAATATCACAAGACTGAATGTAAGCCATTTCTTCAATAAAAGGGATTTTTTAGGCACCCCCCAAAAAACACATAAAACACCACTAGTGATAGAAGAATATTATAAGAGCTTGAAAACAGAATTGGGCAAATTCATTTGCAGTTGAAACTGAAGTTTGGTACTTATCCAGATATTATATGCACTGCCAATTTTTAGCTGAGATTCTGAAGGAACGCAGAGACAAAATGGACTTAAAGTTTTGTCAGAAGTGGGATTCGAACCCACACCTCCAGGAGAGACTGCGGCCTTAACACAGCGCCTTAGACCACTCAGCCATCCTGATCACATGTTGCTTGTCCATCTACATAGCGAGAAAGATAGTGTGAACAAAAAAAGACACATCTTAGGCCATAAGTGGCTATAGCAAGAAAAAAACTCACTGCACTTTTCCAAAAAGACAACCATATAAGCCCATGTGAGGGAAATGATCTGATTTTCTCCCTCAAGAAAAAAGAAGATTAAACACAGGTTTGTCAGAAGTGGGATTTGAACTCACGCCTCCAGAAGAGACCTCGACCAGAACGCAGCGCCTTAGACCACTCGGCCATCCTGACTTGCATTTGCAGCACCTTCCACAAGCCAGACAGCCATGCAAGTTTGGTACCGAAAAGGCATGCCCTCAATTTATTTATCCCATTATAAGCATTTCCAACAGATCTTTGAACAATCCATACAGAGCAGTACCTATGAAGAACTCTTTAGACCTTTAAAGCGTACAAAGAGAAAGTGCTATTCACCAGCCACTTGAACGGCCCAAAGCTGCTTTGAAATTGAGTCAACAGCCACATCTTGGCTGACTAAAGCAAATTCAACAAGGGAGCTCAATGTCACAACATAGGGTGGAATACGCAAATCTAAGCAGCCCCTGATCACAGCCCTGAGGACAGTGCTGTAAGTGTGCTGGAGTACAGCTGTCTACCAGGTGCTTGGCATTCTTCCAAATTTGCATGGCCTGTCTGGCCAGGGAATACAAGAGCATGACTCTTCTAGATGAGCTCTTACATGGGTCCTAAGCTCATTTGGTAAGGATTGCACTTTATCAGCAAGACGTTGTACAACAGAAACATATGAGAAACCCAAGCTCTCCTGACTAGACGAGGACGGAATAACGTCCCAGGTGAAGACGAACAGATGCAACTTCCATCAGATGTTATCCTGATGAAGAAGATTATATCTCCAAAAGTCATTTCAGAAGTGGGATTCAAACCCACGCCTCCAGAGGAGACTGCAGCCTAGACACAGCGCCTTAGACCACTCGGCCATCCTGACAGTGAAGAGCCCTAAGAAATGTATAAAAGTCACTCAGAAATTTCTGTGTCCATGCAAGCTTGAAATAATTTCAACCTTCAAACACAAGGTGCAACTTTTTGCACAGGACAATAAACACAGAAGATCACATATGAAAGCATTTCATTTCACAGGTGTACTGTTTTTATGCTTTTAGAATAACTTATACCTCTCACCAGCTATTTAGGGTTCTGTATCCTACTCACAAAATTATCTTGCCTGCGACCTCTCTCTTTATACACAAACAACTACTGCTCAGGAAGTAGGAAGGCAGAAGGTGGGGCAGTTTATGGAAATTTATGCTGTCAATGTGCCTTGCAGATTCATGCAGAATTTCTAGATCCTTGCTGGAAACAAGAGAGCAGGCCTTGTTTCAGATCAACTGTCCTAGCAAGGAACGTCTGAGCACATCCATTCTTTTGCTCTCTAGCCCCTGGCTTGGGACTCACCCTCACTGGCTGAGGAGTGAAGTTCTGCATACCAACGTTACATAGAAGGTATGTTTGTGATTGGTTTGAGATGGGTGGGAGGTCAAGAGCAGGGAAAAGCAAGTCACCTTCACTTCTAGTCTCCTCTTCTATGCCTACCTGCCGTTCACTCACTCTGTCTTTGTTTCATTCTCTCCTTCCTCAACACCCCATCTCACTCACTCGCTCTATCATTTGTGCTCTTTCCCCTTGCTCTTCATTTCATAGTGGAAACATCTCTTGAATGGATCATTAGAAAATGAGGTTACATAAAATTAAAAATCTACTTATTGGAAACCAAAAATATCACAAGACTGAATGTAAGCCATTTCTTCAATAAAAGGGATTTTTTAGGCACCCCCCAAAAAACACATAAAACACCACTAGTGCTAGAAGAATATTATAAGAGCTTGAAGACAGAATTGGGCAAATTCATTTGCAGTTGAAACTGAAGTTTGGTACTTATTCAGATATTATATGCACTGCCAATTTTTAGCTGAGATTCTGAAGGAACGCAGAGACAAAATGGACTTAAAGTTTTGTCAGAAGTGGGATTCAAACCCACGCCTCCAGGAGAGACTGCGGCCTTAACACAGCGCCTTAGACCACTCGGCCATCCTGACCACATGTTGCTTGTCCATCTACATAGTGAGAAAGATAGTGTGAACAAAAAAAACACATATCTTAGGCCATAAGTGGCTATAGCAAGAAAAAAACTCACTGCACTTATCCAAAAAGACAACCATATAAGCCCATGTGAGGGAAATGATCTGATTTTCTCCCTCAAGAAAAAAGAAGATTAAACACAGGTTTGTCAGAAGTGGGCTTTGAACCCACGCCTCCAGAAGAAACTGCGACCTGAACGCAGCGCCTTAGACCACTCGGCCATCCTGACTTGCATTTGCAGCACCTTCCACAAGCCAGACAGCCATGCAAGTTTGGTACCGAAAAGGCATGCCCTCAATTTATTTATCCCATTATAAGCATTTCCAACAGATCTTTGAACAATCCATACAGAGCAGTACCTATGAAGAACTCTTTAGACCCTTAAAGCGTACAAAGAGAAAGTGCTATTCACCAGCCACTTGAACGGCCCAAAGCTGCTTTGAAATTGAGTCAACAGCCACATCTTGGCTGACTAAAGCAAATTCAACAAGGGAGCTCAATGTCACAACATAGGGTGGAATACGCAAATCTAAGCAGCCCCTGATCACAGCCCTGAGGAAATTGCTGTAAGTGTGCTGGAGTCCAGCTGTCTACCAGGTGCTTGGCATTCTTCCAAATTTGTATGGCCTGTCTGGCCAGGGAATACAAGAGAATGACTCTTCTAGATGAGCTCTTACATGGGTCATAAGCTCATTTGGTAAGGATTGCACTTTATCAGCAAGACTTTGTACAACAGAAATATATGAGAAACCCAAGCTCTCTTGACTAGACGAGGACAGAATAACGTCCCAGGTGAAGACGAACAGAAGCAACTTCCATCAGATGTTATCCTGATGAAGAAGATTATATCTCCAAAAGTCATTTCAGAAGTGGGATTCGAACCCACGCTCCAGAGGAGACTGGTGCCTAAACACAGCGCCTTAGACCACTCGGCCATCCTGACAGTGAAGAGTCCTAAGAAATGTATAAAAGTCACTCAGAAATGTCTGCGTCCATGCAAGCTTGAAATAATTTCAACCTTCAAACACAAGGTGCAACTTTTTGCACAGGACAATAAACACAGAAGATCACATATGAAAGCATTTCATTTCACAGGTGTACTGTTTTTATGCTTTTAGAATAACTTATACCTCTCACCAGCTATTTAGGGTTCTGTATCCTACTCACAAAATTACCTTGCCTGCGACCTCTCTCTTTATACACAAACAACTACTGCTCAGGAAGTAGGAAGGCAGAAGGTGGGGCAGTTTATGGAAATTTATGCTGTCAATGTGCCTTGCAGATTCATGCAGAATTTCTAGATCCTTGCTGGAAACAAGAGAGCAGGCCTTGTTTCAGATCAACTGTCCCTAGCAAGGAACGTCTGAGCACATCCATTCTTTTGCTCTCTAGCCCCTGGCTTGGGACTCACCCTCACTGGCTGAGGAGTGAAGTTCTGCATACCAACGTTACATAGAAGGTATGTTTGTCATTGGTTTGAGATGGGTGGGAGGTCAAGAGCAGGGAAAAGCAAGTCACCTTCACTTCTAGTCTCCTCTTCTATGCCTACCTGCCGTTCACTCACTCTGTCTTTGTTTCGTTCTCTCCTTCCTCAACACCCCATCTCACTCACTGGCTCTATCATTTGTGCTCTTTCCCCTTGCTCTTCATTTCATAGTGGAAACATCTCTTGAATGGATCATTAGAAAATTAGGTTACATAAAATTAAAAATCTACTTATTGGAAACCAAAAATATCACAAGACTGAATGTAAGCCATTTCTTCAATAAAAGGGATTTTTTAGGCACCCCCCAAAAAACACATAAAACACCACTAGTGCTAGAAGAATATTATAAGAGCTTGAAGACAGAATTGGGCAAATTCATTTGCAGTTGAATCTGAAGTTTGGTACTTATTCAGATATTATATGCACTGCCAATTTTTAGCTGAGATTCTGAAGGAACGCAGAGACAAAATGGACTTAAAGTTTTGTCAAAAGTGGGATTCGAACCCACGCCTCCAGGAGAGACTGCGGCCGTAACGCAGCGCCTTAGACCACTCGGCCATCCTGACCACATGTTGCTTGTCCATCTACATAGTGAGAAAGATAGTGTGAACACAAAAAAACACACATCTTAGGCCATAAGTGGCTATAGCAAGAAAAAAACTCACTGCACTTTTCCAAAAAGACAACCATATAAGCCCATGTGAGGGAAATGATCTGATTTTCTCCCTCAAGAAAAAAGAAGATTAAACACAGGTTTGTCAGAAGTGGGATTTGAACCCACGCCTCCAGAAGAGACTGCGACCTGAACGCAGCGCCTTAGACCACTCGGCCATCCTGACTTGCATTTGCAGCACTTTCCACAAGCCAGACAGCCATGCAAGTTTGGTACCGAAAAAGCATGCCCTCAATTTATTTATCCCATTATAAGCATTTCCAACAGATCTTTGAACAATCCATACAGAGCAGTACCTATGAAGAACTCTTTAGACCTTTAAAGCGTACAAAGAGAAAGTGCTATTCACCAGCCACTTGAACGGCCCAAAGCTGCTTTGAAATTGAGTCAACAGCCACATCTCTGCTGACTAAAGCAAATTCAACAAGGGAGCTCAATGTCACAACATAGGGTGGAATACGCAAATCTAAGCAGCCCCTGATCACAGCCCTGAGGACATTGCTGTAAGTGTGCTGGAGTACAGCTGTCTACCAGGTGCTTGGCATTCTTCCAAATTTGCATGGCCTGTCTGGCCAGGGAATACAAGAGCATGACTCTTCTAGATGAGCTCTTACATGGGTCCTAAGCTCATTTGGTAAGGATTGCACTTTATCAGCAAGACTTTGTACAACAGAAATATATGAGAAACCCAAGCTCTCTTGACTAGACGAGGACGGAATAACGTCCCAGGTGAAGAAGAAAAGATGCAACTTCCATCAGATGTTATCCTGATGAAGAAGATTATATCTCCAAAAGTCATGTCAGAAGTGGGATTCGAACCCATGTCTCCAGAGGAGACTGCGGCCTAAACACAGTGCCTTAGACCACTCGGCCATCCTGACAGTGAAGAGTCCTAAGAAATGTATAAAAGTCACTCAGAAATTTCTGCGTCCATGCACGCTTGAAATAATTTCAACCTTCAAACACAAGGTGCAACTTTTTGCACAGGACAATAAACACAGAAGATCACATATGAAAGCATTTCATTTCACAGGTGTACTGTTTTTATGCTTTTAGAATAACTTATACCTCTCACCAGCTATTTAGGGTTCTGTATCCTACTCACAAAATTACCTTGCCTGCGACCTTTCTCTCTATACACAAACAACTACTGCTCAGGAAGTAGGAAGGCAGAAGGTGGGGCAGTTTATGCAAATTTATGCTGTCAATGTGCCTTGCACATTCATGCAGAATTTCTAGATCCTTGCTGGAAACAAGAGAGCAGGCCTTGTTTCAGATCAACTGTCCCTAGCAAGGAACGTCTGAGCACATTCATTCTTTTGCTCTCTAGCCCCTGGCTTGGGACTCACCCTCACTGGCTGAGGAGTGAAGTTCTGCATACCAACGTTGCATAGAAGGTATGTTTGTGATTGGTTTGAGATGGGTGGGAGGTCAAGAGCAGGGAAAAGCAAGTCACTTTCACTTCTAGTCTCCTCTTCTATGCCTACCTGCCGTTCACTCACTCTGTCTTTGTTTCATTCTCTCCTTCCTCAACACCCCATCTCACTCACTCGCTCTATCATTTGTGCTCTTTCCCCTTGCTCTTCATTTCATAGTGGAAACATCTCTTGAATGGATCATTAGAAAATGAGGTTACATAAAATTAAAAATCTACTTATTGGAAACCAAAAATATCACAAGACTGAATGTAAGCCATTTCTTCAATAAAAGGGATTTTTTAGGCACCCCCCAAAAAACACATAAAACACCACTAGTGATAGAAGAATATTATAAGAGCTTGAAGACAGAATTGGGCAAATTCATTTGCAGTTGAAACTGAAGTTTGGTACTTATTCATATATTATATGCACTGCCAATTTTTAGCTGAGATTCTGAAGGAACGCAGAGACAAAATGGACTTAAAGTTTTGTCAGAAGTGGGATTCGAACCCACACCTCCAGGAGAGACTGCGGCCTTAACGCAGCGCCTTAGACCACTCAGCCATCCTGATCACGTGTTGCTTGTACATCTACATAGTGAGAAAGATAGTTTGAACAAAAAAAACACACATCTTAGGCCATAAGTGGCTATAGCAAGAAAAAAACTCACTGCACTTTTCCAAAAAGACAACCATATAAGCCCATGTGAGGGAAATGATCTGATTTTCTCCCTCAAGAAAAAAGAAGATTAAACACAGGTTTGTCAGAAGTGGGATTTGAACTCACACCTCCAGAACAGACCTCGACCTGAACGCAGCGCCTTAGACCACTCGGCCGTCCTGACTTGCATTTGCAGCACCTTCCACAAGCCAGACAGCCATGCAAGTTTGGTACCGAAAAGGCATGCCCTCAATTTATTTATCCCATTATAAGCATTTCCAACAGATCTTTGAACAATCCATACAGATCAGTACCTATGAAGAACTCTTTAGACCTTTAAAGCGTACAAAGAGAAAGTGCTATTCACCAGCCACTTGAACGGCCCAAAGCTGCTTTGAAATTGAGTCAACAGCCACATCTTGGCTGACTAAAGCAAATTCAACAAGGGAGCTCAATGTCACACCATAGGGTGGAATACGCAGATCTAAGCAGCCCCTGATCACAGCCCTGAGGACATTGCTGTAAGTGTGCTGGAGTACAGCTGTCTACCAGGTGCTTGGCATTCTTCCAAATTTGCATGGCCTGTCTGGCCAGGGAATACAAGAGCATGACTCTTCTAGATGAGCTCTTACATGGGTCCTAAGCTCATTTGGTAAGGATTGCACTTTATCAGCAAGACTTTGTACAACAGAAACATATGAGAAACCCAAGCTCTCCTGACTAGACGAGGACGGAATAACGTCCCAGGTGAAGACGAACAGATGCAACTTCCATCAGATGTTATCCTGATGAAGAAGATTATATCTCCAAAAGTCATTTCAGAAGTGGGATTCGAACCCACGCCTCCAGAGGAGACTGCAGCCTAGACACAGCGCCTTAGACCACTCGGCCATCCTGACAGCGAAGAGTCCTAAGAAATGTATAAAAGTCACTCAGAAATTTCTGCGTCCATGCAAGCTTGAAATAATTTCAACCTTCAAACACAAGGTGCAACTTTTTGCACAGGACAATAAACACAGAAGATCACATATGAAAGCATTTCATTTCACAGGTGTACTGTTTTTATGCTTTTAGAATAACTTATACCTCTCACCAGCTATTTAGGGTTCTGTATCCTACTCACAAAATTATCTTGCCTGCGACCTCTCTCTTTATACACAAACAACTACTGCTCAGGAAGTAGGAAGGCAGAAGGTGGGGCAGTTTATGCAAATTTATGCTGTCAATGTGCCTTGCAGATTCATGCAGAATTTCTAGATCCTTGTTGGAAACAAGAGAGCAGGCCTTGTTTCAGATCAACTGTCCCTAGCAAGGAACGTCTGAGCACATCCATTCTTTTGCTCTCTAGCCCCTGGCTTGGGACTCACCCTCACTGGCTGAGGAGTGAAGTTCTGCATACCAATGTTGCATAGAAGGTATGTTTGTGATTGGTTTGAGATGGGTGGGAGGTCAAGAGCAGGGAAAAGCAAGTCACCTTCACTTCTAGTCTCCTCTTCTATGCCTACCTGCCGTTCACTCACTCTGTCTTTGTTTCATTCTCTCCTTCCTCAACACCCCATCTCACTCACTGGCTCTATCATTTGTGCTCTTTCCCCTTGCTCTTCATTTCATAGTGGAAACATCTCTTGAATGGATCATTAGAAAATGAGGTTACATAAAATTAAAAATCTACTTATTGGAAACCAAAAATATCACAAGACTGAATGTAAGCCATTTCTTCAATAAAAGGGATTTTTTAGGCACCCCCCAAAAAACACATAAAACACCACTAGTGCTAGAAGAATATTATACAAGCTTGAAGACAGAATTGGGCAAATTCATTTGCAGTTGAAACTGAAGTTTGGTACTTATTCATATATTATATGCACTGCCAATTTTTAGCTGAGATTCTGAAGGAACGCAGAGACAAAATGGACTTAAAGTTTTGTCAGAAGTGGGATTCGAACCCACGCCTCCAGGAGAGACTCAGCCTTAACGCAGCGCCTTAGACCACTCGGCCATCCTGACCACATGTTGCTTGTTAATCTACATAGTGAGAAAGATAGTGTGAACAAAAAAAACACACATCTTAGGCCATGAGTGGCTATAGCAAGAAAAAAACTCACTGCACTTTTCCAAAAAGACAACCATATAAGCCCATGTGAGGGAAATGATCTGATTTTCTCCCTCAAGAAAAAAGAAGATTAAACACAGGTTTGTCAGAAGTGGGATTTGAACCCACGCCTCCAGAAGAGACTGCGATCTGAACGCAGTGCCTTAGACCACTCGGCCATCCTGACTTGCATTTGCAGCACCTTCCACAAACCAGACAGCCATGCAAGTTTGGTACCGAAAAGGCATGCCCTCAATTTATTTATCCCGTTATAAGCATTTCCAACAGATCTTTGAACAATCCATACAGAGCAGTACCTATGAAGAACTCTTTAGACCTTTAAAGCGTACAAAGAGAAAGTGCTATTCACCAGCCACTTGAACGGCCCAAAGCTGCTTTGAAATTGAGTCAACAGCCACATCTTGGCTGACTAAAGCAAATTCAACAAGGGAGCTCAATGTCACAACATAGGGTGGAATACGCAAATCTAAGCAACCCCTGATCACAGCCCTGTGGACATTGCTGTAAGTGTGCTGGAGTACAGCTGTCCACCAGGTGCTTGGCATTCTTCCAAATTTGCATGGCCTGTCTGGCCAGGGAATACAAGAGCATGACTCTTCTATATGAGCTCTTACATGGGTCCTAAGCTCATTTGGTAAGGATTGCACTTTTATCAGCAAGACTTGGTACAACAGAAATATATGAGAAACCAAAGCTCTCTTGACTAGACGAGGACGGAATAACGTCCCAGGTGAAGACGAACAGATGCAACTTCCATCAGATGTTATCCTGATGAAGAAGATTATATCTCCAAAAGTCATGTCAGAAGTGGGATTCGAACCCACGCCTCCAGAGGAGACTGCGGCCTAAACACAGCGCCTTAGACCACTCGGCCATCCTGACAGCGAAGAGTCATAAGAAATGTATAAAAGTCACTCAGAAATTTCTGCGTCCATGCAAGCTTGAAATAATTTCAACCTTCAAACACAAGGTGCAACTTTTTGCACAAGACAATAAACACAGAAGATCACATATGAAAGCATTTCATTTCACAGGTGTACTGTTTTTATGCTTTTAGAATAACTTATACCTCTTACCAGCTATTTAGGGTTCTGTATCCTACTCACAAAATTACCTTGCCTGCGACCTCTCTCTTTATACACAAACAACTACTGCTCAGGAAGTAGGAAGGCAGAAGGTGGGGCAGTTTATGCAAATTTATGCTGTCAATGTGCCTTGCAGATTCATTGCGAATTTCTAGATCCTTGCTGGAAACAAGAGAGCAGGCCTTGTTTCAGATCAACTGTCCCTAGCAAGGAACGTCTGAGCACATCCATTCTTTTGCTCTCTAGCCCCTGGCTTTGGACTCACCCTCACTGGCAGAGGAGTGAAGTTCTGCATACCAACGTTACATAGAAGGTATGTTTGTGATTGGTTTGAGATGGGTGGGAGGTCAAGAGCAGGGAAAAGCAAGTCACCTTCACTTCTAGTCTTCTCTTCTATGCCTACCTGCCGTTCACTCACTCTGTCTTTGTTTCATTCTCTCCTTCCTCAACACCCCATCTCACTCACTGGCTCTATCATTTGTGCTCTTTCCCCTTGCTCTTCATTTCATAGTGGAAACATCTCTTGAATGGATCATTAGAAAATGAGGTTACATAAAATTAAAAATCTACTTATTGGAAACCAAAAATATCACAAGACTGAATGTAAGCTATTTCTTCAATAAAATGGATTTTTTAGGCACCCCCCAAAAAACACATAAAACACCACTAGTGCTAGAAGAATATTATACGAGCTTGAAGACAGAATTGGGCAAATTCATTTGCAGTTGAAACTGAAGTTTGGTACTTATTCAGATATTATATGCACTGCCAATTTTTAGCTGAGATTCTGAAGGAACGCAGAGACAAAATGTACGTAAAGTTTTGTCAGAATTGGGATTCGAACCCACGCCTCCAGGAGAGACTGCGGCCTTAACGCAGCGCCTTAGACCACTCGGCCATCCTGACCACATGTTGCTTGTTCATCTACATAGTGAGAAAGATAGTGTGAACAAAAAAAACACACATCTTAGGCCATGAGTGGCTATAGCAAGAAAAAAACTCACTGCACTTTTCCAAAAAGACAACCATATAAGCCCATGTGAGGGAAATGATCTGATTTTCTCCCTCAAGAAAAAAGAAGATTAAACACAGGTTTGTCAGAAGTGGGATTTGAACCCACGCCTCCAGAAGAGACTGCGACCTGAACGCAGCGCCTTAGACCACTCGGCCATCCTGACTTGCATTTGCAGCACCTTCCACAAGCCAGACAGCCATGCAAGTGGGGTACCGAAAAGGCATGCCCTCAATTTATTTATCCCATTATAAGAATTTCCAACAGATCTTTGAACAATCCATACAGAGCAGTACCTATGAAGAACTCCTTAGACCTTTAATGAGTACAAAGAGAAAGTGCTATTCACCAGCCACTTGAACGGCCCAAAGCTGCTTTGAAATTGAGTCAATAGCCACATCTTGGCTGACTAAAGCAAATTCAACAAGGGATCTCAATGTCACAACATAGGATGGAATTCGCAAATCTAAGCAGCCCCTGATCACTGCCCTGAGGAAATTGCTGTAAGTGTGCTGGAGTCCAGCTGTCTACCAGGTGCTTGGCATTCTTCCAAATTTGTATGGCCTGTCTGGCCAGGGAATACAAGAGAATGACTCTTCTAGATGAGCTCTTACATGGGTCATAAGCTCATTTGGTAAGGATTGCACTTTATCAGCAAGACTTTGTACAACCGAAATATATGAGAAACCCAAGCTCTCTTGACTAGACGAGGACAGAATAACGTCCCAGGTGAAGACGAACAGAAGCAACTTCCATCAGATGTTATCCTGATGAAGAAGATTATATCTCCAAAAGTCATTTCAGAAGTGGGATATGAACCCACGCCTCCATAGGAGACTGCAGCCTAAACACAGCGCCTTAGACCACTCGGCCATCCTGACAGTGAAGAGTCCTAAGAAATGTATAAAAGTCACTCAGAAATGTCTGCGTCCATGCAAGCTTGAAATAATTTCAACCTTCAAACACAAGGTGCAACTTTTTGCACAGGACAATAAACACAGAAGATCACATATGAAAGCATTTCATTTCATAGGTGTACTGTTTTTATGCTTTTAGAATAACTTATACCTCTCACCAGCTATTTAGGGTTCTGTATCCTACTCACAAAATTATCTTGCCTGCGACCTTTCTCTCTATACACAAACAACTACTGCTCAGGAAGTAGGAAGGCAGAAGGTGGGGCAGTTTATGCAAATTTATGCTGTCAATGTGCCTTGCACATTCATGCAGAATTTCTAGATCCTTGCTGGAAACAAGAGAGCACGCCTTGTTTCAGATCAACTGTCCCTAGCAAGGAACGTCTGAGCACATCCATTCTTTTGCTCTCTAGCCCCTGGCTTGGGTCTCACCCCCACTGGCTGAGGAGTGAAGTTCTGCATACCAACGTTGCATAGAAGGTATGTTTGTGATTGGTTTGAGATGGGTGGGAGTTCAAGAGCAGGGAAAAGCAAGTCACTTTCACTTCTAGTCTCCTCTTCTATGCCTACATGCCGTTCACTCACTCTGTCTTTGTTTCATTCTCTCCTTCCTCAACACCCCATCTCACTCACTCGCTCTATCATTTGTGCTCTTTCCCCTTGCTCTTCATTTCATAGTGGAAACATCTCTTGAATGGATCATTAGAAAATGAGGTTACATAAAATTAAACATCTACTTATTGGAAACCAAAAATATCACAAGACTGAATGTAAGCCATTTCTTCAATAAAAGGGATTTTTTAGGCACCCCCCAAAAAACACATAAAACACCACTAGTGCTAGAAGAATATTATACGAGCTTGAAGACAGAATTGGGCAAATTCATTTGCAGTTGAAACTGAAGTTTGGTACTTATTCAGATATTATATGCACTGCCAATTTTTAGCTGAGATTCTGAAGGAACGCAGAGACAAAATGGACTTAAAGTTTTGTCAGAAGTGGGATTCGAACCCACGCCTCCAGGAGAGACTGCGGCCTTAACGCAGCACTTTAGACCACTCGGCCATCCTGACCACATGTTGCTTGTCCATCTACATAGTGAGAAAGATAGCGTGAACAAAAAAAACACACATGTTAGGCCATAAGTGGCTATAGCAAGAAAAAAACTCACTGCACTTTTCCAAAAAGACAACCATATAAGCCCATGTGAGGGAAATGATCTGATTTTCTCCCTCAAGAAAAAAGAAGATTAAACACAGGTTTGTCAGAAGTGGGATTTGAACCCACACCTCCAGAAGAGACTGCAACCTTAACGCAGCGCCTTAGACCACTCGGCCATCCTGACTTGCATTTGCAGCACCTTCCACAAGCCAGACAGCCATGCAAGTTTGGTACCGAAAAGGCATGCCCTCAATTTATTTATCCCATTATAAGCATTTCCAACAGATCTTTGAACAATCCATACAGAGCAGTACCTATGAAGAACTCTTTAGACCTTTAAAGCGTACAAAGAGAAAGTGCTATTCACCAGCCACTTGAACGGCCCAAAGCTGCTTTGAAATTGAGTCAACAGCCACATCTTCGCTGACTAAAGCAAATTCAACAAGGGAGCTCAATGTCACAACATAGGGTGGAATACGCAAATCTAAGCAGCCCCTGATCACAGCCCTGAGGACATTGCTGTAAGTGTGCTGGAGTACAGCTGTCTACCAGGTGCTTGGCATTCTTCCAAATTTGCATGGCCTGTCTGGCCAGGGAATACAAGAGCATGACTCTTCTAGATGAGCTCTTACATGGGTCCTAAGCTCATTTGGTAATGATTGCACTTTATCAGCAAGACTTTGTACAACAGAAATATATGAGAAACCCAAGCTCTCTTGACTAGACGAGGACGGAATAACGTCCCAGGTGAAGACGAACAGATGCAACTTCCATCAGATGTTATCCTGATGAAGAAGATTATATCTCCAAAAGTCATTTCAGAAGTGGGATTCGAACCCACGTCTCCAGAGGAGACTGCAGCCTAGACACAGCGCCTTAGACCACTCGGCCATCCTGACAGTGAAGAGTCCTAAGAAATGTATAAAAGTCACTCAGAAATTTCTGCGTCCATGCAAGCTTGAAATAATTTCAACCTTCAAACACAAGGTGCAACTTTTTGCACAGGACAATAAACACAGAAGATCACATATGAAAGCATTTCATTTCACAGGTGTACTGTTTTTATGCTTTTAGAATAACTTATACCTCTCACCAGCTATTTAGGGTTCTGTATCCTACTCACAAAATTATCTTGCCTGCGACCTCTCTCTTTATACACAAACAACTACTGCTCAGGAAGTAGGAAGGCAGAAGATGGGGCAGTTTATGCAAATTCATGCTGTCAATGTGCCTTGCAGATTCATGCAGAATTTCTAGATCCTTGTTGGAAACAAGAGAGCAGGCCTTGTTTCAGATCAACTGTCCCTAGCAAGGAACGTCTGAGCACATCCATTCTTTTGCTCTCTAGCCCCTGGCTTGGGACTCACCCTCACTGGCTGAGGAGTGAAGTTCTGCATACCAACGTTGCATAGAAGGTATGTTTGTGATTGGTTTGAGATGGGTGGGAGGTCAAGAGCAGGGAAAAGCAAGTCACCTTCACTTCTAGTCTCCTCTTCTATGCCTACCTGCCGTTCACTCACTCTGTCTTTGTTTCATTCTCTCCTTCCTCAACACCCCATCTCACTCACTGGATCTATCATTTGTGCTCTTTCCCCTTGCTCTTCATTTCATAGTGGAAACATCTCTTGAATGGATCATTAGAAAATGAGGTTACATAAAATTAAAAATCTACTTATTGGAAACCAAAAATATCACAAGACTGAATGTAAGCCATTTCTTCAATAAAAGGGATTTTTTAGGCACCCCCCAAAAAACACATAAAACACCACTAGTGCTAGAAGAATATTATACAAGCTTGAAGACAGAATTGGGCAAATTCATTTGCATTTGAAACTGAAGTTTGGTACTTATTCAGATATTATATGCACTGCCAATTTTTAGCTGAGATTCTGAAGGAACGCAGAGACAAAATGGACTTAAAGTTTTGTCAGAAGTGGGATTCGAACCCACGCCTCCAGGAGAGACTCAGCCTTAACGCAGCGCCTTAGACCACTCGGCCATCCTGACCACATGTTGCTTGTTAATCTACATAGTGAGAAAGATAGTGTGAACAAAAAAAACACACATCTTAGGCCATGAGTGGCTATAGCAAGAAAAAAACTCACTGCACTTTTCCAAAAAGACAACCATATAAGCCCATGTGAGGGAAATGATCTGATTTTCTCCCTCAAGAAAAAAGAAGATTAAACACAGGTTTGTCAGAAGTGGGATTTGAACCCACGCCTCCAGAAGAGACTGCGACCTGAACGCAGTGCCTTAGACCACTCGGCCATCCTGACTTGCATTTGCAGCACCTTCCACAAACCAGACAGCCATGCAAGTTTGGTACCGAAAAGGCATGCCCTCAATTTATTTATCCCGTTATAAGCATTTCCAACAGATCTTTGAACAATCCATACAGAGCAGTACCTATGAAGAACTCTTTAGACCTTTAAAGCGTACAAAGAGAAAGTGCTATTCACCAGCCACTTGAACAGCCCAAAGCTGCTTTGAAATTGAGTCAACAGCCACATCTTGGCTGACTAAAGCAAATTCAACAAGGGAGCTCAATGTCACAACATAGGGTGGAATACGCAAATCTAAGCAACCCCTGATCACAGCCCTGTGGACATTGCTGTAAGTGTGCTGGAGTACAGCTGTCCACCAGGTGCTTGGCATTCTTCCAAATTTGCATGGCCTGTCTGGCCAGGGAATACAAGAGCATGACTCTTCTAGATGAGCTCTTACATGGGTCCTAAGCTCATTTGGTAAGGATTGCACTTTATCAGCAAGACTTTGTACAACAGAAATATATGAGATACCAAAGCTCTCTTGACTAGACGAGGACGGAATAACGTCCCAGGTGAAGACGAACAGATGCAACTTCCATCAGATGTTATCCTGATGAAGAAGATTATATCTCCAAAAGTCATGTCAGAAGTGGGATTCGAACCCACGCCTCCAGAGGAGACTGCGGCCTAAACACAGCGCCTTAGACCACTCGGCCATCCTGACAGCGAAGAGTCATAAGAAATGTATAAAAGTCACTCAGAAATTTCTGCGTCCATGCAAGCTTGAAATAATTTCAACCTTCAAACACAAGGTGCAACTTTTTGCACAAGACAATAAACACAGAAGATCACATATGAAAGCATTTCATTTCACAGTTGTACTGTTTTTATGCTTTTAGAATAACTTATACCTCTCACCAGCTATTTAGGGTTCTGTATCCTACTCACAAAATTACCTTGCCTGCGACCTCTCTCTTTATACACAAACAACTACTGCTCAGGAAGTAGGAAGGCAGAAGGTGGGGCAGTTTATGCAAATTTATGCTGTCAATGTGCCTTGCAGATTCATTGCGAATTTCTAGATCCTTGCTGGAAACAAGAGAGCAGGCCTTGTTTCAGATCAACTGTCCCTAGCAAGGAACGTCTGAGCACATCCATTCTTTTGCTCTCTAGCCCCTGGCTTTGGACTCACCCTCACTGGCAGAGGAGTGAAGTTCTGCATACCAACGTTACATAGAAGGTATGTTTGTGATTGGTTTGAGATGGGTGGGAGGTCAAGAGCAGGGAAAAGCAAGTCACCTTCACTTCTAGTCTTCTCTTCTATGCCTACCTGCCGTTCACTCACTCTGTCTTTGTTTCATTCTCTCCTTCCTCAACACCCCATCTCACTCACTGGCTCTATCATTTGTGCTCTTTCCCCTTGCTCTTCATTTCATAGTGGAAACATCTCTTGAATGGATCATTAGAAAATGAGGTTACATAAAATTAAAAATCTACTTATTGGAAACCAAAAATATCACAAGACTGAATGTAAGCTATTTCTTCAATAAAATGGATTTTTTAGGCACCCCCCAAAAAACACATAAAACACCACTAGTGCTAGAAGAATATTATACGAGCTTGAAGACAGAATTGGGCAAATTCATTTGCAGTTGAAACTGAAGTTTGGTACTTATTCAGATATTATATGCACTGCCAATTTTTAGCTGAGATTCTGAAGGAACGCAGAGACAAAATGGACTTAAAGTTTTGTCAGAAGTGGGATTCGAACCCACGCCTCCAGAAGAGACTGCGGCCTTAACGCAGCGCCTTAGACCACTCGGCCATCCTGACCACATGTTGCTTGTTCATCTACATAGTGAGAAAGATAGTGTGAACAAAAAAAACACACATCTTAGGCCATGAGTGGCTATAGCAAGAAAAAAACTCACTGCACTTTTCCAAAAAGACAACCATATAAGCCCATGTGAGGGAAATGATCTGATTTTCTCCCTCAAGAAAAAAGAAGATTAAACAAAGGTTTGTCAGAAGTGGGATTTGAACCCACGCCTCCAGAAGAGACTGCGACCTGAACGCAGCGCCTTAGACCACTCGGCCATCCTGACTTGCTTTTGCAGCACCTTCCACAAGCCAGACAGCCATGCAAGTGGGGTACCGAAAAGGCATGCCCTCAATTTATTTATCCCATTATAAGAATTTCCAACAGATCTTTGAACAATCCATACAGAGCAGTACCTATGAAGAACTCCTTAGACCTTTAATGAGTACAAAGAGAAAGTGCTATTCACCAGCCACTTGAACGGCCCAAAGCTACTTTGAAATTGAGTCAATAGCCACATCTTGGCTGACTAAAGCAAATTCAACAAGGGATCTCAATGTCACAACATAGGGTGGAATTCGCAAATCTAAGCAGCCCCTGATCACTGCCCTGAGGAAATTGCTGTAAGTGTGCTGGAGTCCAGCTGTCTACCAGGTGCTTGGCATTCTTCCAAATTTGTATGGCCTGTCTGGCCAGGGAATACAAGAGAATGACTCTTCTAGATGAGCTCTTACATGGGTCATAAGCTCATTTGGTAAGGATTGCACTTTATCAGCAAGACTTTGTACAACAGAAATATATGAGAAACCCAAGCTCTCTTGACTAGACGAGGACAGAATAACGTCCCAGGTGAAGACGAACAGAAGCAACTTCCATCAGATGTTATCCTGATGAAGAAGATTATATCTCCAAAAGTCCTTTCAGAAGTGGGATTTGAACCCACGCCTCCATAGGAGACTGCGGCCTAAACACAGCGCCTTAGACCACTCAGCCATCCTGACAGTGAAGAGTCCTAAGAAATGTATAAAAGTCACTCAGAAATGTCTGCGTCCATGCAAGCTTGAAATAATTTCAACCTTCAAACACAAGGTGCAACTTTTTGCACAGGACAATAAACACAGAAGATCACATATGAAAGCATTTCATTTCATAGGTGTACTGTTTTTATGCTTTTAGAATAACTTATACCTCTCACCAGCTATTTAGGGTTCTGTATCCTACTCACAAAATTATCTTGCCTGCGACCTTTCTCTCTATACACAAACAACTACTGCTCAGGAAGTAGGAAGGCAGAAGGTGGGGCAGTTTATGCAAATTTATGCTGTCAATGTGCCTTGCACATTCATGCAGAATTTCTAGATCCTTGCTGGAAACAAGAGAGCACGCCTTGTTTCAGATCAACTGTCCCTAGCAAGGAACGTCTGAGCACATCCATTCTTTTGCTCTCTAGCCCCTGGCTTGGGTCTCACCCCCACTGGCTGAGGAGTGAAGTTCTGCATACCAACGTTGCATAGAAGGTATGTTTGTGATTGGTTTGAGATGGGTGGGAGTTCAAGAGCAGGGAAAAGCAAGTCACTTTCACTTCTAGTCTCCTCTTCTATGCCTACCTGCCGTTCACTCACTCTGTCTTTGTTTCATTCTCTCCTTCCTCAACACCCCATCTCACTCACTCGCTCTATCATTTGTGCTCTTTCCCCTTGCTCTTCATTTCATAGTGGAAACATCTCTTGAATGGATCATTAGAAAATGAGGTTACATAAAATTAAAAATCTACTTATTGGAAACCAAAAATATCACAAGACTGAATGTAAGCCATTTCTTCAATAAAAGGGATTTTTTAGGCACCCCCCAAAAAACACATAAAACACCACTAGTGCTAGAAGAATATTATACGAGCTTGAAGACAGAATTGGGCAAATTCATTTGCAGTTGAAACTGAAGTTTGGTACTTATTCAGATATTATATGCACTGCCAATTTTTAGCTGAGATTCTGAAGGAACGCAGAGACAAAATGGACTTAAAGTTTTGTCAGAAGTGGGATTTGAACCCACGCCTCCAGGAGAGACTGCGGCCTTAACGCAGCGCTTTAGACCACTCGGCCATCCTGACCACATGTTGCTTGTCCATCTACATAGTGAGAAAGATAGCGTGAACAAAAAAAACACACATGTTAGGCCATAAGTGGCTATAGCAAGAAAAATACTCACTGCACTTTTCCAAAAAGACAACCATATAAGCCCATGTGAGGGAAATGATCTGATTTTCTCCCTCAAGAAAAAAGAAGATTAAACACAGGTTTGTCAGAAGTGGGATTTGAACCCACACCTCCAGAAGAGACTGCAACCTTAACGCAGCGCCTTAGACCACTCGGCCATCCTGACTTGCATTTGCAGCACCTTCCACAAGCCAGACAGCCATGCAAGTTTGGTACCGAAAAGGCATGCCCTCAATTTATTTATCCCATTATAAGCATTTCCAACAGATCTTTGAACAATCCATACAGAGCAGTACCTATGAAGAACTCTTTAGACCTTTAAAGCGTACAAAGAGAAAGTGCTATTCACCAGCCACTTGAACGGCCCAAAGCTGCTTTGAAATTGAGTCAACAGCCACATCTTCGCTGACTAAAGCAAATTCAACAAGGGAGCTCAATGTCACAACATAGGGTTGAATACGCAAATCTAAGCAGCCCCTGATCACAGCCCTGAGGACATTGCTGTAAGTGTGCTGGAGTACAGCTGTCTACCAGGTGCTTGGCATTCTTCCAAATTTGCATGGCCTGTCTGGCCAGGGAATACAAGAGCATGACTCTTCTAGATGAGCTCTTACATGGGTCCTAAGCTCATTTGGTAATGATTGCACTTTATCAGCAAGACTTTGTACAACAGAAATATATGAGAAACCCAAGCTCTCTTGACTAGACGAGGACGGAATAACGTCCCAGGTGAAGACGAACAGATGCAACTTCCATCAGATGTTATCCTGATGAAGAAGATTATATCTCCAAAAGTCATTTCAGAAGTGGGATTCGAACCCACGCCTCCAGAGGAGACTGCAGCCTAGACACAGCGCCTTAAACCACTCGGCCATCCTGACAGTGAAGAGTCCTAAGAAATGTATAAAAGTCACTCAGAAATTTCTGCGTCCATGCAAGCTTGAAATAATTTCAACCTTCAAACACAAGGTGCAACTTTTTGCACAGGACAATAAACACAGAAGATCACATATGAAAGCATTTCATTTCACAGGTGTACTGTTTTTATGCTTTTAGAATAACTTATACCTCTCACCAGCTATTTAGGGTTCTGTATCCTACTCACAAAATTATCTTGCCTGCGACCTCTCTCTTTATACACAAAAAACTACTGCTGAGGAAGTAGGAAGGCAGAAGATGGGGCAGTTTATGCAAATTTATGCTGTCAATGTGCCTTGCAGATTCATGCAGAATTTCTAGATCCTTGTTGGAAACAAGAGAGCAGGCCTTGTTTCAGATCAACTGTCCCTAGCAAGGAACGTCTGAGCACATCCATTCTTTTGCTCTCTAGCCCCTGGCTTGGGACTCACCCTCACTGGCTGAGGAGTGAAGTTCTGCATACCAACGTTGCATAGAAGGTATGTTTGTGATTGGTTTGAGATGGGTGGGAGGTCAAGAGCAGGGAAAAGCAAGTCACCTTCACTTCTAGTCTCCTCTTCTATGCCTACCTGCCGTTCACTCACTCTGTCTTTGTTTCATTCTCTCCTTCCTCAACACCCCATCTCACTCACTGGCTCTATCATTTGTGCTCTTTCCCCTTGCTCTTCATTTCATAGTGGAAACATCTCTTGAATGGATCATTAGAAAATGAGGTTACATAAAATTAAAAATCTACTTATTGGAAACCAAAAATATCACAAGACTGAATGTAAGCCATTTCTTCAATAAAAGGGATTTTTTAGGCACCCCCCAAAAAACACATAAAACACCACTAGTGCTAGAAGAATATTATACAAGCTTGAAGACAGAATTGGGCAAATTCATTTGCAGTTGAAACTGAAGTTTGGTACTTATTCAGATATTATATGCACTGCCAATTTTTAGCTGAGATTCTGAAGGAACGCAGAGACAAAATGGACTTAAAGTTTTGTCAGAAGTGGGATTCGAACCCACGCCTCCAGGAGAGACTCAGCCTTAACGCAGCGCCTTAGACCACTCGGCCATCCTGACCACATGTTGCTTGTTAATCTACATAGTGAGAAAGATAGTGTGAACAAAAAAAACACACATCTTAGGCCATGAGTGGCTATAGCAAGAAAAAAACTCACTGCACTTTTCCAAAAAGACAACCATATAAGCCCATGTGAGGGAAATGATCTGATTTTCTCCCTCAAGAAAAAAGAAGATTAAACACAGGTTTGTCAGAAGTGGGATTTGAACCCACGCCTCCAGAAGAGACTGAGACCTGAACGCAGTGCCTTAGACCACTCGGCCATCCTGACTTGCATTTGCAGCACCTTCCACAAACCAGACAGCCATGCAAGTTTGGTACCGAAAAGGCATGCCCTCAATTTATTTATCCCGTTATAAGCATTTCCAACAGATCTTTGAACAATCCATACAGAGCAGTACCTATGAAGAACTCTTTAGACCTTTAAAGCGTACAAAGAGAAAGTGCTATTCACCAGCCACTTGAACGGCCCAAAGCTGCTTTGAAATTGAGTCAACAGCCACATCTTGGCTGACTAAAGCAAATTCAACAAGGGAGCTCAATGTCACAACATAGGGTGGAATACGCAAATCTAAGCAACCCCTGATCACAGCCCTGTGGACATTGCTGTAAGTGTGCTGGAGTACAGCTGTCTACCAGGTGCTTGGCATTCTTCCAAATTTGCATGGCCTGTCTGGCCAGGGAATACAAGAGCATGACTCTTCTAGATGAGCTCTTACATGGGTCCTAAGCTCATTTGGTAAGGATTGCACTTTATCAGCAAGACTTTGTACAACAGAAATATATGAGAAAACAAAGCTCTCTTGACTAGACGAGGACGGAATAACATCCCAGGTGAAGACGAACAGATGCAACTTCCATCAGATGTTATCCTGATGAAGAAGATTATATCTCCAAAAGTCATGTCAGAAGTGGGATTCGAACCCACGCCTCCAGAGGAGACTGCGGCCTAAACACAGCGCCTTAGACCACTCGGCCATCCTGACAGCGAAGAGTCGTAAGAAATGTATAAAAGTCACTCAGAAATTTCTGCATCCATGCAAGCTTGAAATAATTTCAACCTTCAAACACAAGGTGCAACTTTTTGCACAAGACAATAAACACAGAAGATCACATATGAAAGCATTTCATTTCACAGGTGTACTGTTTTTATGCTTTTAGAATAACTTATACCTCTCACCAGCTATTTAGGGTTCTGTATCCTACTCACAAAATTACCTTGCCTGCGACCTCTCTCTTTATACACAAACAACTACTGCTCAGGAAGTAGGAAGGCAGAAGGTGGGGCAGTTTATGCAAATTTATGCTGTCAATGTGCCTTGCAGATTCATTGCGAATTTCTAGATCCTTGCTGGAAACAAGAGAGCAGGCCTTGTTTCAGATCAACTGTCCCTAGCAAGGAACGTCTGAGCACATCCATTCTTTTGCTCTCTAGCCCCTGGCTTTGGACTCACCCTCACTGGCTGAGGAGTGAAGTTCTGCATACCAACGTTACATAGAAGGTATGTTTGTGATTGGTTTGAGATGGGTGGGAGGTCAAGAGCAGGGAAAAGCAAGTCACCTTCACTTCTAGTCTTCTCTTCTATGCCTACCTGTTGTTCACTCACTCTGTCTTTGTTTCATTCTCTCCTTCCTCAACACCCCATCTCACTCACTGGCTCTATCATTTGTGCTCTTTCCCCTTGCTCTTCATTTCATAGTGGAAACATCTCTTGAATGGATCATTAGAAAATGAGGTTACATAAAATTAAAAATCTACTTATTGGAAACCAAAAATATCACAAGACTGAATGTAAGCTATTTCTTCAATAAAATGGATTTTTTAGGCACCCCCCAAAAAACACATAAAACACCACTAGTGCTAGAAGAATATTATACGAGCTTGAAGACAGAATTGGGCAAATTCATTTGCAGTTGAAACTGAAGTTTGGTACTTATTCAGATATTATATGCACTGCCAATTTTTAGCTGAGATTCTGAAGGAACGCAGAGACAAAATGGACTTAAAGTTTTGTCATAAGTGGGATTCGAACCCACGCCTCCAGGAGAGACTGCGGACTTAACGCAGCGCCTTAGACCACTCGGCCATCCTGACCACATGTTGCTTGTTCATCTACATAGTGAGAAAGATAGTGTGAACAAAAAAAACACACATCTTAGGCCATGAGTGGCTATAGCAAGAAAAAAACTCACTGCACTTTTCCAAAAAGACAATCATATAAGCCCATGTGAGGGAAATGATCTGATTTTCTCCCTCAAGAAAAAAGAAGATTAAACACAGGTTTGTCAGAAGTGGGATTTGAACCCACGCCTCCAGAAGAGACTGCGACCTGAACGCAGCGCCTTAGACCACTCGGCCATCCTGACTTGCGTTTGCAGCACCTTCCACAAGCCAGACAGCCATGCAAGTGGGGTACCGAAAAGGCATGCCCTCAATTTATTTATCCCATTATAAGAATTTCCAACAGATCTTTGAACAATCCATACAGAGCAGTACCTATGAAGAACTCCTTAGACCTTTAATGAGTACAAAGAGAAAGTGCTATTCACCAGCCACTTGAACGGCCCAAAGCTGCTTTGAAATTGAGTCAATAGCCACATCTTGGCTGACTAAAGCAAATTCAACAAGGTATCTCAATGTCACAACATAGGGTGGAATTCGCAAATCTCAGCAGCCCCTGATCACTGCCCTGAGGAAATTGCTGTAAGTGTGCTGGAGTCCAGCTGTCTACCAGGTGCTTGGCATTCTTCCAAATTTGTATGGCCTGTCTGGCCAGGGAATACAAGAGAATGACTCTTCTAGATGAGCTCTTACATGGGTCATAAGCTCATTTGGTAAGGATTGCACTTTATCAGCAAGACTTTGTACAACAGAAATATATGAGAAACCCAAGCTCTCTTGACTAGACGAGGACAGAATAACATCCCAGGTGAAGACGAACAGAAGCAACTTCCATCAGATGTTATCCTGATGAAGAAGATTATATCTCCAAAAGTCATTTCAGAAGTGGGATTCGAACCCACGCTCCAGAGGAGACTGGTGCCTAAACACAGCGCCTTAGACCACTCGGCCATCCTGACAGTGAAGAGTCCTAAGAAATGTATGAAAGTCACTCAGAATTTTCTGCGTCCATGCAAGCTTGAAATAATTTCAACCTTCAAACACAAGGTGCAACTTTTTGCACAGGACAATAAACACAGAAGATCACATATGAAAGCATTTCATTTCACAGGTGTACTGTTTTTATGCTTTTAGAATAACTTATACCTCTCACCAGCTATTTAGGGTTCTGTATCCTACTCACAAAATTACCTTGCCTGCGACCTTTCTCTCTATACACAAACAACTACTGCTCAGGAAGTAGGAAGGCAGAAGGTGGGGCAGTTTATGCAAATTTATGCTGTCAATGTTCCTTGCACATTCATGCAGAATTTCTAGATCCTTGCTGGAAACAAGAGAGCAGGCCTTGTTTCAGATCAACTGTCCCTAGCAAGGAACGACTGAGCACATCCATTCTTTTGCTCTCTAGCCCCTGGCTTGGGACTCACCCTCACTGGCTGAGGAGTGAAGTTCTGCATACCAACGTTGCATAGAAGGTATGTTTGTGATTGGTTTGAGATGGGTGGGAGGTCAAGAGCAGGGAAAAGCAAGTCACTTTCACTTCTAGTCTCCTCTTCTATGCCTACCTGCCGTTCACTCACTCTGTCTTTGTTTCATTCTCTCCTTCCTCAACACCCCATCTCACTCACTCGCTCTATCATTTGTGCTCTTTCCCCTTGCTCTTCATTTCATAGTGGAAACATCTCTTGAATGGATCATTAGAAAATGAGGTTACATAAAATTAAAAATCTACTTATTGGAAACCAAAAATATCACAAGACTGAATGTAAGCCATTTCTTCAATAAAAGGGATGTTTTAGGCACCCCCCAAAAAACACATAAAACACCACTAGTGCTAGAAGAATATTATAAGAGCTTGAAGACAGAATTGGGCAAATTCATTTGCAGTTGAAACTGAAGTTTGGTACTTATTCAGATATTATATGCATTGCCAATTTTTAGCTGAGATTCTGAAGGAACGCAGAGACAAAATGGACTTAAAGTTTTGTCAGAAGTGGGATTCGAACCCACGCCTCCAGGAGAGACTGCAGCCTTAAGGCAGCGCCTTAGACCACTCGGCCATCCTGACCACAGGTTGCTTGTCTATCTACATAGTGAGAAAGATAGTGTGAACAAAAAAAACACACATCTTTGGCCATAAGTGGCTATAGCAAGAAAAAAACTCACTGCACTTTTCCAAAAATACAACCATATAAGCCCATGTGAGGGAAATGATCTGATTTTCTCCCTCAAGAAAAAAGAAGATTAAACACAGGTTTGTCAGAAGTGGGATTTGAACCCACGCCTCCAGAAGAGACTGCGACCTGAACGCAGCACCTTAGACCACTCGGCCATCCTGACTTGCATTTGTAGCACCTTCCACAAGCCAGGCAGCCATGCAAGTTTGGTACCGAAAAGGCATGCCCTCAATTTATTTATCCCATTATAAGCATTTCCAACAGATCTTTGAACAATCCATACAGAGCAGTACCTATAGACCTTTAAAGCGTACAAAGAGAAAGTGCTATTCACCAGCCACTTGAACGGCCCAAAGCTGCTTTGAAATTGAGTCAACAGCCACATCTTGGCTGACTAAAGCAAATTCAACAAGGGAGCTCAATGTCACAACATAGGGTGGAATACGCAAATCTAAGCAGCCCCTGATCACAGCCCTGAGGACATTGCTGTAAGTGTGCTGGAGTACAGCTGTCTACCAGGTGCTTGGCATTCTTCCAAATTTGCATGGCCTGTCTGGCCAGGGAATACAAGAGCATGACTCTTCTAGATTAGCTCTTACATGGGTCCTAAGCTCATTTGGTAAGGATTGCACTTTATCAGCAAGACTTTGTACAACAGAAATATATGAGAAACCCAAGCTCTCTTGACTAGACGAGGACGGAATAACGTCCCAGGTGAAGACGAACAGATGCAACTACCATCAGATGTTATCCTGATGAAGAAGATTATATCTCCAAAAGTCATGTCAGAAGTGGGATTTGAACCCACGCCTCCATAGGAGACTGCGGCCTAAACACAGCGCCTTAGACAACTCGGCCATCCTGACAGTGAAGAGTCTTAAGAAATGTATAAAAGTCACTCAGAAATTTCTGCGTCCATGCAAGCTTGAAATAATTTCAACCTTCAAACACAAGGTGCAACTTTTTGCACAGGACAATAAACACAGAAGATCACATATGAAAGCATTTCATTTCACAGGTGTACTGTTTTTATGCTTTTAGAATAACTTATACCTCTCACCAGCTATTTAGGGTTCTGTATCCTACTCACAAAATTATGTTGCCTGCGACCTTTCTCTCTATACACAAACAACTACTGCTCAGGAAGTAGGAAGGCAGAAGGTGGGGCAGTTTATGCAAATTTATGCTGTCAATGTGCCTTGCACATTCATGCAGAATTTCTAGATCCTTGCTGGAAACAAGAGAGCACGCCTTGTTTCAGATCAACTGTCCCTAGCAAGGAACGTCTGAGCACATCCATTGTTTTGCTCTCTAGCCCCTGGCTTGGGTCTCACCCCCACTGGCTGAGGAGTGAAGTTCTGCATACCAAAGTTGCATAGAAGGTATGTTTGTGATTGGTTTGAGATGGGTGGGAGTTCAAGAGCAGGGAAAAGCAAGTCACTTTCACTTCTAGTCTCCTCTTCTATGCCTACCTGCCGTTCACTCACTCTGTCTTTGTTTCATTCTCTCCTTCCTCAACACCCCATCTCACTCACTCGCTCTATCATTTGTGCTCTTTCCCCTTGCTCTTCATTTCATAGTGGAAACATCTCTTGAATGGATCATTAGAAAATGAGGTTACATAAAATTAAAAATCTACTTATTGGAAACCAAAAATATCACAAGACTGAATGTAAGCCATTTCTTCAATAAAAGGGATTTTTTAGGCACCCCCCAAAAACACATAAAACACCACTAGTGCTAGAAGAATATTATACGAGCTTGAAGACAGAATTGGGCAAATTCATTTGCAGTTGAAACTGAAGTTTGGTACTTATTCAGATATTATATGCACTGCCAATTTTTAGCTGAGATTCTGAAGGAACGCAGAGACAAAATGGACTTAAAGTTTTGTCAGAAGTGGGATTCGAACCCACGCCTCCAGGAGAGACTGCGGCCTTAACGCAGCGCTTTAGACCACTCGGCCATCCTGACCACGTGTTGCTTGTCCATCTACATAGTGAGAAAGATAGCGTGAACAAAAAAAACACACATGTTAGGCCATAAGTGGCTATAGCAAGAAAAAAACTCACTGCACTTTTCCAAAAAGACAACCATATAAGCCCATGTGAGGGAAATGATCTGATTTTCTCCCTCAAGAAAAAAGAAGATTAAACACAGGTTTGTCAGAAGTGGGATTTGAACTCTCACCTCCAGAAGAGACTGCAACCTTAACGCAGCGCCTTAGACCACTCGGCCATCCTGACTTGCATTTGCAGCACCTTCCACAAGCCAGACAGCCATGCAAGTTTGGTACCGAAAAGGCATGCCCTCAATTTATTTATCCCATTATAAGCATTTCCAACAGATCTTTGAACAATCCATACAGAGCAGTACCTATGAAGAACTCTTTAGACCTTTAAAGCGTACAAAGAGAAAGTGCTATTCACCAGCCACTTGAACGGCCCAAAGCTGCTTTGAAATTGAGTCAACAGCCACATCTTTGCTGACTAAAGCAAATTCAACAAGGGAGCTCAATGTCACAACATAGGGTGGAATACGCAAATCTAAGCAGCCCCTGATCACAGCCCTGAGGACATTGCTGTAAGTGTGCTGGAGTACAGCTGTCTACCAGGTGCTTGGCATTCTTCCAAATTTGCATGGCCTGTCTGGCCAGGGAATACAAGAGCATGACTCTTCTAGATGAGCTCTTACATGGGTCCTAAGCTCATTTGGTAATGATTGTACTTTATCAGCAAGACTTTGTACAACAGAAATATATGAGAAACCCAAGCTCTCTTGACTAGACGATGACGGAAGAACGTCCCAGGTGAAGACGAACAGATGCAACTTCCATCAGATGTTATCCTGATGAAGAAGATTATATCTCCAAAAGTCATTTCAGAAGTGGGATTCGAACCCACGCCTCCAGAGGAGACTGCAGCCTAGACACAGCGCCTTAGACCACTCGGCCATCCTGACAGTGAAGAGTCCTAAGAAATGTATAAAAGTCACTCAGAAATTTCTGCGTCCATGCAAGCTTGAAATAATTTCAACCTTCAAACACAAGGTGCAACTTTTTGCACAGGACAATAAACACAGAAGATCACATATGAAAGCATTTCATTTCACAGGTGTACTGTTTTTATGCTTTTAGAATAACTTATACCTCTCACCAGCTATTTAGGGTTCTGTATCCTACTCACAAAATTATCTTGCCTGCGACCTCTCTCTTTATACACAAACAACTACTGCTCAGGAAGTAGGAAGGCAGAAGATGGGGCAGTTTATGCAAATTTATGCTGTCAATGTGCCTTGCAGATTCATGCAGAATTTCTAGATCCTTGTTGGAAACAAGAGAGCAGGCCTTGTTTCAGATCAACTGTCCCTAGCAAGGAACGTCTGAGCACATCCATTCTTTTGCTCTCTAGCCCCTGGCTTGGGACTCACCCTCACTGGCTGAGGAGTGAAGTTCTGCATACCAACGTTGCATAGAAGGTATGTTTGTGATTGGTTTGAGATGGGTGGGAGGTCAAGAGCAGGGAAAAGCAAGTCACCTTCACTTCTAGTCTCCTCTTCTATGCCTACCTGCCGTTCACTCACTCTGTCTTTGTTTCATTCTCTCCTTCCTCAACACCCCATCTCACTCACTGGCTCTATCATTTGTGCTCTTTCCCCTTGCTCTTCATTTCATAGTGGAAACATCTCTTGAATGGATCATTAGAAAATGAGGTTACATAAAATTAAAAATCTACTTATTGGAAACCAAAAATATCACAAGACTGAATGTAAGCCATTTCTTCAATAAAAGGGATTTTTTAGGCACCCCCCAAAAAACACATAAAACACCACTAGTGCTAGAAGAATATTATACAAGCTTGAAGACAGAATTGGGCAAATTCATTTGCAGTTGAAACTGAAGTTTGGTACTTATTCAGATATTATATGCACTGCCAATTTTTAGCTGAGATTCTGAAGGAACGCAGAGACAAAATGGACTTAAAGTTTTGTCAGAAGTGGGATTCGAACCTGCGCCTCCAGGAGAGACTCAGCCTTAACGCAGTGCCTTAGACCACTCGGCCATCCTGATCACATGTTGCTTGTTAATCTACATAGTGAGAAAGATAGTGTGAACAAAAAAAACACACATCTTAGGCCATGAGTGGCTATAGCAAGAAAAAAACTCACTGCACTTTTCCAAAAAGACAACCATATAAGCCCATGTGAGGGAAATGATCTGATTTTCTCCCTCAAGAAAAAAGATTAATTACAGGTTTGTCAGAAGTGGGATTTGAACCCACACCTCCAGAAGAGACTGCGACCTGAACGCAGCGCCTTAGACCACTCGGCCATCCTGACTTGCATTTGCAGCACCTTCCACAAGCCAGACAGCCATGCAAGTTTGGTACCGAAAAGGCATGCCCTCAATTTATTTATCCCGTTATAAGCATTTCCAACAGATCTTTGAACAATCCATACAGAGCAGTACCTATGAAGAACTCTTTAGACCTTTAAAGCGTACAAAGAGAAAGTGCTATTCACCAGCCACTTGAACGGCCCAAAGCTGCTTTGAAATTGAGTCAACAGCCACATCTTGGCTGACTAAAGCAAATTCAACAAGGGAGCTCAATGTCACAACATAGGGTGGAATACGCAAATCTAAGCAGCCCCTGATCACAGCCCTGAGGACATTGCTGTAAGTGTGCTGGAGTACAGCTGTCTACCAGGTGCTTGGCATTCTTCCAAATTTGCATGGCCTGTCTGGCCAGGGAATACAAGAGCATGACTCTTCTAGATGAGCTCTTACATGAGTCCTAAGCTCATTTGGTAAGGATTGCACTTTATCAGCAAGACTTTGTACAACAGAAATATATGAGAAACCCAAGCTCTCTTGACTAGACGAGGACGGAATAACGTCCCAGGTAAAGACGAACAGATGCAACTTCCATCAGATGTTATCCTGATGAAGAAGATTATATCTCCAAAAGTCATTTCAGAAGTGGGATTCGAACCCACGCCTCCAGAGGAGACTGCAGCCTAGACACAGCGCCTTAGACCACTCGGCCATCCAGACAGTGAAGAGTCCTAAGAAATGTATAAAAGTCACTCAGAAATTTCTGCGTCCATGCAAGCTTGAAATAATTTCAACCTTCAAACACAAGGTGCAACTTTTTGCACAGGACAATAAACACAGAAGATCACATATGAAAGCATTTCATTTCACAGGTGTACTGTTTTTATGCTTTTAGAATAACTTATACCTCTCACCAGCTATTTAGGGTTCTGTATCCTACTCACAAAATTACCTTGCCTGCGACCTCTCTCTTTATACACAAACAACTACTGCTCAGGAAGTAGGAAGGCAGAAGATGGGGCAGTTTATGCAAATTTATGCTGTCAATGTGCCTTGCAGATTCATGCAGAATTTCTAGATCCTTGCTGGAAACAAGAGAGCACGCCTTGTTTCAGATCAACTGTCCCTAGCAAGGAACGTCTGAGCACATCCATTCTTTTGCTCTCTAGCCCCTGGCTTGGGTCTCACCCCCACTGGCTGAGGAGTGAAGTTCTGCATACCAACGTTGCATAGAAGGTATGTTTGTGATTGGTTTGAGATGGGTGGGAGTTCAAGAGCAGGGAAAAGCAAGTCACTTTCACTTCTAGTCTCCTCTTCTATGCCTACCTGCCGTTCACTCACTCTGTCTTTGTTTCATTCTCTCCTTCCTCAACACCCCATCTCACTCACTGGCTCTATCATTTGTGCTCTTTCCCCTTGCTCTTCATTTCATAGTGGAAACATCTCTTGAATGGATCATTAGAAAATGAGGTTACATAAAATTAAAAATCTACTTATTGGAAAGCAAAAATATCACAAGACTGAATGTAAGCCATTTCTTCAATAAAAGGGATTTTTTAGGCACCCCCCAAAAAACACATAAAACACCACTAGTGCTAGAAGAATATTATACGAGCTTGAAGACAGAATTGGGCAAATTCATTTGCAGTTGAAACTGAAGTTTGGTACTTATTCAGATATTATATGCACTGCCAATTTTTAGCTGAGATTCTGAAGGAACGCAGAGACAAAATGGACTTAAAGTTTTGTCAGAAGTGGGATTCGAACCCACGCCTCCAGGAGAGACTGCGGCCTTAACGCAGCGCCTTAGACCACTCGGCCATCCTGACCACATGTTGCTTGTCCATCTACATAGTGAGAAAGATAGTGTGAACAAAAAAAACACACATCTTAGGCCATGAGTGGCTATAGCAAGAAAAAAACTCACTGCACTTTTCCAAAAAGACAACCATATAAGCCCATGTGAGGGAAATGATCTGATTTTCTCCCTCAAGAAAAAGGAAGATTAAACACATGTTTGTCAGAAGTGGGATTTGAACCCACGCCTCCAGAAGAGACTGCGACCTGAACGCAGTGCCTTAGACCACTCGGCCATCCTGACTTGCATTTGCAGCACCTTCCACAAGCCAGACAGCCATGCAAGTTTGGTACCGAAAAGGCATGCCCTCAATTTATTTATCCCGTTATAAGCATTTCCAACAGATCTTTGAACAATCCATACAGAGCAGTACCTATGAAGAACTCTTTAGACCTTTAAAGCGTACAAAGAGAAAGTGCTATTCACCAGCCACTTGAACGGCCCAAAGCTGCTTTGAAATTGAGTCAACAGCCACATCTTGACTGACTAAAGCAAATTCAACAAGGGAGCTCAATGTCACAACATAGGGTGGAATACGCAAATCTAAGCAGCCCCTGATCACAGCCCTGAGGACATTGCTGTAAGTGTGCTGGAGTACAGCTGTCTATCAGGTGCTTGGCATTCTTCCAAATTTGCATGGCCTGTCTGGCCAGGGAATAAAAGAGCATGACTCTTCTAGATGAGCTCTTACATGGGTCCTAAGCTCATTTGGTAATGATTGCACTTTATCAGCAAGACTTTGTACAACAGAAATATATGAGAAACCCAAGCTCTCTTGACTAGACGAGGACGGAATAACGTCCCAGGTGAAGACGAACAGATGCAACTTCCATCAGATGTTATCCTGATGAAGAAGATTATATCTCCAAAAGTCATTTCAGAAGTGGGATTCGAACCCACGCCTCCAGAGGAGACTGCAGCCTAGACACAGCGCCTTAGACCACTCGGCCATCCTGACAGCGAAGAGTCCTAAGAAATGTATAAAAGTCACTCAGAAATTTCTGCGTCCATGCAAGCTTGAAATAATTTCAACCTTCAAACACAAGGTGCAACTTTTTGCACAGGACAATAAACACAGAAGATCACATATGAAAGCATTTCATTTCACAGGTGTACTGTTTTTATGCTTTTAGAATAACTTATACCTCTCACCAGCTATTTAGGGTTCTGTATCCTACTCACAAAATTATCTTGCCTGCGACCTCTCTCTTTATACACAAACAACTACTGCTCAGGAAGTAGGAAGGCAGAAGGTGGGGCAGTTTATGCAAATTTATGCTGTCAATGTGCCTTGCAGATTCATGCAGAATTTCTAGATCCTTGTTGGAAACAAGAGAGCAGGCCTTGTTTCAGATCAACTGTCCCTAGCAAGGAACGTCTGAGCACATCCATTCTTTTGCTCTCTAGCCCCTGGCTTGGGACTCACCCTCACTGGCTGAGGAGTGAAGTTCTGCATACCAACGTTGCATAGAAGGTATGTTTGTGATTGGTTTGAGATGGGTGGGAGGTCAAGAGCAGGGAAAAGCAAGTCACCTTCACTTCTAGTCTCCTCTTCTATGCCTACCTGCCGTTCACTCACTCTGTCTTTGTTTCATTCTCTCCTTCCTCAACGCCCCATCTCACTCACTGGCTCTATCATTTGTGCTCTTTCCCCTTGCTCTTCATTTCATAGTGGAAACATCTCTTGAATGGATCATTAGAAAATGAGGTTACATAAAATTAAAAATCTACTTATTGGAAACCAAAAATATCACAAGACTGAATGTAAGCCATTTCTTCAATAAAAGGGATTTTTTAGGCACCCCCCAAAAAACACATAAAACACCACTAGTGCTAGAAGAATATTATACGAGCTTGAAGACAGAATTGGGCAAATTCATTTGCAGTTGAAACTGAATTTGGTACTTATTCAGATATTATATGCACTGCCAATTTTTAGCTGAGATTCTGAAGGAACGCAGAGGCAAAATGGACTTAAAGTTTTGTCAGAAGTGGGATTCGAACCCACGCCTCCAGGAGAGACTGCGGCCTTAACGCAGCGCCTTAGACCACTCGGCCATCCTGACCACATGTTGCTTTTTCATCTACATAGTGAGAAAGATAGTGTGAACAAAAAAAACACACATCTTAGGCCATGAGTGGCTATAGCAAGAAAAAAACTCACTGCACTTTTCCAAAGAGACAACCATATAAGCCCATGTGAGGGAAATGATCTGATTTTCTCCCTCAAGAAAAAAGAAGATTAAACACAGGTTTGTCAGAAGTGGGATTTGAACCCACGCCTCCAGAAGAGACTGCGACCTGAACGCAGCGCCTTAGACCACTCGGCCATCCTGACTTGCATTTGCAGCACCTTCCACAAGCCAGACAGCCATGCAAGTGGGGTACCGAAAAGGCATGCCCTCAATTTATTTATCCCATTATAAGCATTTCCAACAGATCTTTGAACAATCCATACAGAGCAGTACCTATGAAGAACTCCTTAGACCTTTAATGAGTACAAAGAGAAAGTGCTATTCACCAGCCACTTGAACGGCCCAAAGCTGCTTTGAAATTGAGTCAATAGCCACATCTTGGCTGACTAAAGCAAATTCAACAAGGGATCTCAATGTCACAACATAGGGTGGAATTCGCAAATCTAAGCAGCCCCTGATCACTGCCCTGAGGAAATTGCTGTAAGTGTGCTGGAGTCCAGCTGTCTACCAGGTGCTTGGCATTCTTCCAAATTTGTATGGCCTGTCTGGCCAGGGAATACAAGAGAATGACTCTTCTAGATGAGCTCTTACATGGGTCATAAGCTCATTTGGTAAGGATTGCACTTTATCAGCAAGACTTTGTACAACAGAAATATATGAGAAACCCAAGCTCTCTTGACTAGACGAGGACAGAATAACGTCCCAGGTGAAGACGAACAGAAGCAACTTCCATCAGATGTTATCCTGATGAAGAAGATTATATCTCCAAAAGTCATTTCAGAAGTGGGATTCGAACCCACGCCTCCAGAGAAGACTGCGGCCTAAACACAGCGCCTTAGACCACTCGGCCATCCTGACAGTGAAGAGTCCTAAGAAATGTATAAAAGTCACTCAGAAATTTCTGCGTCCATGCAAGCTTGAAATAATTTCAACCTTCAAACACAAGGTGCAACTTTTTGCACAGGACAATAAACACAGAAGATCACATATGAAAGCATTTCATTTCACAGGTGTACTGTTTTTATGCTTTTAGAATAACTTATACCTCTCACCAGCTATTTAGGGTTCTGTATCCTACTCACAAAATTACCTTGCCTGCGACCTTTCTCTCTATACACAAACAACTACTGCTCAGGAAGTAGGAAGGCAGAAGGTGGGGCAGTTTATGCAAATTTATGCTGTCAATGTGCCTTGCACATTCATGCAGAATTTCTAGATCCTTGCTGGAAACAAGAGAGCAGGCCTTGTTTCAGATCAACTGTCCCTAGCAAGGAACGTCTGAGCACATCCATTCTTTTGCTCTCTAGCCCTTGGCTTGGGACTCACCCTCACTGGCTGAGGAGTGAAGTTCTGCATACCAACGTTGCATAGAAGGTATGTTTGTGATTGGTTTGAGATGGGTGGGAGGTCAAGAGCAGGGAAAAGCAAGTCACTTTCACTTCTAGTCTCCTCTTCTATGCCTACCTGCCGTTCACTCACTCTGTCTTTGTTTCATTCTCTCCTTCCTCAACACCCCATCTCACTCACTCGCTCTATCATTTGTGCTCTTTCACCTTGCTCTTCATTTCATAGTGGAAACATCTCTTGAATGGATCATTAGAAAATGAGGTTACATAAAATTAAAAATCTACTTATTGGAAACCAAAAATATCACAAGACTGAATGTAAGCCATTTCTTCAATAAAAGGGATTTTTTAGGCACCCCCCAAAAAACACATAAAACACCACTAGTGCTAGAACAATATTATACGAGCTTGAAGACAGAATTGGGCAAATTCATTTGCAGTTGAAACTGAATTTGGTACTTATTCAGATATTATATGCACTGCCAATTTTTAGCTGAGATTCTGAAGGAACGCAGAGGCAAAATGGACTTAAAGTTTTGTCAGAAGTGGGATTCGAACCCACGCCTCCAGGAGAGACTGAGACCTGAACGCAGCGCCTTAGACCACTCGGCCATCCTGACCACATGTTGCTTGTTCATCTACATAGTGAGAAAGATAGTGTGAACAAAAAAAACACACATCTTAGGCCATGAGTGGCTATAGCAAGAAAAAAACTCACTGCACTTTCCCAAAAAGACAACCATATAAGCCCATGTGAGGGAAATGATCTGATTTTCTCCCTCAAGAAAAAAGATTAATTACAGGTTTGTCAGAAGTGGGATTTGAACCCACGCCTCCAGAAGAGACTGCGACCTGAACGCAGCGCCTTAGACCACTCGGCCATCCTGACTTGCATTTGCAGCACCTTCCACAAGCCAGACAGCCATGCAAGTTTGGTACCGAAAAGGCATGCCCTCAATTTATTTATCCCGTTATAAGCATTTCCAACAGATCTTTGAACAATCCATACAGAGCAGTACCTATGAAGAACTCTTTAGACCTGCTTTAGACCTTTAAAGCGTACAAAGAGAAAGTGCTATTCACCAGCCACTTGAACGGCCCAAAGCTGCTTTGAAATTGAGTCAACAGCCACATCTTGGCTGACTAAAGCAAATTCAACAAGGGAGCTCAATGTCACAACATAGGGTGGAATACGCAAATCTAAGCAGCCCCTGATCACAGCCCTGAGGACATTGCTGTAAGTGTGCTGGAGTACAGCTGTCTACCAGGTGCTTGGCATTCTTCCAAATTTGCATGGCCTGTCTGGCCAGGGAATACAAGAGCATGACTCTTCTAGATGAGCTCTTACATGAGTCCTAAGCTCATTTGGTAAGGATTGCACTTTATCAGCAAGACTTTGTACAACAGAAATATATGAGAAACCCAAGCTCTCTTGACTAGACGAGGACGGAATAACGTCCCAGGTAAAGACGAACAGATGCAACTTCCATCAGATGTTATCCTGATGAAGAAGATTATATCTCCAAAAGTCATTTCAGGAGTGGGATTCGAACCCACGCCTCCAGAGGAGACTGCAGCCTAGACACAGCGCCTTAGACCACTCGGCCATCCAGACAGTGAAGAGTCCTTAGAAATGTATAAAAGTCACTCAGAAATTTCTGCGTCCATGCAAGCTTGAAATAATTTCAACCTTCAAACACAAGGTGCAACTTTTTGCACAGGACAATAAACACAGAAGATCACATATGAAAGCATTTCATTTCACAGGTGTACTGTTTTTATGCTTTTAGAATAACTTATACCTCTCACCAGCTATTTAGGGTTCTGTATCCTACTCACAAAATTATCTTGCCTGCGACCTCTCTCTTTATACACAAACAACTACTGCTCAGGAAGTAGGAAGGCAGAAGATGGGGCAGTTTATGCAAATTTATGCTGTCAATGTGCCTTGCAGATTCATGCAGAATTTCTAGATCCTTGCTGGAAACAAGAGAGCACGCCTTGTTTCAGATCAACTGTCCCTAGCAAGGAACGTCTGAGCACATCCATTCTTTTGCTCTCTAGCCCCTGGCTTGGGTCTCACCCCCACTGGCTGAGGAGTGAAGTTCTGCATACCAACGTTGCATAGAAGGTATGTTTGTGATTGGTTTGAGATGGGTGGGAGTTCAAGAGCAGGGAAAAGCAAGTCACTTTCACTTCTAGTCTCCTCTTCTATGCCTACCTGCCGTTCACTCACTCTGTCTTTGTTTCATTCTCTCCTTCCTCAACACCCCATCTCACTCACTGGCTCTATCATTTGTGCTCTTTCCCCTTGCTCTTCATTTCATAGTGGAAACATCTCTTGAATGGATCATTAGAAAATGAGGTTACATAAAATTAAAAATCTACTTATTGGAAAGCAAAAATATCACAAGACTGAATGTAAGCCATTTCTTCAATAAAAGGGATTTTTTAGGCACCCCCCAAAAAACACATAAAACACCACTAGTGCTAGAAGAATATTATACGAGCTTGAAGACAGAATTGGGCAAATTCATTTGCAGTTGAAACTGAAGTTTGGTACTTATTCAGATATTATATGCACTGCCAATTTTTAGCTGAGATTCTGAAGGAACGCAGAGACAAAATGGAATTAAAGTTTTGTCAGAAGTGGGATTCGAACCCACGCCTCCAGGAGAGACTTCGGCCTTAACGCAGCGCCTTAGACCACTCGGCCATCCTGACCACATGTTGCTTGTCCATCTACATAGTGAGAAAGATAGTGTGAACAAAAAAAACACACATCTTAGGCCATGAGTGGCTATAGCAAGAAAAAAACTCACTGCACTTTTCCAAAAAGACAACCATATAAGCCCATGTGAGGGAAATGATCTGATTTTCTCCCTCAAGAAAAAGGAAGATTAAACACATGTTTGTCAGAAGTGGGATTTGAACCCACGCCTCCAGAAGAGACTGCGACCTGAACGCAGTGCCTTAGACCACTCGGCCATCCTGACTTGCATTTGCAGCACCTTCCACAAGCCAGACAGCCATGCAAGTTTGGTACCGAAAAGGCATGCCCTCAATTTATTTATCCCGTTATAAGCATTTCCAACAGATCTTTGAACAATCCATACAGAGCAGTACCTATGAAGAACTCTTTAGACCTTTAAAGCGTACAAAGAGAAAGTGCTATTCACCAGCCACTTGAACGGCCCAAAGCTGCTTTGAAATTGAGTCAACAGCCACATCTTGGCTGACTAAAGCAAATTCAACAAGGGAGCTCAATGTCACAACATAGGGTGGAATACGCAAATCTAAGCAGCCCCTGATCACAGCCCTGAGGACATTGCTGTAAGTGTGCTGGAGTACAGCTGTCTATCAGGTGCTTGGCATTCTTCCAAATTTGCATGGCCTGTCTGGCCAGGGAATAAAAGAGCATGACTCTTCTAGATGAGCTCTTACATGGGTCCTAAGCTCATTTGGTAATGATTGCACTTTATCAGCAAGACTTTGTACAACAGAAATATATGAGAAACCCAAGCTCTCTTGACTAGACGAGGACGGAATAACGTCCCAGGTGAAGACGAACAGATGCAACTTCCATCAGATGTTATCCTGATGAAGAAGATTATATCTCCAAAAGTCATTTCAGAAGTGGGATTTGAACCCACGCCTCCAGAGGAGACTGCAGCCTAGACACAGCGCCTTAGACCACTCGGCCATCCTGACAGCGAAGAGTCCTAAGAAATGTATAAAAGTCACTCAGAAATTTCTGCGTCCATGCAAGCTTGAAATAATTTCAACCTTCAAACACAAGGTGCAACTTTTTGCACAGGACAATAAACACAGAAGATCACATATGAAAGCATTTCATTTCACAGGTGTACTGTTTTTATGCTTTTAGAATAACTTATACCTCTCACCAGCTATTTAGGGTTCTGTATCCTACTCACAAAATTATCTTGCCTGCGACCTCTCTCTTTATACACAAACAACTACTGCTCAGGAAGTAGGAAGGCAGAAGATGGGGCAGTTTATGCAAATTTATGCTGTCAATGTGCCTTGCAGATTCATGCAGAATTTCTAGATCCTTGCTGGAAACAAGAGAGCACGCCTTGTTTCAGATCAACTGTCCCTAGCAAGGAACGTCTGAGCACATCCATTCTTTTGCTCTCTAGCCCCTGGCTTGGGTCTCACCCCCACTGGCTGAGGAGTGAAGTTCTGCATACCAACGTTGCATAGAAGGTATGTTTGTGATTGGTTTGAGATGGGTGGGAGTTCAAGAGCAGGGAAAAGCAAGTCACTTTCACTTCTAGTCTCCTCTTCTATGCCTACCTGCCGTTCACTCACTCTGTCTTTGTTTCATTCTCTCCTTCCTCAACACCCCATCTCACTCACTGGCTCTATCATTTGTGCTCTTTCCCCTTGCTCTTCATTTCATAGTGGAAACATCTCTTGAATGGATCATTAGAAAATGAGGTTACATAAAATTAAAAATCTACTTATTGGAAAGCAAAAATATCACAAGACTGAATGTAAGCCATTTCTTCAATAAAAGGGATTTTTTAGGCACCCCCCAAAAAACACATAAAACACCACTAGTGCTAGAAGAATATTATACGAGCTTGAAGACAGAATTGGGCAAATTCATTTGCAGTTGAAACTGAAGTTTGGTACTTATTCAGATATTATATGCACTGCCAATTTTTAGCTGAGATTCTGAAGGAACGCAGAGACAAAATGGACTTAAAGTTTTGTCAGAAGTGGGATTCGAACCCACGCCTCCAGGAGAGACTTCGGCCTTAACGCAGCGCCTTAGACCACTCGGCCATCCTGACCACATGTTGCTTGTCCATCTACATAGTGAGAAAGATAGTGTGAACAAAAAAAACACACATCTTAGGCCATGAGTGGCTATAGCAAGAAAAAAACTCACTGCACTTTTCCAAAAAGACAACCATATAAGCCCATGTGAGGGAAATGATCTGATTTTCTCCCTCAAGAAAAAGGAAGATTAAACACATGTTTGTCAGAAGTGGGATTTGAACCCACGCCTCCAGAAGAGACTGCGACCTGAACGCAGTGCCTTAGACCACTCGGCCATCCTGACTTGCATTTGCAGCACCTTCCACAAGCCAGACAGCCATGCAAGTTTGGTACCGAAAAGGCATGCCCTCAATTTATTTATCCCGTTATAAGCATTTCCAACAGATCTTTGAACAATCCATACAGAGCAGTACCTATGAAGAACTCTTTAGACCTTTAAAGCGTACAAAGAGAAAGTGCTATTCACCAGCCACTTGAACGGCCCAAAGCTGCTTTGAAATTGAGTCAACAGCCACATCTTGGCTGACTAAAGCAAATTCAACAAGGGAGCTCAATGTCACAACATAGGGTGGAATACGCAAATCTAAGCAGCCCCTGATCACAGCCCTGAGGACATTGCTGTAAGTGTGCTGGAGTACAGCTGTCTATCAGGTGCTTGGCATTCTTCCAAATTTGCATGGCCTGTCTGGCCAGGGAATAAAAGAGCATGACTCTTCTAGATGAGCTCTTACATGGGTCCTAAGCTCATTTGGTAATGATTGCACTTTATCAGCAAGACTTTGTACAACAGAAATATATGAGAAACCCAAGCTCTCTTGACTAGACGAGGACGGAATAACGTCCCAGGTGAAGACGAACAGATGCAACTTCCATCAGATGTTATCCTGATGAAGAAGATTATATCTCCAAAAGTCATTTCAGAAGTGGGATTTGAACCCACGCCTCCAGAGGAGACTGCAGCCTAGACACAGCGCCTTAGACCACTCGGCCATCCTGACAGCGAAGAGTCCTAAGAAATGTATAAAAGTCACTCAGAAATTTCTGCGTCCATGCAAGCTTGAAATAATTTCAACCTTCAAACACAAGGTGCAACTTTTTGCACAGGACAATAAACACAGAAGATCACATATGAAAGCATTTCATTTCACAGGTGTACTGTTTTTATGCTTTTAGAATAACTTATACCTCTCACCAGCTATTTAGGGTTCTGTATCCTACTCACAAAATTATCTTGCCTGCGACCTCTCTCTTTATACACAAACAACTACTGCTCAGGAAGTAGGAAGGCAGAAGATGGGGCAGTTTATGCAAATTTATGCTGTCAATGTGCCTTGCAGATTCATGCAGAATTTCTAGATCCTTGCTGGAAACAAGAGAGCACGCCTTGTTTCAGATCAACTGTCCCTAGCAAGGAACGTCTGAGCACATCCATTCTTTTGCTCTCTAGCCCCTGGCTTGGGTCTCACCCCCACTGGCTGAGGAGTGAAGTTCTGCATACCAACGTTGCATAGAAGGTATGTTTGTGATTGGTTTGAGATGGGTGGGAGTTCAAGAGCAGGGAAAAGCAAGTCACTTTCACTTCTAGTCTCCTCTTCTATGCCTACCTGCCGTTCACTCACTCTGTCTTTGTTTCATTCTCTCCTTCCTCAACACCCCATCTCACTCACTGGCTCTATCATTTGTGCTCTTTCCCCTTGCTCTTCATTTCATAGTGGAAACATCTCTTGAATGGATCATTAGAAAATGAGGTTACATAAAATTAAAAATCTACTTATTGGAAAGCAAAAATATCACAAGACTGAATGTAAGCCATTTCTTCAATAAAAGGGATTTTTTAGGCACCCCCCAAAAAACACATAAAACACCACTAGTGCTAGAAGAATATTATACGAGCTTGAAGACAGAATTGGGCAAATTCATTTGCAGTTGAAACTGAAGTTTGGTACTTATTCAGATATTATATGCACTGCCAATTTTTAGCTGAGATTCTGAAGGAACGCAGAGACAAAATGGACTTAAAGTTTTGTCAGAAGTGGGATTCGAACCCACGCCTCCAGGAGAGACTTCGGCCTTAACGCAGCGCCTTAGACCACTCGGCCATCCTGACCACATGTTGCTTGTCCATCTACATAGTGAGAAAGATAGTGTGAACAAAAAAAACACACATCTTAGGCCATGAGTGGCTATAGCAAGAAAAAAACTCACTGCACTTTTCCAAAAAGACAACCATATAAGCCCATGTGAGGGAAATGATCTGATTTTCTCCCTCAAGAAAAAGGAAGATTAAACACATGTTTGTCAGAAGTGGGATTTGAACCCACGCCTCCAGAAGAGACTGCGACCTGAACGCAGTGCCTTAGACCACTCGGCCATCCTGACTTGCATTTGCAGCACCTTCCACAAGCCAGACAGCCATGCAAGTTTGGTACCGAAAAGGCATGCCCTCAATTTATTTATCCCGTTATAAGCATTTCCAACAGATCTTTGAACAATCCATACAGAGCAGTACCTATGAAGAACTCTTTAGACCTTTAAAGCGTACAAAGAGAAAGTGCTATTCACCAGCCACTTGAACGGCCCAAAGCTGCTTTGAAATTGAGTCAACAGCCACATCTTGGCTGACTAAAGCAAATTCAACAAGGGAGCTCAATGTCACAACATAGGGTGGAATACGCAAATCTAAGCAGCCCCTGATCACAGCCCTGAGGACATTGCTGTAAGTGTGCTGGAGTACAGCTGTCTATCAGGTGCTTGGCATTCTTCCAAATTTGCATGGCCTGTCTGGCCAGGGAATAAAAGAGCATGACTCTTCTAGATGAGCTCTTACATGGGTCCTAAGCTCATTTGGTAATGATTGCACTTTATCAGCAAGACTTTGTACAACAGAAATATATGAGAAACCCAAGCTCTCTTGACTAGACGAGGACGGAATAACGTCCCAGGTGAAGACGAACAGATGCAACTTCCATCAGATGTTATCCTGATGAAGAAGATTATATCTCCAAAAGTCATTTCAGAAGTGGGATTTGAACCCACGCCTCCAGAGGAGACTGCAGCCTAGACACAGCGCCTTAGACCACTCGGCCATCCTGACAGCGAAGAGTCCTAAGAAATGTATAAAAGTCACTCAGAAATTTCTGCGTCCATGCAAGCTTGAAATAATTTCAACCTTCAAACACAAGGTGCAACTTTTTGCACAGGACAATAAACACAGAAGATCACATATGAAAGCATTTCATTTCACAGGTGTACTGTTTTTATGCTTTTAGAATAACTTATACCTCTCACCAGCTATTTAGGGTTCTGTATCCTACTCACAAAATTATCTTGCCTGCGACCTCTCTCTTTATACACAAACAACTACTGCTCAGGAAGTAGGAAGGCAGAAGGTGGGGCAGTTTATGCAAATTTATGCTGTCAATGTGCCTTGCAGATTCATGCAGAATTTCTAGATCCTTGTTGGAAACAAGAGAGCAGGCCTTGTTTCAGATCAACTGTCCCTAGCAAGGAACGTCTGAGCACATCCATTCTTTTGCTCTCTAGCCCCTGGCTTGGGACTCACCCTCACTGGCTGAGGAGTGAAGTTCTGCATACCAACGTTGCATAGAAGGTATGTTTGTGATTGGTTTGAGATGGGTGGGAGGTCAAGAGCAGGGAAAAGCAAGTCACCTTCACTTCTAGTCTCCTCTTCTATGCCTACCTGCCGTTCACTCACTCTGTCTTTGTTTCATTCTCTCCTTCCTCAACGCCCCATCTCACTCACTGGCTCTATCATTTGTGCTCTTTCCCCTTGCTCTTCATTTCATAGTGGAAACATCTCTTGAATGGATCATTAGAAAATGAGGTTACATAAAATTAAAAATCTACTTATTGGAAACCAAAAATATCACAAGACTGAATGTAAGCCATTTCTTCAATAAAAGGGATTTTTTAGGCACCCCCCAAAAAACACATAAAACACCACTAGTGCTAGAACAATATTATACGAGCTTGAAGACAGAATTGGGCAAATTCATTTGCAGTTGAAACTGAATTTGGTACTTATTCAGATATTATATGCACTGCCAATTTTTAGCTGAGATTCTGAAGGAACGCAGAGGCAAAATGGACTTAAAGTTTTGTCAGAAGTGGGATTTGAACCCACGCCTCCAGGAGAGCCTGCGGCCTTAACGCAGCACCTTAGACCACTCGGCAATCCTGCCCACATGTTGCTTGTTCATCTACATAGTAAGAAAGATAGTGTGAACAAAAAAAACACACATCTTAGGCCATGAGTGGCTATAGCAAGAAAAAAACTCACTGCACTTTTCCAAAAAAGACAACCATATAAGCCCATGTGAGGGAAATGATCTGATTTTCTCCCTCAAGAAAAAAGAAGATTAAACACAGGTTTGTCAGAAGTGGGATTTGAACCCACGCCTCCAGAAGAGACTGCGACCTGAACGCAGCGCCTTAGACCACTCGGCCATCCTGACTTGCATTTGTAGCACCTTCCACAAGCCAGACAGCCATGCAAGTTTGGTACCGAAAAGGCATGCCCTCAATTTATTTATCCCGTTATAAGCATTTCCAACAGATCTTTGAACAATCCATACAGAGCAGTACCTATGAAGAACTCTTTAGACCTTTAAAGCGTACAAAGAGAAAGTGCTATTCACCAGCCACTTGAACGGCCCAAAGCTGCTTTGAAATTGAGTCAACAGCCACATCTTGGCTGACTAAAGCAAATTCAACAAGGGAGCTCAATGTCACAACATAGGGTGGAATACGCAAATCTAAGCAGCCCCTGATCACAGCCCTGAGGACATTGCTGTAAGTGTGCTGGAGTACAGCTGTCTACCAGGTGCTTGGCATTCTTCCAAATTTGCATGGCCTGTCTGGCCAGGGAATACAAGAGCATGACTCTTCTAGATGAACTCTTACATGGGTCCTAAGCTCATTTGGTAAGGATTACACTTTATCAGCAAGACTTTGTACAACAGAAATATATGAGAAACCCAAGCTCTCTTGACTAGACGAGGACGGAATAACGTCCCAGGTGAAGACGAACAGATGCAACTTCCATCAGATGTTATCCTGATGAAGAAGATTATATCTCCAAAAGTCATGTCAGAAGTGGGATTCGAACCCACCCCTCCAGAGGAGACTGCGGCCTAAACACAGCGCCTTAGACCACTCGGCCATCCTGACAGTGAAGAGTCCTAAGAAATGTATAAAAGTCACTCAGAAATTTCTGCGTCCATGCAAGCTTGAAATAATTTCAACCTTCAAACACAAGGTGCAACTTTTTGCACAGGACAATAAACACAGAAGATCACATATGAAAGCATTTAATTTCACAGGTGTACTGTTTTTATGCTTTTAGAATAACTTATACCTCTCACCAGCTATTTAGGGTTCTGTATCCTACTCACAAAATTACCTTGCCCGCGACCTCTATCTTTATACACAAACAACTACTGCTCAGGAAGGAGGAAGGCAGAAGGTGGGGCAGTTTATGGAAATTTATGCTGTCAATGTGCCTTGCAGATTCATGCAGAATTTCTAGATCCTTGCTGGAAACAAGAGAGCAGGCCTTGTTTCAGATCAACTGTCCCTAGCAAGGAACGTCTGAGCACATCCATTCTTTTGCTCTCTAGCCCCTGGCTTGGAACTCACCCTCACTGGCTGAGGAGTGAAGTTCTGCATACCAACGTTACATAGAATGTATGTTTGTGATTGGTTTGAGATGGGTGGGAGGTCAAGAGCAGGGAAAAGCAAGTCACCTTCACTTCTAGTCTCCTCTTCTATGCCTACCTGCCGTTCACTCACTCTGTCTTTGTTTCATTCTCTCCTTCCTCAACACCCCATCTCACTCACTGGCTCTATCATTTGTGCTCTTTCCCCTTGCTCTTCATTTCATAGTGGAAACATCTCTTGAATGGATCTTTAGAAAATAAGGTTACATAAAATTAAAAATCTACTTATTGGAAACCAAAAATATCACAAGACTGAATGTAAGCCATTTCTTCAATAAAAGGGATTTTTTAGGCACCCCCCAAAAAACACATAAAACACCACTAGTGCTAGAAGAATATTATACGAGCTTGAAGACAGAATTGGGCAAATTCATTTGCAGTTGAAACTGAAGTTTGGTACTTATTCAGATATTATATGCACTGCCAATTTTTAGCTGAGATTCTGAAGGAACGCAGAGACAAAATGGACTTAAAGTTTTGTCAGACGTGGAATTCGAACCCACGCCTCCAGGAGAGACTGCGGCCTTAACGCAGCGCTTTAGACCACTCGGCAATCCTGCCCACATGTTGCTTGTTCATCTACATAGTGAGAAAGATAGTGTGAACAAAAAAAACACACATCTTAGGCCATGAGTGGCTATAGCAAGAAAAAAACTCACTGCACTTTTCCAAAAAGACAACCATATAAGCCCATGTGAGGGAAATGATCTGATTTTCTCCCTCAAGAAAAAAGAAGATTAAACACAGGTTTGTCAGAAGTGGGATTTGAACCCACGCCTCCAGAAGAGACTGCGACCTGAACGCAGCGCCTTAGACCACTCGGCCATCCTGACTTGCATTTGCAGCACCTTCCACAAGCCAGACAGCCATGCAAGTGGGGTACCGAAAAGGCATGCCCTCAATTTATTTATCCCATTATAAGCATTTCCAACAGATCTTTGAACAATCCATACAGAGCAGTACCTATGAAGAACTCTTTAGACCTTTAATGAGTACAAAGAGAAAGTGCTATTCACCAGCCACTTGAACGGCCCAAAGCTGCTTTGAAATTGAGTCAATAGCCACATCTTGGCTGACTAAAGCAAATTCAACAAGGGATCTCAATGTCACAACATAGGGTGGAATTCGCAAATCTAAGCAGCCCCTGATCACTGCCCTGAGGAAATTGCTGTAAGTTTGCTGGAGTCCAGCTGTCTACCAGGTGCTTGGCATTCTTCCGAATTTGTATGGCCTGTCTGGCCAGGGAATACAAGAGAATGACTCTTCTAGATGAGTTCTTACATGGGTCATAAGCTCATTTGGTAAGGATTGCACTTTATCAGCAAGACTTTGTACAACAGAAATATATGAGAAACCCAAGCTCTCTTGACTAGACGAGGACAGAATAACGTCCCAGGTGAAGACGAACAGAAGCAACTTCCATCAGATGTTATCCTGATGAAGAAGATTATATCTCCAAAAGTCATTTCAGAAGTGGGATTCGAACCCACACCTCCATAGGAGACTGCGGCCTAAACACAGCGCCTTAGACCACTCGGCCATCCTGACAGTGAAGAGTCCTAAGAAATGTATAAAAGTCACTCAGAAATTTCTGCGTCCATGCAAGCTTGAAATAATTTCAACCTTCAAACACAAGGTGCAACTTTTTGCACAGGACAATAAACACAGAAGATCACATATGAAAGCATTTCATTTCACAGGTGTACTGTTTTTATGCTTTTAGAATAACTTATACCTCTCACCAGCTATTTAGGGTTCTGTATCCTACTCACAAAATTATCTTGCCTGCGACCTTTCTCTCTATACACAAACAACTACTGCTCAGGAAGTAGGAAGGCAGAAGGTGGGGCAGTTTATGCAAATTTATGCTGTCAACGTGCCTTGCACATTCATGCAGAATTTCTAGATCCTTGCTGGAAACAAGAGAGCAGGCCTTGTTTCAGATCAACTGTCCCTAGCAAGGAACGTCTGAGCACATCCATCCTTTTGCTCTCTAGCCCCTGGCTTGGGTCTCACCCTCACTGGCTGAGGAGTGAAGTTCTGCATACCAACGTTGCATAGAAGGTATGTTTGTGATTGGTTTGAGATGGGTGGGAGGTCAAGAGCAGGGAAAAGCAAGTCACTTTCACTTCTAGTCTCCTCTTCTATGCCTACCTGCCGTTCACTCACTCTGTCTTTGTTTCATTCTCTCCTTCCTCAACACCCCATCTCACTCACTCGCTCTATCATTTGTGCTCTTTCCCCTTGCTCTTCATTTCATAGTGGAAACATCTCTTGAATGGATCATTAGAAAATGAGGTTACATAAAATTAAAAATCTACTTATTGGAAACCAAAAATATCACAAGACTGAATGTAAGCCATTTCTTCAATAAAAGGGATTTTTTAGGCACCCCCCAAAAAACACATAAAACACCACTAGTGCTAGAAGAATATTATAAGAGCTTGAAGACAGAATTGGGCAAATTCATTTGCAGTTGAAACGGACGTTTGGTACTTATTCAGATATTATATGCACTGCCAATTTTTAGCTGAGATTCTGAAGGAACGCAGAGACAAAATGGACTTAAAGTTTTGTCAGAAGTGGGATTCGAACCCACGCCTCCAGGAGAGACTGCGGCCTTAACGCAGCGCCTTAGACCACTTGGCCATCCTGACCACATGTTGCTTGGCCCTCTACATAGTGAGAAAGATAGTGTGAACAAAAAAAACACACATCTAAGGCCATAAGTGGCTATAGCAAGAAAAAAACTCACTGCACTTTTCCAAAAAGACAACCATATAAGCCCATGTGAGGGAAATGATCTGATTTTCTCCCTCAAGAAAAAAGAAGATTAAACACAGGTTTGTCAGAAGTGGGATTTGAACCCACACCTCCAGAAGAGACTGCAACCTTAACGCAGCGCCTTAGACCACTCGGCCATCCTAACTTGCATTTGCATCACCTTCCACAAGCCAGACAGCCATGCAAGTTTGGTACCGAAAAGGCATGCCCTCAATTTATTTATCCCATTATAAGCATTTCCAACAGATCTTTGAACAATCCATACAGAGCAGTACCTATGAAGAACTCTTTAGACCTTTAAAGCGTACAAAGAGAAAGTGATATTCACCAGCCACTTGAACGGCCCAAAGCTGCTTTGAAATTGAGTCAACAGCCACATCTTCGCTGACTAAAGCAAATTCAACAAGGGAGCTCAATGTCACAACATAGGGTGGAATACGCAAATCTAAGCAGCCCCTGATCACAGCCCTGAGGACATTGCTGTAAGTGTGCTGGAGTACAGCTGTCTACCAGGTGCTTGGCATTCTTCCAAATTTGCATTGCCTGTCTGGCCAGGGAATACAAGAGCATGACTCTTCTAGATGAGCTCTTACATGGGTCCTAAGCTCATTTGGTAATGATTGCACTTTATCAGCAAGACTTTGTACAACATAAATATATGAGAAACCCAAGCTCTCTTGACTAGACGAGGACGGAATAACGTCCCAGGTGAAGACGAACAGATGCAACTTCCATCAGATGTTATCCTGATGAAGAAGATTATATCTCCAAAAGTCATTTCAGAAGTGGGATTCGAACCCACGCCTCCAGAGGAGACTGCAGCCTAGACACAGCGCCTTAGACCACTCGGCCATCCTGACAGTGAAGAGTCCTAAGAAATGTATAAAAGTCACTCAGAAATTTCTGCGTCCATGCAAGCTTGAAATAATTTCAACCTTCAAACACAAGGTGCAACTTTTTGCACAGGACAATAAACACAGAAGATCACATATGAAAGCATTTCATTTCACAGGTGTACTGTTTTTATGCTTTTAGAATAACTTATACCTCTCACCAGCTATTTAGGGTTCTGTATCCTACTCACAAAATTATCTTGCCTGCGACCTCTCTCTTTATACACAAACAACTACTGCTCAGGAAGTAGGAAGGCAGAAGGTGGGGCAGTTTATGCAAATTTATGCTGTCAATGTGCCTTGCAGATTCATGCAGAATTTCTAGATCCTTGTTGGAAACAAGAGAGCAGGCCTTGTTTCAGATCAACTGTCCCTAGCAAGGAACGTCTGAGCACATCCATTCTTTTGCTCTCAAGCCCCTGGCTTGGGACTCACCCTCACTGGCTGAGGAGTGAAGTTCTGCATACCAACGTTGCATAGAAGGTATGTTTGTGATTGGTTTGAGATGGGTGGGAGGTCAAGAGCAGGGAAAAGCAAGTCACCTTCACTTCTAGTCTCCTCTCCTCTTCTATGCCTACCTGCCGTTCACTCACTCTGTCTTTGTTTCATTCTCTCCTTCCTCAACACCCCATCTCACTCACTGGCTCTATCATTTGTGCTCTTTCCCCTTGCTCTTCATTTCATAGTGGAAACATCTCTTGAATGGATCATTAGAAAATGAGGTTACATAAAATTAAAAATCTACTTATTGGAAACCAAAAATATCACAAGACTGAATGTAAGCCATTTCTTCAATAAAAGGGATTTTTTAGGCACCCCCCAAAAAACACATAAAACACCACTAGTGCTAGAAGAATATTATACGAGCTTGAAGACAGAATTGGGCAAATTCATTTGCAGTTGAAACTGAAGTTTGGTACTTATTCAGATATTATATGCACTGCCAATTTTTAGCTGAGATTTTGAAGGAACGCAGAGACAAAATGGTCTTAAAGTTTTGTCCGAAGTGGGATTCGAACCAACGCCTCCAGGAGAGACTGCGGCCTTAACGCAGCGCCTTAGACCACTCGGCCATCCTGACCACATGTTGCTTGTTAATCTACATAGTGAGAAAGATAGTGTGAACAAAAAAAACACACATCTTAGGCCATGAGTGGCTATAGCAAGAAAAAAACTCACTGCACTTTTCCAAAAAGACAACCATATAAGCCCATGTGAGGGAAATGATCTGATTTTCTCCCTCAAGAAAAAGGAAGATTAAACACATGTTTGTCAGAAGTGGGATTTGAACCCACGCCTCCAGAAGAGACTGCGACCTGAACGCAGTGCCTTAGACCACTCGGCCACCCTGACTTGCATTTGCAGCACCTTCCGCAAGCCAGACAGCCATGCAAGTTTGGTACCGAAAAGGCATGCCCTCAATTTATTTATCCCGTTATAAGCATTTCCAACAGATCTTTGAACAATCCATACAGAGCAGTACCTATGAAGAACTCTTTAGACCTTTAAAGCGTACAAAGAGAAAGTGCTATTCACCAGCCACTTGAACGGCCCAAAGCTGCTTTGAAATTGAGTCAACAGCCACATCTTGGCTGACTAAAGCAAATTCAACAAGGGAGCTCAATGTCACAACATAGGGTGGAATACGCAAATCTAAGCAGCCCCTGATCACAGCCCTGAGGACATTGCTGTAAGTGTGCTGGAGTACAGCTGTCTATCAGGTGCTTGGCATTCTTCCAAATTTGCATGGCCTGTCTGGCCAGGGAATAAAAGAGCATGACTCTTCTAGATGAGCTCTTACATGGGTCCTAAGCTCATTTGGTAATGATTGCACTTTATCAGCAAGACTTTGTACAACAGAAATATATGAGAAACCCAAGCTCTCTTGACTAGACGAGGACGGAATAACGTCCCAGGTGAAGACGAACAGATGCAACTTCCATCAGATGTTATCCTGATGAAGAAGATTATATCTCCAAAAGTCATTTCAGAAGTGGGATTTGAACCCACGCCTCCAGAGGAGTCTGCAGCCTAGACACAGCGCCTTAGACCACTCGGCCATCCTGACAGCGAAGAGTCCTAGGAAATGTATAAAAGTCACTCAGAAATTTCTGCGTCCATGCAAGCTTGAAATAATTTCAACCTTCAAACACAAGGTGCAACTTTTTGCACAGGACAATAAACACAGAAGATCACATATGAAAGCATTTCATTTCACAGGTGTACTGTTTTTATGCTTTTAGAATAACTTATACCTCTCACCAGCTATTTAGGGTTCTGTATCCTACTCACAAAATTATCTTGCCTGCGACCTCTCTCTTTATACACAAACAACTACTGCTCAGGAAGTAGGAAGGCAGAAGGTGGGGCAGTTTATGCAAATTTATGCTGTCAATGTGCCTTGCAGATTCATGCAGAATTTCTAGATCCTTGTTGGAAACAAGAGAGCAGGCCTTGTTTCAGATCAACTGTCCCTAGCAAGGAACGTCTGAGCACATCCATTCTTTTGCTCTCTAGCCCCTGGCTTGGGACTCACCCTCACTGGCTGAGGAGTGAAGTTCTGCATACCAACGTTGCATAGAAGGTATGTTTGTGATTGGTTTGAGATGGGTGGGAGGTCAAGAGCAGGGAAAAGCAAGTCACCTTCACTTCTAGTCTCCTCTTCTATGCCTACCTGCCGTTCACTCACTCTGTCTTTGTTTCATTCTCTCCTTCCTCAACGCCCCATCTCACTCACTGGCTCTATCATTTGTGCTCTTTCCCCTTGCTCTTCATTTCATAGTGGAAACATCTCTTGAATGGATCATTAGAAAATGAGGTTACATAAAATTAAAAATCTACTTATTGGAAACCAAAAATATCACAAGACTGAATGTAAGCCATTTCTTCAATAAAAGGGATTTTTTAGGCACCCCCCAAAAAACACATAAAACACCACTAGTGCTAGAACAATATTATACGAGCTTGAAGACAGAATTGGGCAAATTCATTTGCAGTTGAAACTGAATTTGGTACTTATTCAGATATTATATGCACTGCCAATTTTTAGCTGAGATTCTGAAGGAACGCAGAGGCAAAATGGACTTAAAGTTTTGTCAGAAGTGGGATTTGAACCCACGCCTCCAGGAGAGCCTGCGGCCTTAACGCAGCACCTTAGACCACTCGGCAATCCTGCCCACATGTTGCTTGTTCATCTACATAGTGAGAAAGATAGTGTGAACAAAAAAAACACACATCTTAGGCCATGAGTGGCTATAGCAAGAAAAAAACTCACTGCACTTTTCCAAAAAGACAACCATATAAGCCCATGTGAGGGAAATGATCTGATTTTCTCCCTCAAGAAAAAAGAAGATTAAACACAGGTTTGTCAGAAGTGGGATTTGAACCCACGCCTCCAGAAGAGACTGCGACCTGAACGCAGCGCCTTAGACCACTCGGCCATCCTGACTTGCATTTGCAGCACCTTCCACAAGCCAGACAGCCATGCAAGTGGGGTACCGAAAAGGCATGCCCTCAATTTATTTATCCCATTATAAGCATTTCCAACAGATCTTTGAACAATCCATACAGAGCAGTACCTATGAAGAACTCTTTAGACCTTTAATGAGTACAAAGAGAAAGTGCTATTCACCAGCCACTTGAACGGCCCAAAGCTGCTTTGAAATTGAGTCAATAGCCACATCTTGGCTGACTAAAGCAAATTCAACAAGGGATCTCAATGTCACAACATAGGGTGGAATTCGCAAATCTAAGCAGCCCCTGATCACTGCCCTGAGGAAATTGCTGTAAGTTTGCTGGAGTCCAGCTGTCTACCAGGTGCTTGGCATTCTTCCAAATTTGTATGGCCTGTCTGGCCAGGGAATACAAGAGAATGACTCTTCTAGATGAGTTCTTACATGGGTCATAAGCTCATTTGGTAAGGATTGCACTTTATCAGCAAGACTTTGTACAACAGAAATATATGAGAAACCCAAGCTCTCTTGACTAGACGAGGACAGAATAACGTCCCAGGTGAAGACGAACAGAAGCAACTTCCATCAGATGTTATCCTGATGAAGAAGATTATATCTCCAAAAGTCATTTCAGAAGTGGGATTCGAACCCACACCTCCATAGGAGACTGCGGCCTAAACACAGCGCCTTAGACCACTCGGCCATCCTGACAGTGAAGAGTCCTAAGAAATGTATAAAAGTCACTCAGAAATTTCTGCGTCCATGCAAGCTTGAAATAATTTCAACCTTCAAACACAAGGTGCAACTTTTTGCACAGGACAATAAACACAGAAGATCACATATGAAAGCATTTCATTTCACAGGTGTACTGTTTTTATGCTTTTAGAATAACTTATACCTCTCACCAGCTATTTAGGGTTCTGTATCCTACTCACAAAATTATCTTGCCTGCGACCTTTCTCTCTATACACAAACAACTACTGCTCAGGAAGTAGGAAGGCAGAAGGTGGGGCAGTTTATGCAAATTTATGCTGTCAACGTGCCTTGCACATTCATGCAGAATTTCTAGATCCTTGCTGGAAACAAGAGAGCAGGCCTTGTTTCAGATCAACTGTCCCTAGCAAGGAACGTCTGAGCACATCCATCCTTTTGCTCTCTAGCCCCTGGCTTGGGTCTCACCCTCACTGGCTGAGGAGTGAAGTTCTGCATACCAACGTTGCATAGAAGGTATGTTTGTGATTGGTTTGAGATGGGTGGGAGGTCAAGAGCAGGGAAAAGCAAGTCACTTTCACTTCTAGTCTCCTCTTCTATGCCTACCTGCCGTTCACTCACTCTGTCTTTGTTTCATTCTCTCCTTCCTCAACACCCCATCTCACTCACTCGCTCTATCATTTGTGCTCTTTCCCCTTGCTCTTCATTTCATAGTGGAAACATCTCTTGAATGGATCATTAGAAAATGAGGTTACATAAAATTAAAAATCTACTTATTGGAAACCAAAAATATCACAAGACTGAATGTAAGCCATTTCTTCAATAAAAGGGATTTTTTAGGCACCCCCCAAAAAACACATAAAACACCACTAGTGCTAGAAGAATATTATAAGAGCTTGAAGACAGAATTGGGCAAATTCATTTGCAGTTGAAACGGACGTTTGGTACTTATTCAGATATTATATGCACTGCCAATTTTTAGCTGAGATTCTGAAGGAACGCAGAGACAAAATGGACTTAAAGTTTTGTCAGAAGTGGGATTCGAACCCACGCCTCCAGGAGAGACTGCGGCCTTAACGCAGCGCCTTAGACCACTTGGCCATCCTGACCACATGTTGCTTGTCCCTCTACATAGTGAGAAAGATAGTGTGAACAAAAAAAACACACATCTAAGGCCATAAGTGGCTATAGCAAGAAAAAAACTCACTGCACTTTTCCAAAAAGACAACCATATAAGCCCATGTGAGGGAAATGATCTGATTTTCTCCCTCAAGAAAAAAGAAGATTAAACACAGGTTTGTCAGAAGTGGGATTTGAACCCACACCTCCAGAAGAGACTGCAACCTTAACGCAGCGCCTTAGACCACTCGGCCATCCTAACTTGCATTTGCATCACCTTCCACAAGCCAGACAGCCATGCAAGTTTGGTACCGAAAAGGCATGCCCTCAATTTATTTATCCCATTATAAGCATTTCCAACAGATCTTTGAACAATCCATACAGAGCAGTACCTATGAAGAACTCTTTAGACCTTTAAAGCGTACAAAGAGAAAGTGATATTCACCAGCCACTTGAACGGCCCAAAGCTGCTTTGAAATTGAGTCAACAGCCACATCTTCGCTGACTAAAGCAAATTCAACAAGGGAGCTCAATGTCACAACATAGGGTGGAATACGCAAATCTAAGCAGCCCCTGATCACAGCCCTGAACACATTGCAGTAAGTGTGCTGGAGTACAGCTGTCTACCAGGTGCTTGGCATTCTTCCAAATTTGCATTGCCTGTCTGGCCAGGGAATACAAGAGCATGACTCTTCTAGATGAGCTCTTACATGGGTCCTAAGCTCATTTGGTAATGATTGCACTTTATCAGCAAGACTTTGTACAACATAAATATATGAGAAACCCAAGCTCTCTTGACTAGACGAGGACGGAATAACGTCCCAGGTGAAGACGAACAGATGCAACTTCCATCAGATGTTATCCTGATGAAGAAGATTATATCTCCAAAAGTCATTTCAGAAGTGGGATTCGAACCCAAGCCTCCAGAGGAGACTGCAGCCTAGACACAGCGCCTTAGACCACTCGGCCATCCTGACAGTGAAGAGTCCTAAGAAATGTATAAAAGTCACTCAGAAATTTCTGCGTCCATGCAAGCTTGAAATAATTTCAACCTTCAAACACAAGGTGCAACTTTTTGCACAGGACAATAAACACAGAAGATCACATATGAAAGCATTTCATTTCACAGGTGTACTGTTTTTATGCTTTTAGAATAACTTATACCTCTCACCAGCTATTTAGGGTTCTGTATCCTACTCACAAAATTATCTTGCCTGCGACCTCTCTCTTTATACACAAACAACTACTGCTCAGGAAGTAGGAAGGCAGAAGGTGGGGCAGTTTATGCAAATTTATGCTGTCAATGTGCCTTGCAGATTCATGTAGAATTTCTAGATCCTTGTTGGAAACAAGAGAGCAGGCCTTGTTTCAGATCAACTGTCCCTAGCAAGGAACGTCTGAGCACATCCATTCTTTTGCTCTCTAGCCCCTGGCTTGGGACTCACCCTCACTGGCTGAGGAGTGAAGTTCTGCATACCAACGTTGCATAGAAGGTATGTTTGTGATTGGTTTGAGATGGGTGGGAGGTCAAGAGCAGGGAAAAGCAAGTCACCTTCACTTCTAGTCTCCTCTCCTCTTCTATGCCTACCTGCCGTTCACTCACTCTGTCTTTGTTTCATTCTCTCCTTCCTCAACACCCCATCTCACTCACTCGCTCTATCATTTGTGCTCTTTCCCCTTGCTCTTCATTTCATAGTGGAAACATCTCTTGAATGGATCATTAGAAAATGAGGTTACATAAAATTAAAAATCTACTTATTGGAAACCAAAAATATCACAAGACTGAATGTAAGCCATTTCTTCAATAAAAGGGATTTTTTAGGCACCCCCCAAAAAACACATAAAACACCACTAGTGCTAGAAGAATATTATACGAGCTTGAAGACAGAATTGGGCAAATTCATTTGCAGTTGAAACTGAAGTTTGGTACTTATTCAGATATTATATGCACTGCCAATTTTTAGCTGAGATTTTGAAGGAACGCAGAGACAAAATGGTCTTAAAGTTTTGTCCGAAGTGGGATTCGAACCAACGCCTCCAGGAGAGACTGCGGCCTTAACGCAGCGCCTTAGACCACTCGGCCATCCTGACCACATGTTGCTTGTTAATCTACATAGTGAGAAAGATAGTGTGAACAAAAAAAACACACATCTTAGGCCATGAGTGGCTATAGCAAGAAAAAAACTCACTGCACTTTTCCAAAAAGACAACCATATAAGCCCATGTGAGGGAAATGATCTGATTTTCTCCCTCAAGAAAAAGGAAGATTAAACACATGTTTGTCAGAAGTGGGATTTGAACCCACGCCTCCAGAAGAGACTGCGACCTGAACGCAGTGCCTTAGACCACTCGGCCATCCTGACTTGCTTTTGCATCACCTTCCACAAGCCAGACAGCCATGCAAGTTTGGTACCGAAAAGGCATGCCCTCAATTTATTTATCCCGTTATAAGCATTTCCAACAGATCTTTGAACAATCCATACAGAGCAGTACCTATGAAGAACTCTTTAGACCTTTAAAGCGTACAAAGAGAAAGTGCTATTCACCAGCCACTTGAACGGCCCAAAGCTGCTTTGAAATTGAGTCAACAGCCACATCTTGGCTGACTAAAGCAAATTCAACAAGGGAGCTCAATGTCACAACATAGGGTGGAATACGCAAATCTAAGCAGCCCCTGATCACAGCCCTGAGGACATTGCTGTAAGTGTGCTGGAGTACAGCTGTCTATCAGGTGCTTGGCATTCTTCCAAATTTGCATGGCCTGTCTGGCCAGGGAATAAAAGAGCATGACTCTTCTAGATGAGCTCTTACATGGGTCCTAAGCTCATTTGGTAATGATTGCACTTTATCAGCAAGACTTTGTACAACAGAAATATATGAGAAACCCAAGCTCTCTTGACTAGACGAGGACGTAATAACGTCCCAGGTGAAGACGAACAGATGCAACTTCCATCAGATGTTATCCTGATGAAGAAGATTATATCTCCAAAAGTCATTTCAGAAGTGGGATTCGAACCCACGCCTCCAGAGGAGACTGCAGCCTAGACACAGCGCCTTAGACCACTCGGCCATCCTGACAGTGAAGAGTCCTAAGAAATGTATAAAAGTCACTCAGAAATTTCTGCGTCCATGCAAGCTTGAAATAATTTCAACCTTCAAACACAAGGTGCAACTTTTTGCACAGGACAATAAACACAGAAGATCACATATGAAAGCATTTCATTTCACAGGTGTACTGTTTTTATGCTTTTAGAATAACTTATACCTCTCACCAGCTATTTAGGGTTCTGTATCCTACTCACAAAATTATCTTGCCTGCGACCTCTCTCTTTATACACAAACAACTACTGCTCAGGAAGTAGGAAGGCAGAAGGTGGGGCAGTTTATGCAAATTTATGCTGTCAATGTGCCTTGCAGATTCATGCAGAATTTCTAGATCCTTGTTGGAAACAAGAGAGCAGGCCTTGTTTCAGATCAACTGTCCCTAGCAAGGAACGTCTGAGCACATCCATTCTTTTGCTCTCTAGCCCCTGGCTTGGGACTCACCCTCACTGGCTGAGGAGTGAAGTTCTGCATACCAACGTTGCATAGAAGGTATGTTTGTGATTGGTTTGAGATGGGTGGGAGGTCAAGAGCAGGGAAAAGCAAGTCACCTTCACTTCTAGTCTCCTCTTCTATGCCTACCTGCCGTTCACTCACTCTGTCTTTGTTTCATTCTCTCCTTCCTCAACGCCCCATCTCACTCACTGGCTCTATCATTTGTGCTCTTTCCCCTTGCTCTTCATTTCATAGTGGAAACATCTCTTGAATGGATCATTAGAAAATGAGGTTACATAAAATTAAAAATCTACTTATTGGAAACCAAAAATATCACAAGACTGAATGTAAGCCATTTCTTCAATAAAAGGGATTTTTTAGGCACCCCCCAAAAAACACATAAAACACCACTAGTGCTAGAACAATATTATACGAGCTTGAAGACAGAATTGGGCAAATTCATTTGCAGTTGAAACTGAATTTGGTACTTATTCAGATATTATATGCACTGCCAATTTTTAGCTGAGATTCTGAAGGAACGCAGAGGCAAAATGGACTTAAAGTTTTGTCAGAAGTGGGATTCGAACCCACGCCTCCAGGAGAGACTGCGGCCTTAACGCAGCGCCTTAGACCACTCGGCCATCCTGACCACATGTTGCTTGTTCATCTACATAGTGAGAAAGATAGTGTGAACAAAAAAAACACACATCTTAGGCCATGAGTGGCTATAGCAAGAAAAAAACTCACTGCACTTTTCCAAAAAGACAACCATATAAGCCCATGTGAGGGAAATGATCTGATTTTCTCCCTCAAGAAAAAAGAAGATTAAACACAGGTTTGTCAGAAGTGGGATTTGAACCCACGCCTCCAGAGGAGACTGCGACCTGAACGCAGCGCCTTAGACCACTCGGCCATCCTGACTTGCATTTGTAGCACCTTCCACAAGCCAGACAGCCATGCAAGTTTGGTACCGAAAAGGCATGCCCTCAATTTATTTATCCCGTTATAAGCATTTCCAACAGATCTTTGAACAATCCATACAGAGCAGTACCTATGAAGAACTCTTTAGACCTTTAAAGCGTACAAAGAGAAAGTGCTATTCACCAGCCACTTGAACGGCCCAAAGCTGCTTTGAAATTGAGTCAACAGCCACATCTTGGCTGACTAAAGCAAATTCAACAAGGGAGCTCAATGTGACAACATAGGGTGGAATACGCAAATCTAAGCAGCCCCTGATCACAGCCCTGAGGACATTGCTGTAAGTGTGCTGGAGTACAGCTGTCTACCAGGTGCTTGGCATTCTTCCAAATTTGCATGGCCTGTCTGGCCAGGGAATACAAGAGCATGACTCTTCTAGATGAGCTCTTACATGGGTCCTAAGCTCATTTGGTAAGGATTACACTTTATCAGCAAGACTTTGTACAACAGAAATATATGAGAAACCCAAGCTCTCTTGACTAGACGAGGACGGAATAACGTCCCAGGTGAAGACGAACAGATGCAACTTCCATCAGATGTTATCCTGATGAAGAAGATTATATCTCCAAAAGTCATGTCAGAAGTGGGATTCGAACCCACGCCTCCAGAGGAGACTGCGGCCTAAACACAGCGCCTTAGACCACTCGGCCATCCTGACAGTGAAGAGTCCTAAGAAATGTATAAAAGTCACTCAGAAATTTCTGCGTCCATGCAAGCTTGAAATAATTTCAACCTTCAAACACAAGGTGCAACTTTTTGCACAGGACAATAAACACAGAAGATCACATATGAAAGCATTTAATTTCACAGGTGTACTGTTTTTATGCTTTTAGAATAACTTATACCTCTCACCAGCTATTTAGGGTTCTGTATCCTACTCACAAAATTACCTTGCCTGCGACCTCTCTCTTTATACACAAACAACTACTGCTCAGGAAGTAGGAAGGCAGAAGGTGGGGCAGTTTATGGAAATTTATGCTGTCAATGTGCCTTGCAGATTCATGCAGAATTTCTAGATCCTTGCTGGAAACAAGAGAGCAGGCCTTGTTTCAGATCAACTGTCCCTAGCAAGGAACGTCTGAGCACATCCATTCTTTTGCTCTCTAGCCCCTGGCTTGGAACTCACCCTCACTGGCTGAGGAGTGAAGTTCTGCATACCAACGTTACATAGAATGTATGTTTGTGATTGGTTTGAGATGGGTGGGAGGTCAAGAGCAGGGAAAAGCAAGTCACCTTCACTTCTAGTCTCCTCTTCTATGCCTACCTGCCGTTCACTCACTCTGTCTTTGTTTCATTCTCTCCTTCCTCAACACCCCATCTCACTCACTGGCTCTATCATTTGTGCTCTTTCCCCTTGCTCTTCATTTCATAGTGGAAACATCTCTTGAATGGATCTTTAGAAAATAAGGTTACATAAAATTAAAAATCTACTTATTGGAAACCAAAAATATCACAAGACTGAATGTAAGCCATTTCTTCAATAAAAGGGATTTTTTAGGCACCCCCCAAAAAACACATAAAACACCACTAGTGCTAGAAGAATATTATACGAGCTTGAAGACAGAATTGGGCAAATTCATTTGCAGTTGAAACTGAAGTTTGGTACTTATTCAGATATTATATGCACTGCCAATTTTTAGCTGAGATTCTGAAGGAACGCAGAGACAAAATGGACTTAAAGTTTTGTCAGACGTGGAATTCGAACCCACGCCTCCAGGAGAGACTGCGGCCTTAACGCAGCGCCTTAGACCACTCGGCAATCCTGCCCACATGTTGCTTGTTCATCTACATAGTGAGAAAGATAGTGTGAACAAAAAAAACACACATCTTAGGCCATGAGTGGCTATAGCAAGAAAAAAACTCACTGCACTTTTCCAAAAAGACAACCATATAAGCCCATGTGAGGGAAATGATCTGATTTTCTCCCTCAAGAAAAAAGAAGATTAAACACAGGTTTGTCAGAAGTGGGATTTGAACCCACGCCTCCAGAAGAGACTGCGACCTGAACGCAGCGCCTTAGACCACTCGGCCATCCTGACTTGCATTTGCAGCACCTTCCACAAGCCAGACAGCCATGCAAGTGGGGTACCGAAAAGGCATGCCCTGAATTTATTTATCCCATTATAAGCATTTCCAACAGATCTTTGAACAATCCATACAGAGCAGTACCTATGAAGAACTCTTTAGACCTTTAATGAGTACAAAGAGAAAGTGCTATTCACCAGCCACTTGAACGGCCCAAAGCTGCTTTGAAATTGAGTCAATAGCCACATCTTGGCTGACTAAAGCAAATTCAACAAGGGATCTCAATGTCACAACATAGGGTGGAATTCGCAAATCTAAGCAGCCCCTGATCACTGCCCTGAGGAAATTGCTGTAAGTTTGCTGGAGTCCAGCTGTCTACCAGGTGCTTGGCATTCTTCCAAATTTGTATGGCCTGTCTGGCCAGGGAATACAAGAGAATGACTCTTCTAGATGAGTTCTTACATGGGTCATAAGCTCATTTGGTAAGGATTGCACTTTATCAGCAAGACTTTGTACAACAGAAATATAGGAGAAACCCAAGCTCTCTTGACTAGACGAGGACAGAATAACGTCCCAGGTGAAGACGAACAGAAGCAACTTCCATCAGATGTTATCCTGATGAAGAAGATTATATCTCCAAAAGTCATTTCAGAAGTGGGATTCGAACCCACACCTCCATAGGAGACTGCGGCCTAAACACAGCGCCTTAGACCACTCGGCCATCCTGACAGTGAAGAGTCCTAAGAAATGTATAAAAGTCACTCAGAAATTTCTGCGTCCATGCAAGCTTGAAATAATTTCAACCTTCAAACACAAGGTGCAACTTTTTGCACAGGACAATAAACACAGAAGATCACATATGAAAGCATTTCATTTCACAGGTGTACTGTTTTTATGCTTTTAGAATAACTTATACCTCTCACCAGCTATTTAGGGTTCTGTATCCTACTCACAAAATTATCTTGCCTGCGACCTTTCTCTCTATACACAAACAACTACTGCTCAGGAAGTAGGAAGGCAGAAGGTGGGGCAGTTTATGCAAATTTATGCTGTCAACGTGCCTTGCACATTCATGCAGAATTTCTAGATCCTTGCTGGAAACAAGAGAGCAGGCCTTGTTTCAGATCAACTGTCCCTAGCAAGGAACGTCTGAGCACATCCATCCTTTTGCTCTCTAGCCCCTGGCTTGGGTCTCACCCTCACTGGCTGAGGAGTGAAGTTCTGCATACCAACGTTGCATAGAAGGTATGTTTGTGATTGGTTTGAGATGGGTGGGAGGTCAAGAGCAGGGAAAAGCAAGTCACTTTCACTTCTAGTCTCCTCTTCTATGCCTACCTGCCGTTCACTCACTCTGTCTTTGTTTCATTCTCTCCTTCCTCAACACCCCATCTCACTCACTCGCTCTATCATTTGTGCTCTTTCCCCTTGCTCTTCATTTCATAGTGGAAACATCTCTTGAATGGATCATTAGAAAATGAGGTTACATAAAATTAAAAATCTACTTATTGGAAACCAAAAATATCACAAGACTGAATGTAAGCCATTTCTTCAATAAAAGGGATTTTTTAGGCACCCCCCAAAAAACACATAAAACACCACTAGTGCTAGAAGAATATTATAAGAGCTTGAAGACAGAATTGGGCAAATTCATTTGCAGTTGAAACGGACGTTTGGTACTTATTCAGATATTATATGCACTGCCAATTTTTAGCTGAGATTCTGAAGGAACGCAGAGACAAAATGGACTTAAAGTTTTGTCAGAAGTGGGATTCGAACCCACGCCTCCAGGAGAGACTGCGGCCTTAACGCAGCGCCTTAGACCACTTGGCCATCCTGACCACATGTTGCTTGTCCCTCTACATAGTGAGAAAGATAGTGTGAACAAAAAAACACACATCTAAGGCCATAAGTGGCTATAGCAAGAAAAAAACTCACCGCACTTTTCCAAAAAGACAACCATATAAGCCCATGTGAGGGAAATGATCTGATTTTCTCCCTCAAGAAAAAAGAAGATTAAACACAGGTTTGTCAGAAGTGGGATTTGAACCCACACCTCCAGAAGAGACTGCAACCTTAACGCAGCGCCTTAGACCACTCGGCCATCCTAACTTGCATTTGCATCACCTTCCACAAGCCAGACAGCCATGCAAGTTTGGTACCGAAAAGGCATGCCCTCAATTTATTTATCCCATTATAAGCATTTCCAACAGATCTTTGAACAATCCATACAGAGCAGTACCTATGAAGAACTCTTTAGACCTTTAAAGCGTACAAAGAGAAAGTGATATTCACCAGCCACTTGAACGGCCCAAAGCTGCTTTGAAATTGAGTCAACAGCCACATCTTCGCTGACTAAAGCAAATTCAACAAGGGAGCTCAATGTCACAACATAGGGTGGAATACGCAAATCTAAGCAGCCCCTGATCACAGCCCTGAACACATTGCAGTAAGTGTGCTGGAGTACAGCTGTCTACCAGGTGCTTGGCATTCTTCCAAATTTGCATTGCCTGTCTGGCCAGGGAATACAAGAGCATGACTCTTCTAGATGAGCTCTTACATGGGTCCTAAGCTCATTTGGTAATGATTGCACTTTATCAGCAAGACTTTGTACAACATAAATATATGAGAAACCCAAGCTCTCTTGACTAGACGAGGACGGAATAACGTCCCAGGTGAAGACGAACAGATGCAACTTCCATCAGATGTTATCCTGATGAAGAAGATTATATCTCCAAAAGTCATTTCAGAAGTGGGATTCGAACCCACGCCTCCAGAGGAGACTGCAGCCTAGACACAGCGCCTTAGACCACTCGGCCATCCTGACAGTGAAGAGTCCTAAGAAATGTATAAAAGTCACTCAGAAATTTCTGCGTCCATGCAAGCTTGAAATAATTTCAACCTTCAAACACAAGGTGCAACTTTTTGCACAGGACAATAAACACAGAAGATCACATATGAAAGCATTTCATTTCACAGGTGTACTGTTTTTATGCTTTTAGAATAACTTATACCTCTCACCAGCTATTTAGGGTTCTGTATCCTACTCACAAAATTATCTTGCCTGCGACCTCTCTCTTTATACACAAACAACTACTGCTCAGGAAGTAGGAAGGCAGAAGGTGGGGCAGTTTATGCAAATTTATGCTGTCAATGTGCCTTGCAGATTCATGCAGAATTTCTAGATCCTTGTTGGAAACAAGAGAGCAGGCCTTGTTTCAGATCAACTGTCCCTAGCAAGGAACGTCTGAGCACATCCATTCTTTTGCTCTCTAGCCCCTGGCTTGGGACTCACCCTCACTGGCTGAGGAGTGAAGTTCTGCATACCAACGTTGCATAGAAGGTATGTTTGTGATTGGTTTGAGATGGGTGGGAGGTCAAGAGCAGGGAAAAGCAAGTCACCTTCACTTCTAGTCTCCTCTCCTCTTCTATGCCTACCTGCCGTTCACTCACTCTGTCTTTGTTTTATTCTCTCCTTCCTCAACACCCCATCTCACTCACTGGCTCTATCATTTGTGCTCTTTCCCCTTGCTCTTCATTTCATAGTGGAAACATCTCTTGAATGGATCATTAGAAAATGAGGTTACATAAAATTAAAAATCTACTTATTGGAAACCAAAAATATCACAAGACTGAATGTAAGCCATTTCTTCAATAAAAGGGATTTTTTAGGCACCCCCCAAAAAACACATAAAACACCACTAGTGCTAGAAGAATATTATACGAGCTTGAAGACAGAATTGGGCAAATTCATTTGCAGTTGAAACTGAAGTTTGGTACTTATTCAGATATTATATGCACTGCCAATTTTTAGCTGAGATTCTGAAGGAACGCAGAGACAAAATGGACTTAAAGTTTTGTCAGACGTGGAATTCGAACCCACGCCTCCAGGAGAGACTGCGGCCTTAACGCAGCGCCTTAGACCACTCGGCAATCCTGCCCACATGTTGCTTGTTCATCTACATAGTGAGAAAGATAGTGTGAACAAAAAAAACACACATCTTAGGCCATGAGTGGCTATAGCAAGAAAAAAACTCACTGCACTTTTCCAAAAAGACAACCATATAAGCCCATGTGAGGGAAATGATCTGATTTTCTCCCTCAAGAAAAAAGAAGATTAAACACAGGTTTGTCAGAAGTGGGATTTGAACCCACGCCTCCAGAAGAGACTGCGACCTGAACGCAGCGCCTTAGACCACTCGGCCATCCTGACTTGCATTTGCAGCACCTTCCACAAGCCAGACAGCCATGCAAGTGGGGTACCGAAAAGGCATGCCCTGAATTTATTTATCCCATTATAAGCATTTCCAACAGATCTTTGAACAATCCATACAGAGCAGTACCTATGAAGAACTCTTTAGACCTTTAATGAGTACAAAGAGAAAGTGCTATTCACCAGCCACTTGAACGGCCCAAAGCTGCTTTGAAATTGAGTCAATAGCCACATCTTGGCTGACTAAAGCAAATTCAACAAGGGATCTCAATGTCACAACATAGGGTGGAATTCGCAAATCTAAGCAGCCCCTGATCACTGCCCTGAGGAAATTGCTGTAAGTTGGAGTCCAGCTGTCTACCAGGTGCTTGGCATTCTTCCAAATTTGTATGGCCTGTCTGGCCAGGGAATACAAGAGAATGACTCTTCTAGATGAGTTCTTACATGGGTCATAAGCTCATTTGGTAAGGATTGCACTTTATCAGCAAGACTTTGTACAACAGAAATATAGGAGAAACCCAAGCTCTCTTGACTAGACGAGGACAGAATAACGTCCCAGGTGAAGACGAACAGAAGCAACTTCCATCAGATGTTATCCTGATGAAGAAGATTATATCTCCAAAAGTCATTTCAGAAGTGGGATTCGAACCCACACCTCCATAGGAGACTGCGGCCTAAACACAGCGCCTTAGACCACTCGGCCATCCTGACAGTGAAGAGTCCTAAGAAATGTATAAAAGTCACTCAGAAATTTCTGCGTCCATGCAAGCTTGAAATAATTTCAACCTTCAAACACAAGGTGCAACTTTTTGCACAGGACAATAAACACAGAAGATCACATATGAAAGCATTTCATTTCACAGGTGTACTGTTTTTATGCTTTTAGAATAACTTATACCTCTCACCAGCTATTTAGGGTTCTGTATCCTACTCACAAAATTATCTTGCCTGCGACCTTTCTCTCTATACACAAACAACTACTGCTCAGGAAGTAGGAAGGCAGAAGGTGGGGCAGTTTATGCAAATTTATGCTGTCAACGTGCCTTGCACATTCATGCAGAATTTCTAGATCCTTGCTGGAAACAAGAGAGCAGGCCTTGTTTCAGATCAACTGTCCCTAGCAAGGAACGTCTGAGCACATCCATCCTTTTGCTCTCTAGCCCCTGGCTTGGGTCTCACCCTCACTGGCTGAGGAGTGAAGTTCTGCATACCAACGTTGCATAGAAGGTATGTTTGTGATTGGTTTGAGATGGGTGGGAGGTCAAGAGCAGGGAAAAGCAAGTCACTTTCACTTCTAGTCTCCTCTTCTATGCCTACCTGCCGTTCACTCACTCTGTCTTTGTTTCATTCTCTCCTTCCTCAACACCCCATCTCACTCACTCGCTCTATCATTTGTGCTCTTTCCCCTTGCTCTTCATTTCATAGTGGAAACATCTCTTGAATGGATCATTAGAAAATGAGGTTACATAAAATTAAAAATCTACTTATTGGAAACCAAAAATATCACAAGACTGAATGTAAGCCATTTCTTCAATAAAAGGGATTTTTTAGGCACCCCCCAAAAAACACATAAAACACCACTAGTGCTAGAAGAATATTATAAGAGCTTGAAGACAGAATTGGGCAAATTCATTTGCAGTTGAAACGGACGTTTGGTACTTATTCAGATATTATATGCACTGCCAATTTTTAGCTGAGATTCTGAAGGAACGCAGAGACAAAATGGACTTAAAGTTTTGTCAGAAGTGGGATTCGAACCCACGCCTCCAGGAGAGACTGCGGCCTTAACGCAGCGCCTTAGACCACTTGGCCATCCTGACCACATGTTGCTTGTCCCTCTACATAGTGAGAAAGATAGTGTGAACAAAAAAAACACACATCTAAGGCCATAAGTGGCTATAGCAAGAAAAAAACTCACTGCACTTTTCCAAAAAGACAACCATATAAGCCCATGTGAGGGAAATGATCTGATTTTCTCCCTCAAGAAAAAAGAAGATTAAACACAGGTTTGTCAGAAGTGGGATTTGAACCCACACCTCCAGAAGAGACTGCAACCTTAACGCAGCGCCTTAGACCACTCGGCCATCCTAACTTGCATTTGCATCACCTTCCACAAGCCAGACAGCCATGCAAGTTTGGTACCGAAAAGGCATGCCCTCAATTTATTTATCCCATTATAAGCATTTCCAACAGATCTTTGAACAATCCATACAGAGCAGTACCTATGAAGAACTCTTTAGACCTTTAAAGCGTACAAAGAGAAAGTGATATTCACCAGCCACTTGAACGGCCCAAAGCTGCTTTGAAATTGAGTCAACAGCCACATCTTCGCTGACTAAAGCAAATTCAACAAGGGAGCTCAATGTCACAACATAGGGTGGAATACGCAAATCTAAGCAGCCCCTGATCACAGCCCTGAACACATTGCAGTAAGTGTGCTGGAGTACAGCTGTCTACCAGGTGCTTGGCATTCTTCCAAATTTGCATTGCCTGTCTGGCCAGGGAATACAAGAGCATGACTCTTCTAGATGAGCTCTTACATGGGTCCTAAGCTCATTTGGTAATGATTGCACTTTATCAGCAAGACTTTGTACAACATAAATATATGAGAAACCCAAGCTCTCTTGACTAGACGAGGACGGAATAACGTCCCAGGTGAAGACGAACAGATGCAACTTCCATCAGATGTTATCCTGATGAAGAAGATTATATCTCCAAAAGTCATTTCAGAAGTGGGATTCGAACCCACGCCTCCAGAGGAGACTGCAGCCTAGACACAGCGCCTTAGACCACTCGGCCATCCTGACAGTGAAGAGTCCTAAGAAATGTATAAAAGTCACTCAGAAATTTCTGCGTCCATGCAAGCTTGAAATAATTTCAACCTTCAAACACAAGGTGCAACTTTTTGCACAGGACAATAAACACAGAAGATCACATATGAAAGCATTTCATTTCACAGGTGTACTGTTTTTATGCTTTTAGAATAACTTATACCTCTCACCAGCTATTTAGGGTTCTGTATCCTACTCACAAAATTATCTTGCCTGCGACCTCTCTCTTTATACACAAACAACTACTGCTCAGGAAGTAGGAAGGCAGAAGGTGGGGCAGTTTATGCAAATTTATGCTGTCAATGTGCCTTGCAGATTCATGCAGAATTTCTAGATCCTTGTTGGAAACAAGAGAGCAGGCCTTGTTTCAGATCAACTGTCCCTAGCAAGGAACGTCTGAGCACATCCATTCTTTTGCTCTCTAGCCCCTGGCTTGGGACTCACCCTCACTGGCTGAGGAGTGAAGTTCTGCATACCAACGTTGCATAGAAGGTATGTTTGTGATTGGTTTGAGATGGGTGGGAGGTCAAGAGCAGGGAAAAGCAAGTCACCTTCACTTCTAGTCTCCTCTCCTCTTCTATGCCTACCTGCCGTTCACTCACTCTGTCTTTGTTTCATTCTCTCCTTCCTCAACACCCCATCTCACTCACTGGCTCTATCATTTGTGCTCTTTCCCCTTGCTCTTCATTTCATAGTGGAAACATCTCTTGAATGGATCATTAGAAAATGAGGTTACATAAAATTAAAAATCTACTTATTGGAAACCAAAAATATCACAAGACTGAATGTAAGCCATTTCTTCAATAAAAGGGATTTTTTAGGCACCCCCCAAAAAACACATAAAACACCACTAGTGCTAGAAGAATATTATACGAGCTTGAAGACAGAATTGGGCAAATTCATTTGCAGTTGAAACTGAAGTTTGGTACTTATTCAGATATTATATGCACTGCCAATTTTTAGCTGAGATTTTGAAGGAACGCAGAGACAAAATGGTCTTAAAGTTTTGTCCGAAGTGGGATTCGAACCAACGCCTCCAGGAGAGACTGCGGCCTTAATGCAGCGCCTTAGACCACTCGGCCATCCTGACCACATGTTGCTTGTTAATCTACATAGTGAGAAAGATAGTGTGAACAAAAAAAACACACATCTTAGGCCATGAGTGGCTATAGCAAGAAAAAAACTCACTGCACTTTTCCAAAAAGACAACCATATAAGCCCATGTGAGGGAAATGATCTGATTTTCTCCCTCAAGAAAAAGGAAGCTTAAACACATGTTTGTCAGAAGTGGGATTTGAACCCACGCCTCCAGAAGAGACTGCGACCTGAACGCAGTGCCTTAGACCACTCGGCCATCCTGACTTGCTTTTGCATCACCTTCCACAAGCCAGACAGCCATGCAAGTTTGGTACCGAAAAGGCATGCCCTCAATTTATTTATCCCGTTATAAGCATTTCCAACAGATCTTTGAACAATCCATACAGAGCAGTACCTATGAAGAACTCTTTAGACCTTTAAAGCGTACAAAGAGAAAGTGCTATTCACCAGCCACTTGAACGGCCCAAAGCTGCTTTGAAATTGAGTCAACAGCCACATCTTGGCTGACTAAAGCAAATTCAACAAGGGAGCTCAATGTCACAACATAGGGTGGAATACGCAAATCTAAGCAGCCCCTGATCACAGCCCTGAGGACATTGCTGTAAGTGTGCTGGAGTACAGCTGTCTATCAGGTGCTTGGCATTCTTCCAAATTTGCATGGCCTGTCTGGCCAGGGAATAAAAGAGCATGACTCTTCTAGATGAGCTCTTACATGGGTCCTAAGCTCATTTGGTAATGATTGCACTTTATCAGCAAGACTTTGTACAACAGAAATATATGAGAAACCCAAGCTCTCTTGACTAGACGAGGACGTAATAACGTCCCAGGTGAAGACGAACAGATGCAACTTCCATCAGATGTTATCCTGATGAAGAAGATTATATCTCCAAAAGTCATTTCAGAAGTGGGATTCGAACCCACGCCTCCAGAGGAGACTGCAGCCTAGACACAGCGCCTTAGACCACTCGGCCATCCTGACAGTGAAGAGTCCTAAGAAATGTATAAAAGTCACTCAGAAATTTCTGCGTCCATGCAAGCTTGAAATAATTTCAACCTTCAAACACAAGGTGCAACTTTTTGCACAGGACAATAAACACAGAAGATCACATATGAAAGCATTTCATTTCACAGGTGTACTGTTTTTATGCTTTTAGAATAACTTATACCTCTCACCAGCTATTTAGGGTTCTGTATCCTACTCACAAAATTATCTTGCCTGCGACCTCTCTCTTTATACACAAACAACTACTGCTCAGGAAGTAGGAAGGCAGAAGGTGGGGCAGTTTATGCAAATTTATGCTGTCAATGTGCCTTGTTGATTCATGCAGAATTTCTAGATCCTTGTTGGAAACAAGAGAGCAGGCCTTGTTTCAGATCAACTGTCCCTAGCAAGGAACGTCTGAGCACATCCATTCTTTTGCTCTCTAGCCCCTGGCTTGGGACTCACCCTCACTGGCTGAGGAGTGAAGTTCTGCATACCAACGTTGCATAGAAGGTATGTTTGTGATTGGTTTGAGATGGGTGGGAGGTCAAGAGCAGGGAAAAGCAAGTCACCTTCACTTCTAGTCTCCTCTTCTATGCCTACCTGCCGTTCACTCACTCTGTCTTTGTTTCATTCTCTCCTTCCTCAACGCCCCATCTCACTCACTGGCTCTATCATTTGTGCTCTTTCCCCTTGCTCTTCATTTCATAGTGGAAACATCTCTTGAATGGATCATTAGAAAATGAGGTTACATAAAATTAAAAATCTACTTATTGGAAACCAAAAATATCACAAGACTGAATGTAAGCCATTTCTTCAATAAAAGGGATTTTTTAGGCACCCCCCAAAAAACACATAAAACACCACTAGTGCTAGAACAATATTATACGAGCTTGAAGACAGAATTGGGCAAATTCATTTGCAGTTGAAACTGAATTTGGTACTTATTCAGATATTATATGCACTGCCAATTTTTAGCTGAGATTCTGAAGGAACGCAGAGGCAAAATGGACTTAAAGTTTTGTCAGAAGTGGGATTCGAACCCACTCCTCCAGGAGAGACTGCAGCCTTAACGCAGCGCCTTAGACCACTCGGCCATCCTGACCACATGTTGCTTGTTCATCTACATAGTGAGAAAGATAGTGTGAACAAAAAAAACACACATCTTAGGCCATGAGTGGCTATAGCAAGAAAAAAACTCACTAAACTTTCCCAAAAAGACAATCATATAAGCTCATGTGAGGGAAATGATCTGATTTTCTCCCTCAAGAAAAAAGAAGATTAAACACAGGTTTGTCAGAAGTGGGATTTGAACCCACGCCTCCAGAGGAGACTGCGACCTGAACGCAGCGCCTTAGACCACTCGGCCATCCTGACTTGCATTTGTAGCACCTTCCACAAGCCAGACAGCCATGCAAGTTTGGTACCGAAAAGGCATGCCCTCAATTTATTTATCCCGTTATAAGCATTTCCAACAGATCTTTGAACAATCCATACAGAGCAGTACCTATGAAGAACTCTTTAGACCTTTAAAGCGTACAAAGAGAAAGTGCTATTCACCAGCCACTTGAACGGCCCAAAGCTGCTTTGAAATTGAGTCAACAGCCACATCTTGGCTGACTAAAGCAAATTCAACAAGGGAGCTCAATGTCACAACATAGGGTGGAATACGCAAATCTAAGCAGCCCCTGATCACAGCCCTGAGGACATTGCTGTAAGTGTGCTGGAGTACAGCTGTCTACCAGGTGCTTGGCATTCTTCCAAATTTGCATGGCCTGTCTGGCCAGGGAATACAAGAGCATGACTCTTCTAGATGAGCTCTTACATGGGTCCTAAGCTCATTTGGTAAGGATTACACTTTATCAGCAAGACTTTGTACAACAGAAATATATGAGAAACCCAAGCTCTCTTGACTAGACGAGGACGGAATAACGTCCCAGGTGAAGACGAACAGATGCAACTTCCATCAGATGTTATCCTGATGAAGAAGATTATATCTCCAAAAGTCATGTCAGAAGTGGGATTCGAACCCACGCCTCCAGAGGAGACTGCGGCCTAAACACAGCGCCTTAGACCACTCGGCCATCCTGACAGTGAAGAGTCCTAAGAAATGTATAAAAGTCACTCAGAAATTTCTGCGTCCATGCAAGCTTGAAATAATTTCAACCTTCAAACACAAGGTGCAACTTTTTGCACAGGACAATAAACACAGAAGATCACATATGAAAGCATTTAATTTCACAGGTGTACTGTTTTTATGCTTTTAGAATAACTTATACCTCTCACCAGCTATTTAGGGTTCTGTATCCTACTCACAAAATTACCTTGCCTGCGACCTCTCTCTTTATACACAAACAACTACTGCTCAGGAAGTAGGAAGGCAGAAGGTGGGGCAGTTTATGGAAATTTATGCTGTCAATGTGCCTTGCAGATTCATGCAGAATTTCTAGATCCTTGCTGGAAACAAGAGAGCAGGCCTTGTTTCAGATCAACTGTCCCTAGCAAGGAACGTCTGAGCACATCCATTCTTTTGCTCTCTAGCCCCTGGCTTGGGACTCACCCTCACTGGCTGAGGAGTGAAGTTCTGCATACCAACGTTACATAGAATGTATGTTTGTGATTGGTTTGAGATGGGTGGGAGGTCAAGAGCAGGGAAAAGCAAGTCACCTTCACTTCTAGTCTCCTCTTCTATGCCTACCTGCCGTTCACTCACTCTGTCTTTGTTTCATTCTCTCCTTCCTCAACACCCCATCTCACTCACTGGCTCTATCATTTGTGCTCTTTCCCCTTGCTCTTCATTTCATAGTGGAAACATCTCTTGAATGGATCTTTAGAAAATAAGGTTACATAAAATTAAAAATCTACTTATTGGAAACCAAAAATATCACAAGACTGAATGTAAGCGATTTCTTCAATAAAAGGGATTTTTTAGGCACCCCCCAAAAAACACATAAAACACCACTAGTGCTAGAAGAATATTATACGAGCTTGAAGACAGAATTGGGCAAATTCATTTGCAGTTGAAACTGAAGTTTGGTACTTATTCAGATATTATATGCACTGCCAATTTTTAGCTGAGATTCTGAAGGAACGCAGAGACAAAATGGACTTAAAGTTTTGTCAGAAGTGGGATTCGAACCCACGCCTCCAGGAGAGACTGCGGCCTTAATGCAGCGCCTTAGACCACTCGGCAATCCTGCCCACATGTTGCTTGTTCATCTACATAGTGAGAAAGATAGTGTGAACAAAAAAAACACACATCTTAGGCCATGAGTGGCTATAGCAAGAAAAAAACTCACTGCACTTTTCCAAAAAGACAACCATATAAGCCCATGTGAGGGAAATGATCTGATTTTCTCCCTCAAGAAAAAAGAAGATTAAACACAGGTTTGTCAGAAGTGGGATTTGAACCCACACCTCCAGAAGAGACTGCAACCTTAACGCAGCGCCTTAGACCACTCGGCCATCCTGACTTGCATTTGCAGCACCTTCCACAAGCCAGACAGCCATGCAAGTTTGGTACCGAAAAGGCATGCCCTCAATTTATTTATCCCATTATAAGCATTTCCAACAGATCTTTCAACAATCCATACAGAGCAGTACCTATGAAGAACTCTTTAGACCTTTAAAGCGTACAAAGAGAAAGTGCTATTCACCAGCCACTTGAACGGCCCAAAGCTGCTTTGAAATTGAGTCAACAGCCACATCTTCGCTGACTAAAGCAAATTCAACAAGGGAGCTCAATGTCACAACATAGGGTTGAATACGCAAATCTAAGCAGCCCCTGATCACAGCCCTGAGGACATTGCTGTAAGTGTGCTGGAGTACAGCTGTCTACCAGGTGCTTGGCATTCTTCCAAATTTGCATGGCCTGTCTGGCCAGGGAATACAAGAGCATGACTCTTCTAGATGAGCTCTTACATGGGTCCTAAGCTCATTTGGTAATGATTGCACTTTATCAGCAAGACTTTGTACAACAGAAATATATGAGAAACCCAAGCTCTCTTGACTAGACGAGGACGGAATAACGTCCCAGGTGAAGACGAACAGATGCAACTTCCATCAGATGTTATCCTGATGAAGAAGATTATATCTCCAAAAGTCATTTCAGAAGTGGGATTCGAACCCACGCCTCCAGAGGAGACTGCAGCCTAGACACAGCGCCTTAAACCACTCGGCCATCCTGACAGTGAAGAGTCCTAAGAAATGTATAAAAGTCACTCAGAAATTTCTGCGTCCATGCAAGCTTGAAATAATTTCAACCTTCAAACACAAGGTGCAACTTTTTGCACAGGACAATAAACACAGAAGATCACATATGAAAGCATTTCATTTCACAGGTGTACTGTTTTTATGCTTTTAGAATAACTTATACCTCTCACCAGCTATTTAGGGTTCTGTATCCTACTCACAAAATTATCTTGCCTGCGACCTCTCTCTTTATACACAAAAAACTACTGCTGAGGAAGTAGGAAGGCAGAAGATGGGGCAGTTTATGCAAATTTATGCTGTCAATGTGCCTTGCAGATTCATGCAGAATTTCTAGATCCTTGTTGGAAACAAGAGAGCAGGCCTTGTTTCAGATCAACTGTCCCTAGCAAGGAACGTCTGAGCACATCCATTCTTTTGCTCTCTAGCCCCTGGCTTGGGACTCACCCTCACTGGCTGAGGAGTGAAGTTCTGCATACCAACGTTGCATAGAAGGTATGTTTGTGATTGGTTTGAGATGGGTGGGAGGTCAAGAGCAGGGAAAAGCAAGTCACCTTCACTTCTAGTCTCCTCTTCTATGCCTACCTGCCGTTCACTCACTCTGTCTTTGTTTCATTCTCTCCTTCCTCAACACCCCATCTCACTCACTGGCTCTATCATTTGTGCTCTTTCCCCTTGCTCTTCATTTCATAGTGGAAACATCTCTTGAATGGATCATTAGAAAATGAGGTTACATAAAATTAAAAATCTACTTATTGGAAACCAAAAATATCACAAGACTGAATGTAAGCCATTTCTTCAATAAAAGGGATTTTTTAGGCACCCCCCAAAAAACACATAAAACACCACTAGTGCTAGAAGAATATTATACAAGCTTGAAGACAGAATTGGGCAAATTCATTTGCAGTTGAAACTGAAGTTTGGTACTTATTCAGATATTATATGCACTGCCAATTTTTAGCTGAGATTCTGAAGGAACGCAGAGACAAAATGGACTTAAAGTTTTGTCAGAAGTGGGATTCGAACCCACGCCTCCAGGAGAGACTCAGCCTTAACGCAGCGCCTTAGACCACTCGGCCATCCTGACCACATGTTGCTTGTTAATCTACATAGTGAGAAAGATAGTGTGAACAAAAAAACACACATCTTAGGCCATGAGTGGCTATAGCAAGAAAAAAACTCACTGCACTTTTCCAAAAAGACAACCATATAAGCCCATGTGAGGGAAATGATCTGATTTTCTCCCTCAAGAAAAAAGAAGATTAAACACAGGTTTGTCAGAAGTGGGATTTGATCCCACGCCTCCAGAAGAGACTGCGACCTGAACGCAGTGCCTTAGACCACTCGGCCATCCTGACTTGCATTTGCAGCACCTTCCACAAACCAGACAGCCATGCAAGTTTGGTACCGAAAAGGCATGCCCTCAATTTATTTATCCCGTTATAAGCATTTCCAACAGATCTTTGAACAATCCATACAGAGCAGTACCTATGAAGAACTCTTTAGACCTTTAAAGCGTACAAAGAGAAAGTGCTATTCACCAGCCACTTGAACGGCCCAAAGCTGCTTTGAAATTGAGTCAACAGCCACATCTTGGCTGACTAAAGCAAATTCAACAAGGGAGCTCAATGTCACAACATAGGGTGGAATACGCAAATCTAAGCAACCCCTGATCACAGCCCTGTGGACATTGCTGTAAGTGTGCTGGAGTACAGCTGTCTACCAGGTGCTTGGCATTCTTCCAAATTTGCATGGCCTGTCTGGCCAGGGAATACAAGAGCATGACTCTTCTAGATGAGCTCTTACATGGGTCCTAAGCTCATTTGGTAAGGATTGCACTTTATCAGCAAGACTTTGTACAACAGAAATATATGAGAAAACAAAGCTCTCTTGACTAGACGAGGACGGAATAACATCCCAGGTGAAGACGAACAGATGCAACTTCCATCAGATGTTATCCTGATGAAGAAGATTATATCTCCAAAAGTCATGTCAGAAGTGGGATTCGAACCCACGTCTCCAGAGGAGACTGCGGCCTAAACACAGCGCCTTAGACCACTCGGCCATCCTGACAGCGAAGAGTCGTAAGAAATGTATAAAAGTCACTCAGAAATTTCTGCATCCATGCAAGCTTGAAATAATTTCAACCTTCAAACACAAGGTGCAACTTTTTGCACAAGACAATAAACACAGAAGATCACATATGAAAGCATTTCATTTCACAGGTGTACTGTTTTTATGCTTTTAGAATAACTTATACCTCTCACCAGCTATTTAGGGTTCTGTATCCTACTCACAAAATTACCTTGCCTGCGACCTCTCTCTTTATACACAAACAACTACTGCTCAGGAAGTAGGAAGGCAGAAGGTGGGGCAGTTTATGCAAATTTATGCTGTCAATGTGCCTTGCAGATTCATTGCGAATTTCTAGATCCTTGCTGGAAACAAGAGAGCAGGCCTTGTTTCAGATCAACTGTCCCTAGCAAGGAACGTCTGAGCACATCCATTCTTTTGCTCTCTAGCCCCTGGCTTTGGACTCACCCTCACTGGCTGAGGAGTGAAGTTCTGCATACCAACGTTACATAGAAGGTATGTTTGTGATTGGTTTGAGATGGGTGGGAGGTCAAGAGCAGGGAAAAGCAAGTCACCTTCACTTCTAGTCTTCTCTTCTATGCCTACCTGTTGTTCACTCACTCTGTCTTTGTTTCATTCTCTCCTTCCTCAACACCCCATCTCACTCACTGGCTCTATCATTTGTGCTCTTTCCCCTTGCTCTTCATTTCATAGTGGAAACATCTCTTGAATGGATCATTAGAAAATGAGGTTACATAAAATTAAAAATCTACTTATTGGAAACCAAAAATATCACAAGACTGAATGTAAGCTATTTCTTCAATAAAATGGATTTTTTAGGCACCCCCCAAAAAACACATAAAACACCACTAGTGCTAGAAGAATATTATACGAGCTTGAAGACAGAATTGGGCAAATTCATTTGCAGTTGAAACTGAAGTTTGGTACTTATTCAGATATTATATGCACTGCCAATTTTTAGCTGAGATTCTGAAGGAACGCAGAGACAAAATGGACTTAAAGTTTTGTCATAAGTGGGATTCGAACCCACGCCTCCAGGAGAGACTGCGGACTTAACGCAGTGCCTTAGACCACTCGGCCATCCTGACCACATGTTGCTTGTTCATCTACATAGTGAGAAAGATAGTGTGAACAAAAAAAACACACATCTTAGGCCATGAGTGGCTATAGCAAGAAAAAAACTCACTGCACTTTTCCAAAAAGACAACCATATAAGCCCATGTGAGGGAAATGATCTGATTTTCTCCCTCAAGAAAAAAGAAGATTAAACACAGGTTTGTCAGAAGTGGGATTTGAACCCACGCCTCCAGAAGAGACTGCGACCTGAACGCAGCGCCTTAGACCACTCGGCCATCCTGACTTGCGTTTGCAGCACCTTCCACAAGCCAGACAGCCATGCAAGTGGGGTACCGAAAAGGCATGCCCTCAATTTATTTATCCCATTATAAGAATTTCCAACAGATCTTTGAACAATCCATACAGAGCAGTACCTATGAAGAACTCCTTAGACCTTTAATGAGTACAAAGAGAAAGTGCTATTCACCAGCCACTTGAACGGCCCAAAGCTGCTTTGAAATTGAGTCAATAGCCACATCTTGGCTGACTAAAGCAAATTCAACAAGGGATCTCAATGTCACAACATAGGGTGGAATTCGCAAATCTCAGCAGCCCCTGATCACTGCCCTGAGGAAATTGCTGTAAGTGTGCTGGAGTCCAGCTGTCTACCAGGTGCTTGGCATTCTTCCAAATTTGTATGGCCTGTCTGGCCAGGGAATACAAGAGAATGACTCTTCTAGATGAGCTCTTACATGGGTCATAAGCTCATTTGGTAAGGATTGCACTTTATCAGCAAGACTTTGTACAACAGAAATATATGAGAAACCCAAGCTCTCTTGACTAGACGAGGACAGAATAACATCCCAGGTGAAGACGAACAGAAGCAACTTCCATCAGATGTTATCCTGATGAAGAAGATTATATCTCCAAAAGTCATTTCAGAAGTGGGATTCGAACCCACGCTCCAGAGGAGACTGGTGCCTAAACACAGCGCCTTAGACCACTCGGCCATCCTGACAGTGAAGAGTCCTAAGAAATGTATGAAAGTCACTCAGAAATTTCTGCGTCCATGCAAGCTTGAAATAATTTCAACCTTCAAACACAAGGTGCAACTTTTTGCACAGGACAATAAACACAGAAGATCACATATGAAAGCATTTCATTTCACAGGTGTACTGTTTTTATGCTTTTAGAATAACTTATACCTCTCACCAGCTATTTAGGGTTCTGTATCCTACTCACAAAATTACCTTGCCTGCGACCTTTCTCTCTATACACAAACAACTACTGCTCAGGAAGTAGGAAGGCAGAAGGTGGGGCAGTTTATGCAAATTTATGCTGTCAATGTTCCTTGCACATTCATGCAGAATTTCTAGATCCTTGCTGGAAACAAGAGAGCAGGCCTTGTTTCAGATCAACTGTCCCTAGCAAGGAACGACTGAGCACATCCATTCTTTTGCTCTCTAGCCCCTGGCTTGGGACTCACCCTCACTGGCTGAGGAGTGAAGTTCTGCATACCAACGTTGCATAGAAGGTATGTTTGTGATTGGTTTGAGATGGGTGGGAGGTCAAGAGCAGGGAAAAGCAAGTCACTTTCACTTCTAGTCTCCTCTTCTATGCCTACCTGCCGTTCACTCACTCTGTCTTTGTTTCATTCTCTCCTTCCTCAACACCCCATCTCACTCACTCGCTCTATCATTTGTGCTCTTTCCCCTTGCTCTTCATTTCATAGTGGAAACATCTCTTGAATGGATCATTAGAAAATGAGGTTACATAAAATTAAAAATCTACTTATTGGAAACCAAAAATATCACAAGACTGAATGTAAGCCATTTCTTCAATAAAAGGGATGTTTTAGGCACCCCCCAAAAAACACATAAAACACCACTAGTGCTAGAAGAATATTATAAGAGCTTGAAGACAGAATTGGGCAAATTCATTTGCAGTTGAAACTGAAGTTTGGTACTTATTCAGATATTATATGCATTGCCAATTTTTAGCTGAGATTCTGAAGGAACGCAGAGACAAAATGGACTTAAAGTTTTGTCAGAAGTGGGATTCGAACCCACGCCTCCAGGAGAGACTGCAGCCTTAAGGCAGCGCCTTAGACCACTCGGCCATCCTGACCACAGGTTGCTTGTCTATCTACATAGTGAGAAAGATAGTGTGAACAAAAAAAACACACATCTTTGGCCATAAGTGGCTATAGCAAGAAAAAAACTCACTGCACTTTTCCAAAAATACAACCATATAAGCCCATGTGAGGGAAATGATCTGATTTTCTCCCTCAAGAAAAAAGAAGATTAAACACAGGTTTGTCAGAAGTGGGATTTGAACCCACGCCTCCAGAAGAGACTGCGACCTGAATGCAGCACCTTAGACCACTCGGCCATCCTGACTTGCATTTGTAGCACCTTCCACAAGCCAGGCAGCCATGCAAGTTTGGTACCGAAAAGGCATGCCCTCAATTTATTTATCCCATTATAAGCATTTCCAACAGATCTTTGAACAATCCATACAGAGCAGTACCTATAGACCTTTAAAGCGTACAAAGAGAAAGTGCTATTCACCAGCCACTTGAACGGCCCAAAGCTGCTTTGAAATTGAGTCAACAGCCACATCTTGGCTGACTAAAGCAAATTCAACAAGGGAGCTCAATGTCACAACATAGGGTGGAATACGCAAATCTAAGCAGCCCCTGATCACAGCCCTGAGGACATTGCTGTAAGTGTGCTGGAGTACAGCTGTCTACCAGGTGCTTGGCATTCTTCCAAATTTGCATGGCCTGTCTGGCCAGGGAATACAAGAGCATGACTCTTCTAGATTAGCTCTTACATGGGTCCTAAGCTCATTTGGTAAGGATTGCACTTTATCAGCAAGACTTTGTACAACAGAAATATATGAGAAACCCAAGCTCTCTTGACTAGACGAGGACGGAATAACGTCCCAGGTGAAGACGAACAGATGCAACTTCCATCAGATGTTATCCTGATGAAGAAGATTATATCTCCAAAAGTCATTTCAGAAGTGGGATTCGAACCCACGCCTCCAGAGGAGACTGCAGCCTAGACACAGCGCCTTAGACCACTCGGCCATCCTGACAGTGAAGAGTCCTAAGAAATGTATAAAAGTCACTCAGAAATTTCTGCGTCCATGCAAGCTTGAAATAATTTCAACCTTCAAACACAAGGTGCAACTTTTTGCACAGGACAATAAACACAGAAGATCACATATGAAAGCATTTCATTTCACAGGTGTACTGTTTTTATGCTTTTAGAATAACTTATACCTCTCACCAGCTATTTAGGGTTCTGTATCCTACTCACAAAATTATCTTGCCTGCGACCTCTCTCTTTATACACAAACAACTACTGCTCAGGAAGTAGGAAGGCAGAAGGTGGGGCAGTTTATGCAAATTTATGCTGTCAATGTGCCTTGCAGATTCATGCAGAATTTCTAGATCCTTGTTGGAAACAAGAGAGCAGGCCTTGTTTCAGATCAACTGTCCCTAGCAAGGAACGTCTGAGCACATCCATTCTTTTGCTCTCTAGCCCCTGGCTTGGGACTCACCCTCACTGGCTGAGGAGTGAAGTTCTGCATACCAACGTTGCATAGAAGGTATGTTTGTGATTGGTTTGAGATGGGTGGGAGGTCAAGAGCAGGGAAAAGCAAGTCACCTTCACTTCTAGTCTCCTCTCCTCTTCTATGCCTACCTGCCGTTCACTCACTCTGTCTTTGTTTCATTCTCTCCTTCCTCAACACCCCATCTCACTCACTGGCTCTATCATTTGTGCTCTTTCCCCTTGCTCTTCATTTCATAGTGGAAACATCTCTTGAATGGATCATTAGAAAATGAGGTTACATAAAATTAAAAATCTACTTATTGGAAACCAAAAATATCACAAGACTGAATGTAAGCCATTTCTTCAATAAAAGGGATTTTTTAGGCACCCCCCAAAAAACACATAAAACACCACTAGTGCTAGAAGAATATTATACGAGCTTGAAGACAGAATTGGGCAAATTCATTTGCAGTTGAAACTGAAGTTTGGTACTTATTCAGATATTATATGCACTGCCAATTTTTAGCTGAGATTTTGAAGGAACGCAGAGACAAAATGGTCTTAAAGTTTTGTCCGAAGTGGGATTCGAACCAACGCCTCCAGGAGAGACTGCGGCCTTAACGCAGCGCCTTAGACCACTCGGCCATCCTGACCACATGTTGCTTGTTAATCTACATAGTGAGAAAGATAGTGTGAACAAAAAAAACACACATCTTAGGCCATGAGTGGCTATAGCAAGAAAAAAACTCACTGCACTTTTCCAAAAAGACAACCATATAAGCCCATGTGAGGGAAATGATCTGATTTTCTCCCTCAAGAAAAAGGAAGATTAAACACATGTTTGTCAGAAGTGGGATTTGAACCCACGCCTCCAGAAGAGACTGCGACCTGAACGCAGTGCCTTAGACCACTCGGCCATCCTGACTTGCATTTGCATCACCTTCCACAAGCCAGACAGCCATGCAAGTTTGGTACCGAAAAGGCATGCCCTCAATTTATTTATCCCGTTATAAGCATTTCCAACAGATCTTTGAACAATCCATACAGAGCAGTACCTATGAAGAACTCTTTAGACCTTTAAAGCGTACAAAGAGAAAGTGCTATTCACCAGCCACTTGAACGGCCCAAAGCTGCTTTGAAATTGAGTCAACAGCCACATCTTGGCTGACTAAAGCAAATTCAACAAGGGAGCTCAATGTCACAACATAGGGTGGAATACGCAAATCTAAGCAGCCCCTGATGTTTATGTTTATGTTTATGTTTATTGGATTTGTAATGCGCAACAAATACCCGGAGGTGTCTCGGCGCAGAGGATTTATACAGTGACAGTGAATGAAGAATGGTACTATTGATCAAAGAGCCATGTTTTCAGCTGTTTTCGAAAAATACAAAGGGTAGGACTGGTCTTAATGGTAAGAGGGAGAGTATTCCACAGTCTCGCCGTGGCTACCAAAAAACGTCTGTCTCCCCAGGCAACTGTTCTGGTGCGAGGAAGAGGAAGAAGGTAGTTGGAAGCCGAACGGAGAGACCTCGTGGGAGTGTAGATCCTGAAGGCATTTATCAGAAATTGAGGGCCTGAATTGTGAATAGCTTTATACGCAATGCAGAGGGCCTTGAATTTTATTCGGCTCCTGACTCTGAGCCAGTGCAGTTGACGTATGGCCGCAGAAACAGATTGATGTTTGGGAATAGCAAGAAGTGCTCTCGCTGCTGCTGTGCTGATCACAGCCCTGAGGACATTGCTGTAAGTGTGCTGGAGTACAGCTGTCTATCAGGTGCTTGGCATTCTTCCAAATTTGCATGGCCTGTCTGGCCAGGGAATAAAAGAGCATGACTCTTCTAGATGAGCTCTTACATGGGTCCTAAGCTCATTTGGTAATGATTGCACTTTATCAGCAAGACTTTGTACAACAGAAATATATGAGAAACCCAAGCTCTCTTGACTAGACGAGGACGTAATAACGTCCCAGGTGAAGACGAACAGATGCAACTTACATCAGATGTTATCCTGATGAAGAAGATTATATCTCCAAAAGTCATTTCAGAAGTGGGATTCGAACCCACGCCTCCAGAGGAGACTGCAGCCTAGACACAGCGCCTTAGACCACTCGGCCATCCTGACAGCGAAGTGTCCTAAGAAATGTATAAAAGTCACTCAGAAATTTCTGCGTCCATGCAAGCTTGAAATAATTTCAACCTTCAAACACAAGGTGCAACTTTTTGCACAGGACAATAAACACAGAAGATCACATATGAAAGCATTTCATTTCACAGGTGTACTGTTTTTATGCTTTTAGAATAACTTATACCTCTCACCAGCTATTTAGGGTTCTGTATCCTACTCACAAAATTATCTTGCCTGCGACCTCTCTCTTTATACACAAACAACTACTGCTCAGGAAGTAGGAAGGCAGAAGGTGGGGCAGTTTATGCAAATTTATGCTGTCAATGTGCCTTGCAGATTCATGCAGAATTTCTAGATCCTTGTTGGAAACAAGAGAGCAGGCCTTGTTTCAGATCAACTGTCCCTAGCAAGGAACGTCTGAGCACATCCATTCTTTTGCTCTCTAGCCCCTGGCTTGGGACTCACCCTCACTGGCTGAGGAGTGAAGTTCTGCATACCAACGTTGCATAGAAGGTATGTTTGTGATTGGTTTGAGATGGGTGGGAGGTCAAGAGCAGGGAAAAGCAAGTCACCTTCACTTCTAGTCTCCTCTTCTATGCCTACCTGCCGTTCACTCACTCTGTCTTTGTTTCATTCTCTCCTTCCTCAACGCCCCATCTCACTCACTGGCTCTATCATTTGTGCTCTTTCCCCTTGCTCTTCATTTCATAGTGGAAACATCTCTTGAATGGATCATTAGAAAATGAGGTTACATAAAATTAAAAATCTACTTATTGGAAACCAAAAATATCACAAGACTGAATGTAAGCCATTTCTTCAATAAAAGGGATTTTTTAGGCACCCCCCAAAAAACACATAAAACACCACTAGTGCTAGAACAATATTATACGAGCTTGAAGACAGAATTGGGCAAATTCATTTGCAGTTGAAACTGAATTTGGTACTTATTCAGATATTATATGCACTGCCAATTTTTAGCTGAGATTCTGAAGGAACGCAGAGGCAAAATGGACTTAAAGTTTTGTCAGAAGTGGGATTCGAACCCACGCCTCCAGGAGAGACTGCGGCCTTAACGCAGCGCCTTAGACCACTCGGCCATCCTGACCACATGTTGCTTGTTCATCTACATAGTGAGAAAGATAGTGTGAACAAAAAAAACACACATCTTAGGCCATGAGTGGCTATAGCAAGAAAAAAACTCACTAAACTTTCCCAAAAAGACAATCATATAAGCTCATGTGAGGGAAATGATCTGATTTTCTCCCTCAAGAAAAAAGAAGATTAAACACAGGTTTGTCAGAAGTGGGATTTGAACCCACGCCTCCAGAGGAGACTGCGACCTGAACGCAGCGCCTTAGACCACTCGGCCATCCTGACTTGCATTTGTAGCACCTTCCACAAGCCAGACAGCCATGCAAGTTTGGTACCGAAAAGGCATGCCCTCAATTTATTTATCCCGTTATAAGCATTTCCAACAGATCTTTGAACAATCCATACAGAGCAGTACCTATGAAGAACTCTTTAGACCTTTAAAGCGTACAAAGAGAAAGTGCTATTCACCAGCCACTTGAACGGCCCAAAGCTGCTTTGAAATTGAGTCAACAGCCACATCTTGGCTGACTAAAGCAAATTCAACAAGGGAGCTCAATGTCACAACATAGGGTGGAATACGCAAATCTAAGCAGCCCCTGATCACAGCCCTGAGGACATTGCTGTAAGTGTGCTGGAGTACAGCTGTCTACCAGGTGCTTGGCATTCTTCCAAATTTGCATGGCCTGTCTGGCCAGGGAATACAAGAGCATGACTCTTCTAGATGAGCTCTTACATGGGTCCTAAGCTCATTTGGTAAGGATTACACTTTATCAGCAAGACTTTGTACAACAGAAATATATGAGAAACCCAAGCTCTCTTGACTAGACGAGGACGGAATAACGTCCCAGGTGAAGACGAACAGATGCAACTTCCATCAGATGTTATCCTGATGAAGAAGATTATATCTCCAAAAGTCATGTCAGAAGTGGGATTCGAACCCACGCCTCCAGAGGAGACTGCGGCCTAAACACAGCGCCTTAGACCACTCGGCCATCCTGACAGTGAAGAGTCCTAAGAAATGTATAAAAGTCACTCAGAAATTTCTGCGTCCATGCAAGCTTGAAATAATTTCAACCTTCAAACACAAGGTGCAACTTTTTGCACAGGACAATAAACACAGAAGATCACATATGAAAGCATTTAATTTCACAGGTGTACTGTTTTTATGCTTTTAGAATAACTTATACCTCTCACCAGCTATTTAGGGTTCTGTATCCTACTCACAAAATTACCTTGCCTGCGACCTCTCTCTTTATACACAAACAACTACTGCTCAGGAAGTAGGAAGGCAGAAGGTGGGGCAGTTTATGGAAATTTATGCTGTCAATGTGCCTTGCAGATTCATGCAGAATTTCTAGATCCTTGCTGGAAACAAGAGAGCAGGCCTTGTTTCAGATCAACTGTCCCTAGCAAGGAACGTCTGAGCACATCCATTCTTTTGCTCTCTAGCCCCTGGCTTGGGACTCACCCTCACTGGCTGAGGAGTGAAGTTCTGCATACCAACGTTACATAGAATGTATGTTTGTGATTGGTTTGAGATGGGTGGGAGGTCAAGAGCAGGGAAAAGCAAGTCACCTTCACTTCTAGTCTCCTCTTCTATGCCTACCTGCCGTTCACTCACTCTGTCTTTGTTTCATTCTCTCCTTCCTCAACACCCCATCTCACTCACTGGCTCTATCATTTGTGCTCTTTCCCCTTGCTCTTCATTTCATAGTGGAAACATCTCTTGAATGGATCTTTAGAAAATAAGGTTACATAAAATTAAAAATCTACTTATTGGAAACCAAAAATATCACAAGACTGAATGTAAGCGATTTCTTCAATGAAAGGGATTTTTTAGGCACCCTCCAAAAAACACATAAAACACCACTAGTGCTAGAAGAATATTATACGAGCTTGAAGACAGAATTGGGCAAATTCATTTGCAGTTGAAACTGAAGTTTGGTACTTATTCAGATATTATATGCACTGCCAATTTTTAGCTGAGATTCTGAAGGAACGCAGAGACAAAATGGACTTAAAGTTTTGTCAGAAGTGGGATTCGAACCCACGCCTCCAGGAGAGACTGCGGCCTTAATGCAGCGCCTTAGACCACTCGGCAATCCTGCCCACATGTTGCTTGTTCATCTACATAGTGAGAAAGATAGTGTGAACAAAAAAAACACACATCTTAGGCCATGAGTGGCTATAGCAAGAAAAAAACTCACTGCACTTTTCCAAAAAGACAACCATATAAGCCCATGTGAGGGAAATGATCTGATTTTCTCCCTCAAGAAAAAAGAAGATTAAACACAGGTTTGTCAGAAGTGGGATTTGAACCCACACCTCCAGAAGAGACTGCAACCTTAACGCAGCGCCTTAGACCACTCGGCCATCCTGACTTGCATTTGCAGCACCTTCCACAAGCCAGACAGCCATGCAAGTTTGGTACCGAAAAGGCATGCCCTCAATTTATTTATCCCATTATAAGCATTTCCAACAGATCTTTGAACAATCCATACAGAGCAGTACCTATGAAGAACTCTTTAGACCTTTAAAGCGTACAAAGAGAAAGTGCTATTCACCAGCCACTTGAACGGCCCAAAGCTGCTTTGAAATTGAGTCAACAGCCACATCTTCGCTGACTAAAGCAAATTCAACAAGGGAGCTCAATGTCACAACATAGGGTTGAATACGCAAATCTAAGCAGCCCCTGATCACAGCCCTGAGGACATTGCTGTAAGTGTGCTGGAGTACAGCTGTCTACCAGGTGCTTGGCATTCTTCCAAATTTGCATGGCCTGTCTGGCCAGGGAATACAAGAGCATGACTCTTCTAGATGAGCTCTTACATGGGTCCTAAGCTCATTTGGTAAGGATTGCACTTTATCAGCAAGACTTTGTACAACAGAAATATATGAGAAACCCAAGCTCTCTTGACTAGACGAGGACGGAATAACGTCCCAGGTGAAGACGAACAGATGCAACTTCCATCAGATGTTATCCTGATGAAGAAGATTATATCTCCAAAAGTCATTTCAGAAGTGGGATTCGAACCCACGCCTCCAGAGGAGACTGCAGCCTAGACACAGCGCCTTAAACCACTCGGCCATCCTGACAGTGAAGAGTCCTAAGAAATGTATAAAAGTCACTCAGAAATTTCTGCGTCCATGCAAGCTTGAAATAATTTCAACCTTCAAACACAAGGTGCAACTTTTTGCACAGGACAATAAACACAGAAGATCACATATGAAAGCATTTCATTTCACAGGTGTACTGTTTTTATGCTTTTAGAATAACTTATACCTCTCACCAGCTATTTAGGGTTCTGTATCCTACTCACAAAATTATCTTGCCTGCGACCTCTCTCTTTATACACAAAAAACTACTGCTGAGGAAGTAGGAAGGCAGAAGATGGGGCAGTTTATGCAAATTTATGCTGTCAATGTGCCTTGCAGATTCATGCAGAATTTCTAGATCCTTGTTGGAAACAAGAGAGCAGGCCTTGTTTCAGATCAACTGTCCCTAGCAAGGAACGTCTGAGCACATCCATTCTTTTGCTCTCTAGCCCCTGGCTTGGGACTCACCCTCACTGGCTGAGGAGTGAAGTTCTGCATACCAACGTTGCATAGAAGGTATGTTTGTGATTGGTTTGAGATGGGTGGGAGGTCAAGAGCAGGGAAAAGCAAGTCACCTTCACTTCTAGTCTCCTCTTCTATGCCTACCTGCCGTTCACTCACTCTGTCTTTGTTTCATTCTCTCCTTCCTCAACACCCCATCTCACTCACTGGCTCTATCATTTGTGCTCTTTCCCCTTGCTCTTCATTTCATAGTGGAAACATCTCTTGAATGGATCATTAGAAAATGAGGTTACATAAAATTAAAAATCTACTTATTGGAAACCAAAAATATCACAAGACTGAATGTAAGCCATTTCTTCAATAAAAGGGATTTTTTAGGCACCCCCCAAAAAACACATAAAACACCACTAGTGCTAGAAGAATATTATACAAGCTTGAAGACAGAATTGGGCAAATTCATTTGCAGTTGAAACTGAAGTTTGGTACTTATTCAGATATTATATGCACTGCCAATTTTTAGCTGAGATTCTGAAGGAACGCAGAGACAAAATGGACTTAAAGTTTTGTCAGAAGTGGGATTCGAACCCACGCCTCCAGGAGAGACTCAGCCTTAACGCAGCGCCTTAGACCACTCGGCCATCCTGACCACATGTTGCTTGTTAATCTACATAGTGAGAAAGATAGTGTGAACAAAAAAAACACACATCTTAGGCCATGAGTGGCTATAGCAAGAAAAAAACTCACTGCACTTTTCCAAAAAGACAACCATATAAGCCCATGTGAGGGAAATGATCTGATTTTCTCCCTCAAGAAAAAAGAAGATTAAACACAGGTTTGTCAGAAGTGGGATTTGAACCCACGCCTCCAGAAGAGACTGTGACCTGAACGCAGTGCCTTAGACCACTCGGCCATCCTGACTTGCATTTGCAGCACCTTCCACAAACCAGACAGCCATGCAAGTTTGGTACCGAAAAGGCATGCCCTCAATTTATTTATCCCGTTATAAGCATTTCCAACAGATCTTTGAACAATCCATACAGAGCAGTACCTATGAAGAACTCTTTAGACCTTTAAAGCGTACAAAGAGAAAGTGCTATTCACCAGCCACTTGAACGGCCCAAAGCTGCTTTGAAATTGAGTCAACAGCCACATCTTGGCTGACTAAAGCAAATTCAACAAGGGAGCTCAATGTCACAACATAGGGTGGAATACGCAAATCTAAGCAACCCCTGATCACAGCCCTGTGGACATTGCTGTAAGTGTGCTGGAGTACAGCTGTCTACCAGGTGCTTGGCATTCTTCCAAATTTGCATGGCCTGTCTGGCCAGGGAATACAAGAGCATGACTCTTCTAGATGAGCTCTTACATGGGTCCTAAGCTCATTTGGTAAGGATTGCACTTTATCAGCAAGACTTTGTACAACAGAAATATATGAGAAAACAAAGCTCTCTTGACTAGACGAGGACGGAATAACATCCCAGGTGAAGACGAACAGATGCAACTTCCATCAGATGTTATCCTGATGAAGAAGATTATATCTCCAAAAGTCAAATCAGAAGTGGGATTCAAACCCACGTCTCCAGAGGAGACTGCGGCCTAAACACAGCGCCTTAGACCACTCGGCCATCCTGACAGCGAAGAGTCGTAAGAAATGTATAAAAGTCACTCAGAAATTTCTGCATCCATGCAAGCTTGAAATAATTTCAACCTTCAAACACAAGGTGCAACTTTTTGCACAAGACAATAAACACAGAAGATCACATATGAAAGCATTTCATTTCACAGGTGTACTGTTTTTATGCTTTTAGAATAACTTATACCTCTCACCAGCTATTTAGGGTTCTGTATCCTACTCACAAAATTACCTTGCCTGCGACCTCTCTCTTTATACACAAACAACTACTGCTCAGGAAGTAGGAAGGCAGAAGGTGGGGCAGTTTATGCAAATTTATGCTGTCAATGTGCCTTGCAGATTCATTGCGAATTTCTAGATCCTTGCTGGAAACAAGAGAGCAGGCCTTGTTTCAGATCAACTGTCCCTAGCAAGGAACGTCTGAGCACATCCATTCTTTTGCTCTCTAGCCCCTGGCTTTGGACTCACCCTCACTGGCTGAGGAGTGAAGTTCTGCATACCAACGTTACATAGAAGGTATGTTTGTGATTGGTTTGAGATGGGTGGGAGGTCAAGAGCAGGGAAAAGCAAGTCACCTTCACTTCTAGTCTTCTCTTCTATGCCTACCTGTTGTTCACTCACTCTGTCTTTGTTTCATTCTCTCCTTCCTCAACACCCCATCTCACTCACTGGCTCTATCATTTGTGCTCTTTCCCCTTGCTCTTCATTTCATAGTGGAAACATCTCTTGAATGGATCATTAGAAAATGAGGTTACATAAAATTAAAAATCTACTTATTGGAAACCAAAAATATCACAAGACTGAATGTAAGCTATTTCTTCAATAAAATGGATTTTTTAGGCACCCCCCAAAAAACACATAAAACACCACTAGTGCTAGAAGAATATTATACGAGCTTGAAGACAGAATTGGGCAAATTCATTTGCAGTTGAAACTGAAGTTTGGTACTTATTCAGATATTATATGCACTGCCAATTTTTAGCTGAGATTCTGAAGGAACGCAGAGACAAAATGGACTTAAAGTTTTGTCATAAGTGGGATTCGAACCCACGCCTCCAGGAGAGACTGCGGACTTAACGCAGCGCCTTAGACCACTCGGCCATCCTGACCACATGTTGCTTGTTCATCTACATAGTGAGAAAGATAGTGTGAACAAAAAAAACACACATCTTAGGCCATGAGTGGCTATAGCAAGAAAAAAACTCACTGCACTTTTCCAAAAAGACAACCATATAAGCCCATGTGAGGGAAATGATCTGATTTTCTCCCTCAAGAAAAAAGAAGATTAAACACAGGTTTGTCAGAAGTGGGATTTGAACCCACGCCTCCAGAAGAGACTGCGACCTGAACGCAGCGCCTTAGACCACTCGGCCATCCTGACTTGCGTTTGCAGCACCTTCCACAAGCCAGACAGCCATGCAAGTGGGGTACCGAAAAGGCATGCCCTCAATTTATTTATCCCATTATAAGAATTTCCAACAGATCTTTGAACAATCCATACAGAGCAGTACCTATGAAGAACTCCTTAGACCTTTAATGAGTACAAAGAGAAAGTGCTATTCACCAGCCACTTGAACGGCCCAAAGCTGCTTTGAAATTGAGTCAATAGCCACATCTTGGCTGACTAAAGCAAATTCAACAAGGGATCTCAATGTCACAACATAGGGTGGAATTCGCAAATCTCAGCAGCCCCTGATCACTGCCCTGAGGAAATTGCTGTAAGTGTGCTGGAGTCCAGCTGTCTACCAGGTGCTTGGCATTCTTCCAAATTTGTATGGCCTGTCTGGCCAGGGAATACAAGAGAATGACTCTTCTAGATGAGCTCTTACATGGGTCATAAGCTCATTTGGTAAGGATTGCACTTTATCAGCAAGACTTTGTACAACAGAAATATATGAGAAACCCAAGCTCTCTTGACTAGACGAGGACAGAATAACATCCCAGGTGAAGACGAACAGAAGCAACTTCCATCAGATGTTATCCTGATGAAGAAGATTATATCTCCAAAAGTCATTTCAGAAGTGGGATTCGAACCCACGCTCCAGAGGAGACTGGTGCCTAAACACAGCGCCTTAGACCACTCGGCCATCCTGACAGTGAAGAGTCCTAAGAAATGTATGAAAGTCACTCAGAAATTTCTGCGTCCATGCAAGCTTGAAATAATTTCAACCTTCAAACACAAGGTGCAACTTTTTGCACAGGACAATAAACACAGAAGATCACATATGAAAGCATTTCATTTCACAGGTGTACTGTTTTTATGCTTTTAGAATAACTTATACCTCTCACCAGCTATTTAGGGTTCTGTATCCTACTCACAAAATTACCTTGCCTGCGACCTTTCTCTCTATACACAAACAACTACTGCTCAGGAAGTAGGAAGGCAGAAGGTGGGGCAGTTTATGCAAATTTATGCTGTCAATGTTCCTTGCACATTCATGCAGAATTTCTAGATCCTTGCTGGAAACAAGAGAGCAGGCCTTGTTTCAGATCAACTGTCCCTAGCAAGGAACGACTGAGCACATCCATTCTTTTGCTCTCTAGCCCCTGGCTTGGGACTCACCCTCACTGGCTGAGGAGTGAAGTTCTGCATACCAACGTTGCATAGAAGGTATGTTTGTGATTGGTTTGAGATGGGTGGGAGGTCAAGAGCAGGGAAAAGCAAGTCACTTTCACTTCTAGTCTCCTCTTCTATGCCTACCTGCCGTTCACTCACTCTGTCTTTGTTTCATTCTCTCCTTCCTCAACACCCCATCTCACTCAGTCGCTCTATCATTTGTGCTCTTTCCCCTTGCTCTTCATTTCATAGTGGAAACATCTCTTGAATGGATCATTAGAAAATGAGGTTACATAAAATTAAAAATCTACTTATTGGAAACCAAAAATATCACAAGACTGAATGTAAGCCATTTCTTCAATAAAAGGGATGTTTTAGGCACCCCCCAAAAAACACATAAAACACCACTAGTGCTAGAAGAATATTATAAGAGCTTGAAGACAGAATTGGGCAAATTCATTTGCAGTTGAAACTGAAGTTTGGTACTTATTCAGATATTATATGCATTGCCAATTTTTAGCTGAGATTCTGAAGGAACGCAGAGACAAAATGGACTTAAAGTTTTGTCAGAAGTGGGATTCGAACCCACGCCTCCAGGAGAGACTGCAGCCTTAAGGCAGCGCCTTAGACCACTCGGCCATCCTGACCACAGGTTGCTTGTCTATCTACATAGTGAGAAAGATAGTGTGAACAAAAAAAACACACATCTTTGGCCATAAGTGGCTATAGCAAGAAAAAAACTCACTGCACTTTTCCAAAAATACAACCATATAAGCCCATGTGAGGGAAATGATCTGATTTTCTCCCTCAAGAAAAAAGAAGATTAAACACAGGTTTGTCAGAAGTGGGATTTGAACCCACGCATCAGAGACTGCGACCTGAACGCAGCACCTTAGACCACTCGGCCATCCTGACTTGCATTTGTAGCACCTTCCACAAGCCAGGCAGCCATGCAAGTTTGGTACCGAAAAGGCATGCCCTCAATTTATTTATCCCATTATAAGCATTTCCAACAGATCTTTGAACAATCCATACAGAGCAGTACCTATAGACCTTTAAAGCGTACAAAGAGAAAGTGCTATTCACCAGCCACTTGAACGGCCCAAAGCTGCTTTGAAATTGAGTCAACAGCCACATCTTGGCTGACTAAAGCAAATTCAACAAGGGAGCTCAATGTCACAACATAGGGTGGAATACGCAAATCTAAGCAGCCCCTGATCACAGCCCTGAGGACATTGCTGTAAGTGTGCTGGAGTACAGCTGTCTACCAGGTGCTTGGCATTCTTCCAAATTTGCATGGCCTGTCTGGCCAGGGAATACAAGAGCATGACTCTTCTAGATTAGCTCTTACATGGGCCCTAAGCTCATTTGGTAAGGATTGCACTTTATCAGCAAGACTTTGTACAACAGAAATATATGAGAAACCCAAGCTCTCTTGACTAGACGAGGACGGAATAACGTCCCAGGTGAAGACGAACAGATGCAACTACCATCAGATGTTATCCTGATGAAGAAGATTATATCTCCAAAAGTCATGTCAGAAGTGGGATTTGAACCCACGCCTCCATAGGAGACTGCGGCCTAAACACAGCGCCTTAGACAACTCGGCCATCCTGACAGTGAAGAGTCTTAAGAAATGTATAAAAGTCACTCAGAAATTTCTGCGTCCATGCAAGCTTGAAATAATTTCAACCTTCAAACACAAGGTGCAACTTTTTGCACAGGACAATAAACACAGAAGATCACATATGAAAGCATTTCATTTCACAGGTGTACTGTTTTTATGCTTTTAGAATAACTTATACCTCTCACCAGCTATTTAGGGTTCTGTATCCTACTCACAAAATTATGTTGCCTGCGACCTTTCTCTCTATACACAAACAACTACTGCTCAGGAAGTAGGAAGGCAGAAGGTGGGGCAGTTTATGCAAATTTATGCTGTCAATGTGCCTTGCACATTCATGCAGAATTTCTAGATCCTTGCTGGAAACAAGAGAGCACGCCTTGTTTCAGATCAACTGTCCCTAGCAAGGAACGTCTGAGCACATCCATTCTTTTGCTCTCTAGCCCCTGGCTTGGGTCTCACCCCCACTGGCTGAGGAGTGAAGTTCTGCATACCAAAGTTGCATAGAAGGTATGTTTGTGATTGGTTTGAGATGGGTGGGAGTTCAAGAGCAGGGAAAAGCAAGTCACTTTCACTTCTAGTCTCCTCTTCTATGCCTACCTGCCGTTCACTCACTCTGTCTTTGTTTCATTCTCTCCTTCCTCAACACCCCATCTCACTCACTCGCTCTATCATTTGTGCTCTTTCCCCTTGCTCTTCATTTCATAGTGGAAACATCTCTTGAATGGATCATTAGAAAATGAGGTTACATAAAATTAAAAATCTACTTATTGGAAACCAAAAATATCACAAGACTGAATGTAAGCCATTTCTTCAATAAAAGGGATTTTTTAGGCACCCCCCAAAAACACATAAAACACCACTAGTGCTAGAAGAATATTATACGAGCTTGAAGACAGAATTGGGCAAATTCATTTGCAGTTGAAACTGAAGTTTGGTACTTATTCAGATATTATATGCACTGCCAATTTTTAGCTGAGATTCTGAAGGAACGCAGAGACAAAATGGACTTAAAGTTTTGTCAGAAGTGGGATTCGAACCCACGCCTCCAGGAGAGACTGCGGCCTTAACGCAGCGCTTTAGACCACTCGGCCATCCTGACCACATGTTGCTTGTCCATCTACATAGTGAGAAAGATAGCGTGAACAAAAAAAACACACATGTTAGGCCATAAGTGGCTATAGCAAGAAAAAAACTCACTGCACTTTTCCAAAAAGACAACCATATAAGCCCATGTGAGGGAAATGATCTGATTTTCTCCCTCAAGAAAAAAGAAGATTAAACACAGGTTTGTCAGAAGTGGGATTTGAACTCACACCTCCAGAAGAGACTGCAACCTTAACGCAGCGCCTTAGACCACTCGGCCATCCTGACTTGCATTTGCAGCACCTTCCACAAGCCAGACAGCCATGCAAGTTTGGTACCGAAAAGGCATGCCCTCAATTTATTTATCCCATTATAAGCATTTCCAACAGATCTTTGAACAATCCATACAGAGCAGTACCTATGAAGAACTCTTTAGACCTTTAAAGCGTACAAAGAGAAAGTGCTATTCACCAGCCACTTGAACGGCCCAAAGCTGCTTTGAAATTGAGTCAACAGCCACATCTTGGCTGACTAAAGAAAATTCAACAAGGGAGCTCAATGTCACAACATAGGGTGGAATACGCAAATCTAAGCAGCCCCTGATCACAGCCCTGAGGACATTGCTGTAAGTGTGCTGGAGTACAGCTGTCTACCAGGTGCTTGGCATTCTTCCAAATTTGCATGGCCTGTCTGGCCAGGGAATACAAGAGCATGACTCTTCTAGATGAGCTCTTACATGGGTCCTAAGCTCATTTGGTAATGATTGCACTTTATCAGCAAGACTTTGTACAACAGAAATATATGAGAAACCCAAGCTCTCTTGACTAGACGATGACGGAATAACGTCCCAGGTGAAGACGAACAGATGCAACTTCCATCAGATGTTATCCTGATGAAGAAGATTATATCTCCAAAAGTCATTTCAGAAGTGGGATTCGAACCCACGCCTCCAGAGGAGACTGCAGCCTAGACACAGCGCCTTAGACCACTCGGCCATCCTGACAGTGAAGAGTCCTAAGAAATGTATAAAAGTCACTCAGAAATTTCTGCGTCCATGCAAGCTTGAAATAATTTCAACCTTCAAACACAAGGTGCAACTTTTTGCACAGGACAATAAACACAGAAGATCACATATGAAAGCATTTCATTTCACAGGTGTACTGTTTTTATGCTTTTAGAATAACTTATACCTCTCACCAGCTATTTAGGGTTCTGTATCCTACTCACAAAATTATCTTGCCTGCGACCTCTCTCTTTATACACAAACAACTACTGCTCAGGAAGTAGGAAGGCAGAAGATGGGGCAGTTTATGCAAATTTATGCTGTCAATGTGCCTTGCAGATTCATGCAGAATTTCTAGATCCTTGTTGGAAACAAGAGAGCAGGCCTTGTTTCAGATCAACTGTCCCTAGCAAGGAACGTCTGAGCACATCCATTCTTTTGCTCTCTAGCCCCTGGCTTGGGACTCACCCTCACTGGCTGAGGAGTGAAGTTCTGCATACCAACGTTGCATAGAAGGTATGTTTGTGATTGGTTTGAGATGGGTGGGAGGTCAAGAGCAGGGAAAAGCAAGTCACCTTCACTTCTAGTTTCCTCTTCTATGCCTACCTGCCGTTCACTCACTCTGTCTTTGTTTCATTCTCTCCTTCCTCAACACCCCATCTCACTCACTGGCTCTATCATTTGTGCTCTTTCCCCTTGCTCTTCATTTCATAGTGGAAACATCTCTTGAATGGATCATTAGAAAATGAGGTTACATAAAATTAAAAATCTACTTATTGGAAACCAAAAATATCACAAGACTGAATGTAAGCCATTTCTTCAATAAAAGGGATTTTTTAGGCACCCCCCAAAAAACACATAAAACACCACTAGTGCTAGAAGAATATTATACAAGCTTGAAGACAGAATTGGGCAAATTCATTTGCAGTTGAAACTGAAGTTTGGTACTTATTCAGATATTATATGCACTGCCAATTTTTAGCTGAGATTCTGAAGGAACGCAGAGACAAAATGGACTTAAAGTTTTGTCAGAAGTGGGATTCGAACCCACGCCTCCAGGAGAGACTCAGCCTTAACGCAGTGCCTTAGACCACTCGGCCATCCTGATCACATGTTGCTTGTTAATCTACATAGTGAGAAAGATAGTGTGAACAAAAAAAACACACATCTTAGGCCATGAGTGGCTATAGCAAGAAAAAAACTCACTGCACTTTTCCAAAAAGACAACCATATAAGCCCATGTGAGGGAAATGATCTGATTTTCTCCCTCAAGAAAAAAGATTAATTACAGGTTTGTCAGAAGTGGGATTTGAACCCACACCTCCAGAAGAGACTGCGACCTGAACGCAGCGCCTTAGACCACTCGGCCATCCTGACTTGCATTTGCAGCACCTTCCACAAGCCAGACAGCCATGCAAGTTTGGTACCGAAAAGGCATGCCCTCAATTTATTTATCCCGTTATAAGCATTTCCAACAGATCTTTGAACAATCCATACAGAGCAGTACCTATGAAGAACTCTTTAGACCTTTAAAGCGTACAAAGAGAAAGTGCTATTCACCAGCCACTTGAACGGCCCAAAGCTGCTTTGAAATTGAGTCAACAGCCACATCTTGGCTGACTAAAGCAAATTCAACAAGGGAGCTCAATGTCACAACATAGGGTGGAATACGCAAATCTAAGCAGCCCCTGATCACAGCCCTGAGGACATTGCTGTAAGTGTGCTGGAGTACAGCTGTCTACCAGGTGCTTGGCATTCTTCCAAATTTGCATGGCCTGTCTGGCCAGCGAATACAAGAGCATGACTCTTCTAGATGAGCTCTTACATGAGTCCTAAGCTCATTTGGTAAGGATTGCACTTTATCAGCAAGACTTTGTACAACAGAAATATATGAGAAACCCAAGCTCTCTTGACTAGACGAGGACGGAATAACGTCCCAGGTAAAGACGAACAGATGCAACTTCCATCAGATGTTATCCTGATGAAGAAGATTATATCTCCAAAAGTCATTTCAGAAGTGGGATTCGAACCCACGCCTCCAGAGGAGACTGCAGCCTAGACACAGCGCCTTAGACCACTCGGCCATCCAGACAGTGAAGAGTCCTAAGAAATGTATAAAAGTCACTCAGAAATTTCTGCGTCCATGCAAGCTTGAAATAATTTCAACCTTCAAACACAAGGTGCAACTTTTTGCACAGGACAATAAACACAGAAGATCACATATGAAAGCATTTCATTTCACAGGTGTACTGTTTTTATGCTTTTAGAATAACTAATACCTCTCACCAGCTATTTAGGGTTCTGTATCCTACTCACAAAATTACCTTGCCTGCGACCTCTCTCTTTATACACAAACAACTACTGCTCAGGAAGTAGGAAGGCAGAAGATGGGGCAGTTTATGCAAATTTATGCTGTCAATGTGCCTTGCAGATTCATGCAGAATTTCTAGATCCTTGCTGGAAACAAGAGAGCACGCCTTGTTTCAGATCAACTGTCCCTAGCAAGGAACGTCTGAGCACATCCATTCTTTTGCTCTCTAGCCCCTGGCTTGGGTCTCACCCCCACTGGCTGAGGAGTGAAGTTCTGCATACCAACGTTGCATAGAAGGTATGTTTGTGATTGGTTTGAGATGGGTGGGAGTTCAAGAGCAGGGAAAAGCAAGTCACTTTCACTTCTAGTCTCCTCTTCTATGCCTACCTGCCGTTCACTCACTCTGTCTTTGTTTCATTCTCTCCTTCCTCAACACCCCATCTCACTCACTGGCTCTATCATTTGTGCTCTTTCCCCTTGCTCTTCATTTCATAGTGGAAACATCTCTTGAATGGATCATTAGAAAATGAGGTTACATAAAATTAAAAATCTACTTATTGGAAAGCAAAAATATCACAAGACTGAATGTAAGCCATTTCTTCAATAAAAGGGATTTTTTAGGCACCCCCCAAAAAACACATAAAACACCACTAGTGCTAGAAGAATATTATACGAGCTTGAAGACAGAATTGGGCAAATTCATTTGCAGTTTAAACTGAAGTTTGGTACTTATTCAGATATTATATGCACTGCCAATTTTTTGCTGAGATTCTGAAGGAACGCAGAGACAAAATGGACTTAAAGTTTTGTCAGAAGTGGGATTCGAACCCACGCCTCCAGGAGAGACTGCGGCCTTAACGCAGCGCCTTAGACCACTCGGCCATCCTGACCACATGTTGCTTGTCCATCTACATAGTGAGAAAGATAGTGTGAACAAAAAAAACACACATCTTAGGCCATGAGTGGCTATAGCAAGAAAAAAACTCACTGCACTTTTCCAAAAAGACAACCATATAAGCCCATGTGAGGGAAATGATCTGATTTTCTCCCTCAAGAAAAAGAAAGATTAAACACATGTTTGTCAGAAGTGGGATTTGAACCCACGCCTCCAGAAGAGACTGCGACCTGAACGCAGTGCCTTAGACCACTCGGCCATCCTGACTTGCATTTGCAGCACCTTCCACAAGCCAGACAGCCATGCAAGTTTGGTACCGAAAAGGCATGCCCTCAATTTATTTATCCCGTTATAAGCATTTCCAACAGATCTTTGAACAATCCATACAGAGCAGTACCTATGAAGAACTCTTTAGACCTTTAAAGCGTACAAAGAGAAAGTGCTATTCACCAGCCACTTGAACGGCCCAAAGCTGCTTTGAAATTGAGTCAACAGCCACATCTTGGCTGACTAAAGCAAATTCAACAAGGGAGCTCAATGTCACAACATAGGGTGGAATACGCAAATCTAAGCAGCCCCTGATCACAGCCCTGAGGACATTGCTGTAAGTGTGCTGGAGTACAGCTGTCTATCAGGTGCTTGGCATTCTTCCAAATTTGCATGGCCTGTCTGGCCAGGGAATAAAAGAGCATGACTCTTCTAGATGAGCTCTTACATGGGTCCTAAGCTCATTTGGTAATGATTGCACTTTATCAGCAAGACTTTGTACAACAGAAATATATGAGAAACCCAAGCTCTCTTGACTAGACGAGGACGGAATAACGTCCCAGGTGAAGACGAACAGATGCAACTTCCATCAGATGTTATCCTGATGAAGAAGATTATATCTCCAAAAGTCATTTCAGAAGTGGGATTCGAACCCACGCCTCCAGAGGAGACTGCAGCCTAGACACAGCGCCTTAGACCACTCGGCCATCCTGACAGCGAAGAGTCCTAACAAATGTATAAAAGTCACTCAGAAATTTCTGCGTCCATGCAAGCTTGAAATAATTTCAACCTTCAAACACAAGGTGCAACTTTTTGCACAGGACAATAAACACAGAAGATCACATATGAAAGCATTTCATTTCACAGGTGTACTGTTTTTATGCTTTTAGAATAACTTATACCTCTCACCAGCTATTTAGGGTTCTGTATCCTACTCACAAAATTATCTTGCCTGCGACCTCTCTCTTTATACACAAACAACTACTGCTCAGGAAGTAGGAAGGCAGAAGGTGGGGCAGTTTATGCAAATTTATGCTGTCAATGTGCCTTGCAGATTCATGCAGAATTTCTAGATCCTTGTTGGAAACAAGAGAGCAGGCCTTGTTTCAGATCAACTGTCCCTAGCAAGGAACGTCTGAGCACATCCATTCTTTTGCTCTCTAGCCCCTGGCTTGGGACTCACCCTCACTGGCTGAGGAGTGAAGTTCTGCATACCAACGTTGCATAGAAGGTATGTTTGTGATTGGTTTGAGATGGGTGGGAGGTCAAGAGCAGGGAAAAGCAAGTCACCTTCACTTCTAGTCTCCTCTTCTATGCCTACCTGCCGTTCACTCACTCTGTCTTTGTTTCATTCTCTCCTTCCTCAACGCCCCATCTCACTCACTGGCTCTATCATTTGTGCTCTTTCCCCTTGCTCTTCATTTCATAGTGGAAACATCTCTTGAATGGATCATTAGAAAATGAGGTTACATAAAATTAAAAATCTACTTATTGGAAACCAAAAATATCACAAGACTGAATGTAAGCCATTTCTTCAATAAAAGGGATTTTTTAGGCACCCCCCAAAAAACACATAAAACACCACTAGTGCTAGAACAATATTATACGAGCTTGAAGACAGAATTGGGCAAATTCATTTGCAGTTGAAACTGAATTTGGTACTTATTCAGATATTATATGCACTGCCAATTTTTAGCTGAGATTCTGAAGGAACGCAGAGGCAAAATGGACTTAAAGTTTTGTCAGAAGTGGGATTCGAACCCACGCCTCCAGGAGAGACTGCGGCCTTAACGCAGCGCCTTAGACCACTCGGCCATCCTGACCACATGTTGCTTTTTCATCTACATAGTGAGAAAGATAGTGTGAACAAAAAAAACACACATCTTAGGCCATGAGTGGCTATAGCAAGAAAAAAACTCACTGCACTTTTCCAAAGAGACAACCATATAAGCCCATGTGAGGGAAATGATCTGATTTTCTCCCTCAAGAAAAAAGAAGATTAAACACAGGTTTGTCAGAAGTGGGATTTGAACCCACGCCTCCAGAAGAGACTGCGACCTGAACGCAGCGCCTTAGACCACTCGGCCATCCTGACTTGCATTTGCAGCACCTTCCACAAGCCAGACAGCCATGCAAGTGGGGTACCGAAAAGGCATGCCCTCAATTTATTTATCCCATTATAAGCATTTCCAACAGATCTTTGAACAATCCATACAGAGCAGTACCTATGAAGAACTCCTTAGACCTTTAATGAGTACAAAGAGAAAGTGCTATTCACCAGCCACTTGAACGGCCCAAAGCTGCTTTGAAATTGAGTCAATAGCCACATCTTGGCTGACTAAAGCAAATTCAACAAGGGATCTCAATGTCACAACATAGGGTGGAATTCGCAAATCTAAGCAGCCCCTGATCACTGCCCTGAGGAAATTGCTGTAAGTGTGCTGGAGTCCAGCTGTCTACCAGGTGCTTGGCATTCTTCCAAATTTGTATGGCCTGTCTGGCCAGGGAATACAAGAGAATGACTCTTCTAGATGAGCTCTTACATGGGTCATAAGCTCATTTGGTAAGGATTGCACTTTATCAGCAAGACTTTGTACAACAGAAATATATGAGAAACCCAAGCTCTCTTGACTAGACGAGGACAGAATAACGTCCCAGGTGAAGACGAACAGAAGCAACTTCCATCAGATGTTATCCTGATGAAGAAGATTATATCTCCAAAAGTCATTTCAGAAGTGGGATTCGAACCCACGCCTCCAGAGAAGACTGCGGCCTAAACACAGCGCCTTAGACCACTCGGCCATCCTGACAGTGAAGAGTCCTAAGAAATGTATAAAAGTCACTCAGAAATTTCTGCGTCCATGCAAGCTTGAAATAATTTCAACCTTCAAACACAAGGTGCAACTTTTTGCACAGGACAATAAACACAGAAGATCACATATGAAAGCATTTCATTTCACAGGTGTACTGTTTTTATGCTTTTAGAATAACTTATACCTCTCACCAGCTATTTAGGGTTCTGTATCCTACTCACAAAATTACCTTGCCTGCGACCTTTCTCTCTATACACAAACAACTACTGCTCAGGAAGTAGGAAGGCAGAAGGTGGGGCAGTTTATGCAAATTTATGCTGTCAATGTGCCTTGCACATTCATGCAGAATTTCTAGATCCTTGCTGGAAACAAGAGAGCAGGCCTTGTTTCAGATCAACTGTCCCTAGCAAGGAACGTCTGAGCACATCCATTCTTTTGCTCTCTAGCCCTTGGCTTGGGACTCACCCTCACTGGCTGAGGAGTGAAGTTCTGCATACCAACGTTGCATAGAAGGTATGTTTGTGATTGGTTTGAGATGGGTGGGAGGTCAAGAGCAGGGAAAAGCAAGTCACTTTCACTTCTAGTCTCCTCTTCTATGCCTACCTGCCGTTCACTCACTCTGTCTTTGTTTCATTCTCTCCTTCCTCAACACCCCATCTCACTCACTCGCTCTATCATTTGTGCTCTTTCACCTTGCTCTTCATTTCATAGTGGAAACATCTCTTGAATGGATCATTAGAAAATGAGGTTACATAAAATTAAAAATCTACTTATTGGAAACCAAAAATATCACAAGACTGAATGTAAGCCATTTCTTCAATAAAAGGGATTTTTTAGGCACCCCCCAAAAAACACATAAAACACCACTAGTGCTAGAACAATATTATACGAGCTTGAAGACAGAATTGGGCAAATTCATTTGCAGTTGAAACTGAATTTGGTACTTATTCAGATATTATATGCACTGCCAATTTTTAGCTGAGATTCTGAAGGAACGCATAGGCAAAATGGACTTAAAGTTTTGTCAGAAGTGGGATTCGAACCCACGCCTCCAGGAGAGCCTGCGGCCTTAACGCAGCGCCTTAGACCACTCGGCCATCCTGACCACATGTTGCTTGTTCATCTACATAGTGAGAAAGATAGTGTGAACAAAAAAAACACACATCTTAGGCCATGAGTGGCTATAGCAAGAAAAAAACTCACTGCACTTTCCCAAAAAGACAACCATATAAGCCCATGTGAGGGAAATGATCTGATTTTCTCCCTCAAGAAAAAAGATTAATTACAGGTTTGTCAGAAGTGGGATTTGAACCCACGCCTCCAGAAGAGACTGCGACCTGAACGCAGCGCCTTAGACCACTCGGCCATCCTGACTTGCATTTGCAGCACCTTCCACAAGCCAGACAGCCATGCAAGTTTGGTACCGAAAAGGCATGCCCTCAATTTATTTATCCCGTTATAAGCATTTCCAACAGATCTTTGAACAATCCATACAGAGCAGTACCTATGAAGAACTCTTTAGACCTTTAAAGCGTACAAAGAGAAAGTGCTATTCACCAGCCACTTGAACGGCCCAAAGCTGCTTTGAAATTGAGTCAACAGCCACATCTTGGCTGACTAAAGCAAATTCAACAAGGGAGCTCAATGTCACAACATAGGGTGGAATACGCAAATCTAAGCAGCCCCTGATCACAGCCCTGAGGACATTGCTGTAAGTGTGCTGGAGTACAGCTGTCTACCAGGTGCTTGGCATTCTTCCAAATTTGCATGGCCTGTCTGGCCAGGGAATACAAGAGCATGACTCTTCTAGATGAGCTCTTACATGAGTCCTAAGCTCATTTGGTAAGGATTGCACTTTATCAGCAAGACTTTGTACAACAGAAATATATGAGAAACCCAAGCTCTCTTGACTAGACGAGGACGGAATAACGTCCCAGGTAAAGACGAACAGATGCAACTTCCATCAGATGTTATCCTGATGAAGAAGATTATATCTCCAAAAGTCATTTCAGAAGTGGGATTCGAACCCACGCCTCCAGAGGAGACTGCAGCCTAGACACAGCGCCTTAGACCACTCGGCCATCCAGACAGTGAAGAGTCCTTAGAAATGTATAAAAGTCACTCAGAAATTTCTGCGTCCATGCAAGCTTGAAATAATTTCAACCTTCAAACACAAGGTGCAACTTTTTGCACAGGACAATAAACACAGAAGATCACATATGAAAGCATTTCATTTCACAGGTGTACTGTTTTTATGCTTTTAGAATAACTTATACCTCTCACCAGCTATTTAGGGTTCTGTATCCTACTCACAAAATTATCTTGCCTGCGACCTCTCTCTTTATACACAAACAACTACTGCTCAGGAAGTAGGAAGGCAGAAGATGGGGCAGTTTATGCAAATTTATGCTGTCAATGTGCCTTGCAGATTCATGCAGAATTTCTAGATCCTTGCTGGAAACAAGAGAGCACGCCTTGTTTCAGATCAACTGTCCCTAGCAAGGAACGTCTGAGCACATCCATTCTTTTGCTCTCTAGCCCCTGGCTTGGGTCTCACCCCCACTGGCTGAGGAGTGAAGTTCTGCATACCAACGTTGCATAGAAGGTATGTTTGTGATTGGTTTGAGATGGGTGGGAGTTCAAGAGCAGGGAAAAGCAAGTCACTTTCACTTCTAGTCTCCTCTTCTATGCCTACCTGCCGTTCACTCACTCTGTCTTTGTTTCATTCTCTCCTTCCTCAACACCCCATCTCACTCACTGGCTCTATCATTTGTGCTCTTTCCCCTTGCTCTTCATTTCATAGTGGAAACATCTCTTGAATGGATCATTAGAAAATGAGGTTACATAAAATTAAAAATCTACTTATTGGAAAGCAAAAATATCACAAGACTGAATGTAAGCCATTTCTTCAATAAAAGGGATTTTTTAGGCACCCCCCAAAAAACACATAAAACACCACTAGTGCTAGAAGAATATTATACGAGCTTGAAGACAGAATTGGGCAAATTCATTTGCAGTTGAAACTGAAGTTTGGTACTTATTCAGATATTATATGCACTGCCAATTTTTAGCTGAGATTCTGAAGGAACGCAGAGACAAAATGGACTTAAAGTTTTGTCAGAAGTGGGATTCGAACCCACGCCTCCAGGAGAGACTGCAGCCTTAACGCAGCGCCTTAGACCACTCGGCCATCCTGACCACATGTTGCTTGTCCATCTACATAGTGAGAAAGATAGTGTGAACAAAAAAAACACACATCTTAGGCCATGAGTGGCTATAGCAAGAAAAAAACTCACTGCACTTTTCCAAAAAGACAACCATATAAGCCCATGTGAGGGAAATGATCTGATTTTCTCCCTCAAGAAAAAGGAAGATTAAACACATGTTTGTCAGAAGTGGGATTTGAACCCACGCCTCCAGAAGAGACTGCGACCTGAACGCAGTGCCTTAGACCACTCGGCCATCCTGACTTGCATTTGCAGCACCTTCCACAAGCCAGACAGCCATGCAAGTTTGGTACCGAAAAGGCATGCCCTCAATTTATTTATCCCGTTATAAGCATTTCCAACAGATCTTTGAACAATCCATACAGAGCAGTACCTATGAAGAACTCTTTAGACCTTTAAAGCGTACAAAGAGAAAGTGCTATTCACCAGCCACTTGAACGGCCCAAAGCTGCTTTGAAATTGAGTCAACAGCCACATCTTGGCTGACTAAAGCAAATTCAACAAGGGAGCTCAATGTCACAACATAGGGTGGAATACGCAAATCTAAGCAGCCCCTGATCACAGCCCTGAGGACATTGCTGTAAGTGTGCTGGAGTACAGCTGTCTATCAGGTGCTTGGCATTCTTCCAAATTTGCATGGCCTGTCTGGCCAGGGAATAAAAGAGCATGACTCTTCTAGATGAGCTCTTACATGGGTCCTAAGCTCATTTGGTAATGATTGCACTTTATCAGCAAGACTTTGTACAACAGAAATATATGAGAAACCCAAGCTCTCTTGACTAGACGAGGACGGAATAACGTCCCAGGTGAAGACGAACAGATGCAACTTCCATCAGATGTTATCCTGATGAAGAAGATTATATCTCCAAAAGTCATTTCAGAAGTGGGATTTGAACCCACGCCTCCAGAGGAGACTGCAGCCTAGACACAGCGCCTTAGACCACTCGGCCATCCTGACAGCGAAGAGTCCTAAGAAATGTATAAAAGTCACTCAGAAATTTCTGCGTCCATGCAAGCTTGAAATAATTTCAACCTTCAAACACAAGGTGCAACTTTTTGCACAGGACAATAAACACAGAAGATCACATATGAAAGCATTTCATTTCACAGGTGTACTGTTTTTATGCTTTTAGAATAACTTATACCTCTCACCAGCTATTTAGGGTTCTGTATCCTACTCACAAAATTATCTTGCCTGCGACCTCTCTCTTTATACACAAACAACTACTGCTCAGGAAGTAGGAAGGCAGAAGGTGGGGCAGTTTATGCAAATTTATGCTGTCAATGTGCCTTGCAGATTCATGCAGAATTTCTAGATCCTTGTTGGAAACAAGAGAGCAGGCCTTGTTTCAGATCAACTGTCCCTAGCAAGGAACGTCTGAGCACATCCATTCTTTTGCTCTCTAGCCCCTGGCTTGGGACTCACCCTCACTGGCTGAGGAGTGAAGTTCTGCATACCAACGTTGCATAGAAGGTATGTTTGTGATTGGTTTGAGATGGGTGGGAGGTCAAGAGCAGGGAAAAGCAAGTCACCTTCACTTCTAGTCTCCTCTTCTATGCCTACCTGCCGTTCACTCACTCTGTCTTTGTTTCATTCTCTCCTTCCTCAACGCCCCATCTCACTCACTGGCTCTATCATTTGTGCTCTTTCCCCTTGCTCTTCATTTCATAGTGGAAACATCTCTTGAATGGATCATTAGAAAATGAGGTTACATAAAATTAAAAATCTACTTATTGGAAACCAAAAATATCACAAGACTGAATGTAAGCCATTTCTTCAATAAAAGGGATTTTTTAGGCACCCCCCAAAAAACACATAAAACACCACTAGTGCTAGAACAATATTATACGAGCTTGAAGACAGAATTGGGCAAATTCATTTGCAGTTGAAACTGAATTTGGTACTTATTCAGATATTATATGCACTGCCAATTTTTAGCTGAGATTCTGAAGGAACGCAGAGGCAAAATGGACTTAAAGTTTTGTCAGAAGTGGGATTTGAACCCACGCCTCCAGGAGAGCCTGCGGCCTTAACGCAGCACCTTAGACCACTCGGCAATCCTGCCCACATGTTGCTTGTTCATCTACATAGTAAGAAAGATAGTGTGAACAAAAAAAACACACATCTTAGGCCATGAGTGGCTATAGCAAGAAAAAAACTCACTGCACTTTTCCAAAAAGACAACCATATAAGCCCATGTGAGGGAAATGATCTGATTTTCTCCCTCAAGAAAAAAGAAGATTAAACACAGGTTTGTCAGAAGTGGGATTTGAACCCACGCCTCCAGAAGAGACTGCGACCTGAACGCAGCGCCTTAGACCACTCGGCCATCCTGACTTGCATTTGTCGCACCTTCCACAAGCCAGACAGCCATGCAAGTTTGGTACCGAAAAGGCATGCCCTCAATTTATTTATCCCGTTATAAGCATTTCCAACAGATCTTTGAACAATCCATACAGAGCAGTACCTATGAAGAACTCTTTAGACCGTTAAAGCGTACAAAGAGAAAGTGCTATTCACCAGCCACTTGAACGGCCCAAAGCTGCTTTGAAATTGAGTCAACAGCCACATCTTGGCTGACTAAAGCAAATTCAACAAGGGAGCTCAATGTCACAACATAGGGTGGAATACGCAAATCTAAGCAGCCCCTGATCACAGCCCTGAGGACATTGCTGTAAGTGTGCTGGAGTACAGCTGTCTACCAGGTGCTTGGCATTCTTCCAAATTTGCATGGCCTGTCTGGCCAGGGAATACAAGAGCATGACTCTTCTAGATGAAATCTTACATGGGTCCTAAGCTCATTTGGTAAGGATTACACTTTATCAGCAAGACTTTGTACAACAGAAATATATGAGAAACCCAAGCTCTCTTGACTAGACGAGGACGGAATAACGTCCCAGGTGAAGACGAACAGATGCAACTTCCATCAGATGTTATCCTGATGAAGAAGATTATATCTCCAAAAGTCATGTCAGAAGTGGGATTCGATCCCACCCCTCCAGAGGAGACTGCGGAATAAACACAGCGCCTTAGACCACTCGGCCATCCTGACAGTGAAGAGTCCTAAGAAATGTATAAAAGTCACTCAGAAATTTCTGCGTCCATGCAAGCTTGAAATAATTTCAACCTTCAAACACAAGGTGCAACTTTTTGCACAGGACAATAAACACAGAAGATCACATATGAAAGCATTTAATTTCACAGGTGTACTGTTTTTATGCTTTTAGAATAACTTATACCTCTCACCAGCTATTTAGGGTTCTGTATCCTACTCACAAAATTACCTTGCCTGCGACCTCTCTCTTTATACACAAACAACTACTGCTCAGGAAGTAGGAAGGCAGAAGGTGGGGCAGTTTATGGAAATTTATGCTGTCAATGTGCCTTGCAGATTCATGCAGAATTTCTAGATCCTTGCTGGAAACAAGAGAGCAGGCCTTGTTTCAGATCAACTGTCCCTAGCAAGGAACGTCTGAGCACATCCATTCTTTTGCTCTCTAGCCCCTGGCTTGGAACTCACCCTCACTGGCTGAGGAGTGAAGTTCTGCATACCAACGTTACATAGAATGTATGTTTGTGATTGGTTTGAGATGGGTGGGAGGTCAAGAGCAGGGAAAAGCAAGTCACCTTCACTTCTAGTCTCCTCTTCTATGCCTACCTGCCGTTCACTCACTCTGTCTTTGTTTCATTCTCTCCTTCCTCAACACCCCATCTCACTCACTGGCTCTATCATTTGTGCTCTTTCCCCTTGCTCTTCATTTCATAGTGGAAACATCTCTTGAATGGATCTTTAGAAAATGAGGTTACATAAAATTAAAAATCTACTTATTGGAAACCAAAAATATCACAAGACTGAATGTAAGCCATTTCTTCAATAAAAGGGATTTTTTAGGCACCCCCCAAAAAACACATAAAACACCACTAGTGCTAGAAGAATATTATACGAGCTTGAAGACAGAATTGGGCAAATTCATTTGCAGTTGAAACTGAAGTTTGGTACTTATTCAGATATTATATGCACTGCCAATTTTTAGCTGAGATTTTGAAGAACCGCAGAGACAAAATGGACTTAAAGTTTTGTCAGAAGTGGGATTCGAACCCACGCCTCCAGGAGTGACTGCAGCCTTAACTCAGCGCCTTAGACCACTAGGCCATCCTGACCACATGTTGCTTGTTCATCTACATAGTGAGAAAGATAGTGTGAACATAAAAAACACACATCTTAGGCCATAAGTGGCTATAGCAAGAAAAAAACTCACTGCACTTTTCTAAAAATACAACCATATAAGCCCATGTGAGGGAAATGATCTGATTTTCTCCCTCAAGAAAAAAGAAGAATGAACACAGGTTTGTCAGAAGTGGGATTTGAACCCACGCCTCCAGAAGAGACTGCGACCTGAACACAGAGCCTTAGACCACTCGGCCATCCTGACTTGCATTTGCAGCACCTTCCACAAGCCAGACAGCCATGCAAGTTTGGTACCGAAAAGGCATGCCCTCAATTTATTTATCCCGCTATAAGCATTTCCAACAGATCTTTGAACAATCCATACAGAGCAGTACCTAAGAAGAACTCTTTAGACCTTTAAAGCGTACAAAGAGAAAGTGCTATTCTCCAGCCACTTGAACGGCCCAAAGCTGCTTTGAAATTGAGTCAACAGCCACATCTTGGCTGACTAAAGCAAATTCAACAAGGGAGCTCAATGTCACAACATAGGGTGGAATACGCAAATCTAAGCAGCCCCTGTTCACAGCCCTGAGGACATTGCTGTAAGTGTGCTGGAGTACAGCTGTCTACCAGGTGCTTGGCATTCTTCCAAATTTGCATGGCCTGTCTGGCCAGGGAATACAAGAGCATGACTCTTCTAGATGAGCTCTTACATGGGTCCTAAGCTCATTTGGTAATGATTGCACTTTATCAGCAAGACTTTGTACAACAGAAATATATGAGAAACCCAAGCTCTCTTGACTAGACGAGGACGGAATAACGTCCCAGGTGAAGACGAACAGATGCAACTTCCATCAGATGTTATCCTGATGAAGAAGATTATATCTCCAAAAGGCATTTCAGAAGTGGGATTCGTACCCACGCCTCCAGAGGAGACTGCAGCCTAGACACAGCGCCTTAGACCACTCGGCCATCCTGACAGCGAAGAGTCCTAAGAAATGTATAAAAGTCACTCAGAAATTTCTGCGTCCATGCAAGCTTGAAATAATTTCAACCTTCAAACACAAGGTGCAACTTTTTGCACAGGACAATAAACACAGAAGATCACATATGAAAGCATTTCATTTCACAGGTGTACTGTTTTTATGCTTTTAGAATAACTTATACCTCTCACCAGCTATTTAGGGTTCTGTATCCTACTCACAAAATTATCTTGCCTGCGACCTCTCTCTTTATACACAAACAACTACTGCTCAGGAAGTAGGAAGGCAGAAGGTGGGGCAGTTTATGCAAATTTATGCTGTCAATGTGCCTTGCAGATTCATGCAGAATTTCTAGATCCTTGTTGGAAACAAGAGAGCAGGCCTTGTTTCAGATCAACTGTCCCTAGCAAGGAACGTCTGAGCACATCCATTCTTTTGCTCTCTAGCCCCTGGCTTGGGACTCACCCTCACTGGCTGAGGAGTGAAGTTCTGCATACCAACGTTGCATAGAAGGTATGTTTGTGATTGGTTTGAGATGGGTGGGAGGTCAAGAGCAGGGAAAAGCAAGTCACCTTCACTTCTAGTCTCCTCTTCTATGCCTACCTGCCGTTCACTCACTCTGTCTTTGTTTCATTCTCTCCTTCCTCAACGCCCCATCTCACTCACTGGCTCTATCATTTGTGCTCTTTCCCCTTGCTCTTCATTTCAGAGTGGAAACATCTCTTGAATGGATCATTAGAAAATGAGGTTACATAAAATTAAAAATCTACTTATTGGAAACCAAAAATATCACAAGACTGAATGTAAGCCATTTCTTCAATAAAAGGGATTTTTTTAGGCACCCCCCAAAAAACACATAAAACACCACTAGTGCTAGAACAATATTATACGAGCTTGAAGACAGAATTGGGCAAATTCATTTGCAGTTGAAACTGAAGTTTGGTACTTATTCAGATATTATATGCACTGCCAATTTTTAGCTGAGATTTTGAAGGAACGCAGAGACAAAATGGACTTAAAGTTTTGTCAGAAGTGGGATTCGAACCCACGCCTCCAGGAGAGACTGCGGCCTTAACGCAGCGCCTTAGACCACTCAGCCATCCTGACCACATGTTGCTTGTTAATCTACATAGTGAGAAAGATAGTGTGAACAAAAAAAACACACATCTTAGGCCATGAGTGGCTATAGCAAGAAAAAAACTCACTGCACTTTTCCAAAAAGACAACCATATAAGCCCATGTGAGGGAAATGATCTGATTTTCTCCCTCAAGAAAAAAGAAGATTAAACACAGGTTTGTCAGAAGTGGGATTTGAACCCACGCCTCCAGAAGAGACTGCGACCTGAACGCAGCGCCTTAGACCACTCGGCCATCCTCACTTGCATTTGCAGCACCTTCCACAAGCCAGACAGCCATGCAAGTTTGGTACCGAAAAGGCATGCCCTCAATTTATTTATCCCGTTATAAGCATTTCCAACAGATCTTTGAACAATCCATACAGAGCAGTACCTATGAAGAACTCTTTAGACCTTTAAAGCGTACAAAGAGAAAGTGCTATTCACCAGCCACTTGAACGGCCCAAAGCTGCTTTGAAATTGAGTCAACAGCCACATCTTGGCTGACTAAAGCAAATTCAACAAGGGAGCTCAATGTCACAACATAGGGTGGAATACGCAAATCTAAGCAGCCCCTGATCACAGCCCTGAGGACATTGCTGTAAGTGTGCTGGAGTACAGCTGTCTACCAGGTGCTTGGCATTCTTCCAAATTTGCATGGCCTGTCTGGCCAGGGAATACAAGAGCATGACTCTTCTAGATGAGCTCTTACATGGGTCCTAAGCTCATTTGGTAATGATTGCACTTTATCAGCAAGACTTTGTACAACAGAAATATATGAGAAACCCAAGCTCTCTTGACTAGACGAGGACGGAATAACGTCCCAGGTGAAGACGAACAGATGCAACTTCCATCAGATGTTATCCTGATGAAGAAGATTATATCTCCAAAAGTCATTTCAGAAGTGGGATTCGAACCCACGCCTCCAGAGGAGACTGCAGCCTAGACACAGCGCCTTAGACCACTCGGCCATCCTGACAGTGAAGAGTCCTAAGAAATGTATAAAAGTCACTCAGAAATTTCTGCGTCCATGCAAGCTTGAAATAATTTCAACCTTCAAACACAAGGTGCAACTTTTTGCACAGGACAATAAACACAGAAGATCACATATGAAAGCATTTCATTTCACAGGTGTACTGTTTTTATGCTTTTAGAATAACTTATACCTCTCACCAGCTATTTAGGGTTCTGTATCCTACTCACAAAATTATCTTGCCTGCGACCTCTCTCTTTATACACAAACAACTACTGCTCAGGAAGTAGGAAGGCAGAAGGTGGGGCAGTTTATGCAAATTTATGCTGTCAATGTGCCTTGCAGATTCATGCAGAATTTCTAGATCCTTGTTGGAAACAAGAGAGCAGGCCTTGTTTCAGATCAACTGTCCCTAGCAAGGAACGTCTGAGCACATCCATTCTTTTGCTCTCTAGCCCCTGGCTTGGGACTCACCCTCACTGGCTGAGGAGTGTAGTTCTGCATACCAACGTTACATAGAAGGTATGTTTGTGATTGGTTTGAGATGGGTGGGAGGTCAAGAGCAGGGAAAAGCAAGTCACCTTCACTTCTAGTCTCCTCTCCTCTTCTATGCCTACCTGCCGTTCATTCACTCTGTCTTTGTTTCATTCTCTCCTTCCTCAACACCCCATCTCACTCACTGGCTCTATCATTTGTGCTCTTTCCCCTTGCTCTTCATTTCATAGTGGAAACATCTCTTGAATGGATCATTAGAAAATGAGGTTACATAAAATTAAAAATCTACTTATTGGAAACCAAAAATATCACAAGACTGAATGTAAGCCATTTCTTCAATAAAAGGGATTTTTTAGGCACCCCCCAAAAAACACATAAAACACCACTAGTGCTAGAAGAATATTATACGAGCTTGAATACAGAATTGGGCAAATTCATTTGCAGTTGAAACTGAAGTTTGGTACTTATTCAGATATTATATGCACTGCCAATTTTTTGCTGAGATTTTGAAAGAACGCAGAGACAAAATGGACTTAAAGTTTTGTCAGAAGTGGGATTCGAACCCACGCCTCCAGGAGAGACTGCGGCCTTAACGCAGCGCCTTAGACCACTCGGCCATCCTGACCACATGTTGCTTGTTAATCTACATAGTGAGAAAGATAGTGTGAACAAAAAAAACACACATCTTAGGCCATGAGTGGCTATAGCAAGAAAAAAACTCACTGCACTTTTCCAAAAAGACAACCATATAAGCCCATGTGAGGGAAATGATCTGATTTTCTCCCTCAAGAAAAAAGAAGAATAAACACAGGTTTGTCAGAAGTGGGATTTGAACCCACGCCTCCAGAAGAGACTGCGACCTGAACGCAGCGCCTTAGACCACTCGGCCATCCTGACTTGCATTTGCAGCACCTTCCACAAGCCAGACAGCCATGCATGTTTGGTACCGAAAAGGCATGCCCTCAATTTATTTATCCCGTTATAAGCATTTCCAACAGATCTTTGAACAATCCATACAGAGCAGTACCTAAGAAGAACTCTTTAGACCTTTAAAGCGTACAAAGAGAAAGTGCTATTCTCCAGCCACTTGAACGGCCCAAAGCTGCTTTGAAATTGAGTCAACAGCCACATCTTGGCTGACTAAAGCAAATTCAACAAGGGAGCTCAATGTCACAACATAGGGTGGAATACGCAAATCTAAGCAGCCCCTGATCACAGCCCTGAGCACATTGCTGTAAGTGTGCTGGAGTACAGCTGTCTACCAGGTGTTTGGCATTCTTCCAAATTTGCATGGCCTGTCTGGCCAGGGAATACAAGAGCATGACTCTTCTAGATGAGCTCTTACATGGGTCCTAAGCTCATTTGGTAAGGATTGCACTTTATCAGCAAGACTTTGTACAACAGAAATATATGAGAAACCCAAGCTCTCTTGACTAGACGAGGACGGAATAACGTCCCAGGTAAAGACGAACAGATGCAACTTCCATCAGATGTTATCCTGATGAAGAAGATTATATCTCCAAAAGTCATTTCAGAAGTAAGATTCGAACCCACGCCTCCAGAGGAGACTGCAGCCTAGACACAGCGCCTTAGACCACTCGGCCATCCTGACAGTGAAGAGTGCTAAGAAATGTATAAAAGTCACTCAGAAATTTCTGCGTCCATGCAAGCTTGAAATAATTTCAACCTTCAAACACAAGGTGCAACTTTTTGCACAGGACAATAAACACAGAAGATCACATATGAAAGCATTTCATTTCACAGGTGTACTGTTTTTATGCTTTTAGAATAACTTATACCTCTCACCAGCTATTTAGGGTTCTGTATCCTACTCACAAAATTATCTTGCCTGCGACCTCTCTCTTTACACACAAACAACTACTGCTCAGGAAGTAGGAAGGCAGAAGGTGGGGCAGTTTATGCAAATTTATGCTGTCAATGTGCCTTGCAGATTCATGCAGAATTTCTAGATCCTTGTTGGAAACAAGAGAGCAGGCCTTGTTTCAGATCAACTGTCCCTAGCAAGGAACGTCTGAGCACATCCATTCTTTTGCTCTCTAGCCCCTGGCTTGGGACTCACCCTCACTGGCTGAGGAGTGAAGTTCTGCATACCAACGTTGCATAGAAGGTATGTTTGTGATTGGTTTGAGATGGGTGGGAGGTCAAGAGCAGGGAAAAGCAAGTCACCTTCACTTCTAGTCTCCTCTTCTATGCCTACCTGCCGTTCACTCACTCTGTCTTTGTTTCATTCTCTCCTTCCTCAACGCCCCATCTCACTCACTGGCTCTATCATTTGTGCTCTTTCCCCTTGCTCTTCATTTCATAGTGGAAACATCTCTTGAATGGATCATTAGAAAATGAGGTTACATAAAATTAAAAATCTACTTATTGGAAACCAAAAATATCACAAGACTGAATGTAAGCCATTTCTTCAATAAAAGGGATTTTTTAGGCACCCCCCAAAAAACACATAAAACACCACTAGTGCTAGAACAATATTATACGAGCTTGAAGACAGAATTGGGCAAATTCATTTGCAGTTGAAACTGAAGTTTGGTACTTATTCAGATATTATATGCACTGCCAATTTTTAGCTGAGATTTTGAAGGAACGCAGAGACAAAATGGACTTAAAGTTTTGTCAGAAGTGGGATTCGAACCCACGACTCCAGGAGAGACTGTGGCCTTAACGCAGCGCCTTAGACCACTCGGCCATCCTGACCACATGTTGCTTGTTAATCTACATAGTGAGAAAGATAGTGTGAACAAAAAAAAAACACACATCTTAGGCCATGAGTGGCTATAGCAAGAAAAAAACTCACTGCACTTTTCCAAAAAGACAACCATATAAGCCCATGTGAGGGAAATGATCTGATTTCCTCCCTCAAGAAAAAAGAAGAATAAACACAGGTTTGTCAGAAGTGGGATTTGAACCCACGCCTCCAGAAGAGACTGCGACCTGAACACAGCGCCTTAGACCACTCGGCCATCCTGACTTGCATTTGCAGCACCTTCCACAAGCCAGACAGCCATGCAAGTTTGGTACCGAAAAGGCATGCCCTCAATTTATTTATCCCGTTATAAGCATTTCCAACAGATCTTTGAACAATCCATACAGAGCAGTACCTAAGAAGAACTCTTTAGACCTTTAAAGCGTACAAAGAGAAAGTGCTATTCTCCAGCCACTTGAACGGCCCAAAGCTGCTATGAAATTGAGTCAACAGCCACATCTTGGCTGACTAAAGCAAATTCAACAAGGGAGCTCAATGTCACAACATAGGGTGGAATACGCAAATCTAAGCAGCCCCTGATCACAGCCCTGAGGACATTGCTGTAAGTGTGCTGGAGTACAGCTGTCTACCAGGTGCTTGGCATTCTTCCAAATTTGCATGGCCTGTCTGGCCAGGGAATACAAGAGCATGACTCTTCTAGATGAGCTCTTACATGGGTCCTAAGCTCATTTGGTAATGATTGCACTTTATCAGCAAGACTTTGTACAACAGAAATATATGAGAAACCCAAGCTCTCTTGACTAGACGAGGACGGAATAACGTCCCAGGTGAAGACGAACAGATGCAACTTCCATCAGATGTTATCCTGATGAAGAAGATTATATCTCCAAAAGTCATTTCAGAAGTGGGATTCGAACCCACGCCTCCAGAGGAGACCGCAGCCTAGACACAGCGCCTTAGACCACTCGGCCATCCTGACAGTGAAGAGTCCTAAGAAATGTATAAAAGTCACTCAGAAATTTCTGCGTCCATGCAAGCTTGAAATAATTTCAACCTTCAAACACAAGGTGCAACTTTTTGCACAGGACAATAAACACAGAAGATCACATATGAAAGCATTTCATTTCACAGGTGTACTGTTTTTATGCTTTTAGAATAACTTATACCTCTCACCAGCTATTTAGGGTTCTGTATCCTACTCACAAAATTATCTTGCCTGCGACCTCTCTCTTTATACACAAACAACTACTGCTCAGGAAGTAGGAAGGCAGAAGGTGGGGCAGTTTATGCAAATATATGCTGTCAATGTGCCTTGCAGATTCATGCAGAATTTCTAGATCCTTGTTGGAAACAAGAGAGCAGGCCTTGTTTCAGATCAACTGTCCCTAGCAAGGAACGTCTGAGCACATCCATTCTTTTGCTCTTTAGCCCCTGGCTTGGGACTCACCCTCACTGGCTGAGGAGTGAAGTTCTGCATACCAACGTTGCATAGAAGGTATGTTTGTGATTGGTTTGAGATGGGTGGGAGGTCAAGAGGAGGGAAAAGCAAGTCACCTTCACTTCTAGTCTCCTCTCCTCTTCTATGCCTACCTGCCGTTCACTCACTCTGTCTTTGTTTCATTCTCTCCTTCCTCAACACCCCATCTCACTCACTGGCTCTATCATTTGTGCTCTTTCCCCTTGCTCTTCATTTCATAGTGGAAACATCTCTTGAATGGATCATTAGAAAATGAGGTTACATAAAATTAAAAATCTACTTATTGGAAACCAAAAATATCACAAGACTGAATGTAAGCCATTTCTTCAATAAAAGGGATTTTTTAGGCACCCCCCAAAAAACACATAAAACACCACTAGTGCTAGAAGAATATTATACGAGCTTGAAGACAGAATTGGGCAAATTCATTTGCAGTTGAAACTGAAGTTTGGTACTTATTCAGATATTATATGCACTGCCAATTTTTAGCTGAAATTTTGAAGAAACGCAGAGACAAAATGGACTTAAAGTTTTGTCAGAAGTGGGATTCGAACCCACGCCTCCAGGAGAGACTGCGGCCTTAACGCAGCGCCTTAGACCAGTCGGCCATCCTGACCACATGTTGCTTGTTAATCTACATAGTGAGAAAGATAGTGTGAACAAAAAAAACACACATCTTAGGCCATGAGTGGCTATAGCAAGAAAAAAACTCACTGCACTTTTCCAAAAAGACAACCATATAAGCCCATGTGAGGGAAATGATCTGATTTTCTCCCTCAAGAAAAAAGAAGAATAAACACAGGTTTGTCAGAAGTGGGATTTGACCCCACGCCTCCAGAAGAAACTGCGACCTGAACACAGCGCCTTAGACCACTCGGCCATCCTGACTTGCATTAGCAGCACCTTCCACAAGCCAGACAGCCATGCAAGTTTGGTACCGAAAAGGCATGCCCTCAATTTATTTATCCCGTTATAAGCATTTCCAACAGATCTTTGAACAATCCATACAGAGCAGTACCTAAGAAGAACTCTTTAGACCTTTAAAGCGTACAAAGAGAAAGTGCTATTCTCCAGCCACTTGAACGGCCCAAAGCTGCTTTGAAATTGAGTCAACAGCCACATCTTGGCTGACTAAAGCAAATTCAACAAGGGACCTCAATGTCACAACATAGGGTGGAATACGCAAATCTAAGCAGCCCCTGTTCACAGCCCTGAGGACATTGCTGTAAGTGTGCTGGAGTACAGCTGTCTACCAGGTGCTTGGCATTCTTCCAAATTTGCATGGCCTGTCTGGCCAGGGAATACAAGAGCATGACTCTTCTAGATGAGCTCTTACATGGGTCCTAAGCTCATTTGGTAATGATTGCACTTTATCAGCAAGACTTTGTACAACAGAAATATATGAGAAACCCAAGCTCTCTTGACTAGACGAGGACGGAATAACGTCCCAGGTGAAGACGAACAGATGCAACTTCCATCAGATGTTATCCTGATGAAGAAGATTATATCTCCAAAAGGCATTTCAGAAGTGGGATTCGAACCCACGCCTCCAGAGGAGACTGCAGCCTAGACACAGCGCCTTAGACCACTCGGCCATCCTGACGGCGAAGAGTCCTAAGAAATGTATAAAAGTCACTCAGAAATTTCTGCGTCCATGCAAGCTTGAAAAAATTTCAACCTTCAAACACAAGGTGCAACTTTTTGCACAGGACAATAAACACAGAAGATCACATATGAAAGCATTTCATTTCACAGGTGTACTGTTTTTATGCTTTTAGAATAACTTATACCTCTCACCAGCTATTTAGGGTTCTGTATCCTACTCACAAAATTATCTTGCCTGCGACCTCTCTCTTTATACACAAACAACTACTGCTCAGGAAGTAGGAAGGCAGAAGGTGGGGCAGTTTATGCAAATTTATGCTGTCAATGTGCCTTGCAGATTCATGCAGAATTTCTAGATCCTTGTTGGAAACAAGAGAGCAGGCCTTGTTTCAGATCAACTGTCCCTAGCAAGGAACGTCTGAGCACATCCATTCTTTTGCTCTCTAGCCCCTGGCTTGGGACTCACCCTCACTGGCTGAGGAGTGAAGTTCTGCATACCAACGTTGCATAGAAGGTATGTTTGTGATTGGTTTGAGATGGGTGGGAGGTCAAGAGCAGGGAAAAGCAAGTCACCTTCACTTCTAGTCTCCTCTTCTATGCCTACCTGCCGTTCACTCACTCTGTCTTTGTTTCATTCTCTCCTTCCTCAACACCCCATCTCACTCACTGGCTCTATCATTTGTGCTCTTTCCCCTTGCTCTTCATTTCATAGTGGAAACATCTCTTGAATGGATCATTAGAAAATGAGGTTACATAAAATTAAAAATCTACTTATTGGAAACCAAAAATATCACAAGACTGAATGTAAGCCATTTCTTCAATAAAAGGGATTTTTTAGGCACCCCCCAAAAAACACATAAAACACCACTAGTGCTAGAAGAATATTATACGAGCTTGAAGACAGAATTGGGCAAATTCATTTGCAGTTGAAACTGAAGTTTGGTACTTATTCAGATATTATATGCACTGCCAATTTTTAGCTGAGATTCTGAAGGAATGCAGAGACAAAATGGACTTAAAGTTTTGTCAGAAGTGGGATTCGAACCCACGCCTCCAGGAGAGACTGCGGCCTTAACGCAGCGCCTTAGACCACTCGGCCATCCTGACCACATGTTGCTTGTTAATCTACATAGTGAGAAAGATAGTGTGAACAAAAAAAACACACATCTTAGGCCATGAGTGGCTATAGCAAGAAAAAAACTCACTGCACTTTTCCAAAAAAGACAACCATATAAGCCCATGTGAGGGAAATGATCTGATTTTCTCCCTCAAGAAAAAAGAAGAATAAACACAGGTTTGTCAGAAGTGGGATTTGAACCCACGCCTCCAGAAGAGACTGCGACCTGAACGCAGCGCCTTAGACCACTCGGCCATCCTGACTTGCATTTGCAGCACCTTCCACAAGCCAGACAGCCATGCAAGTTTGGTACCGAAAAGGCATGCCCTCAATTTATTTATCCCGTTATAAGCATTTCCAACAGATCTTTGAACAATCCATACAGAGCAGTACCTAAGAAGAACTCTTTAGACCTTTAAAGCGTACAAAGAGAAAGTGCTATTCTCCAGCCACTTGAACGGCCCAAAGCTGCTTTGAAATTGAGTCAACAGCCACATCTTGGCTGACTAAAGCAAATTCAACAAGGGAGCTCAATGTCACAACATAGGGTGGAATACGCAAATCTAAGCAGCCCCTGTTCACAGCCCTGAGGACATTGCTGTAAGTGTGCTGGAGTACAGCTGTCTACCAGGTGCTTGGCATTCTTCCAAATTTGCATGGCCTGTCTGGCCAGGGAATACAAGAGCATGACTCTTCTAGATGAGCTCTTACATGGGTCCTAAGCTCATTTGGTAATGATTGCACTTTATCAGCAAGACTTTGTACAAAAGAAATATATGAGAAACCCAAGCTCTCTTGACTAGACGAGGACGGAATAACGTCCCAGGTGAAGACGAACAGATGCAACTTCCATCAGATGTTATCCTGATGAAGAAGATTATATCTCCAAACGGCATTTCAGAAGTGGGATTCGAACCCACGCCTCCAGAGGAGACTGCAGCCTAAACACAGCGCCTTAGACCACTCGGCCATCCTGACAGTGAAGAGTCCTAAGAAATGTATAAAAGTCACTCAGAAATTTTTGCGTCCATGCAAGCTTGAAATAATTTCAACCTTCAAACACAAGGTGCAACTTTTTGCACAGGACAATAAACACAGAAGATCACGTATGAAAGCATTTCATTTCACAGGTGTACTGTTTTTATGCTTTTAGAATAACTTATACCTCTCACCAGCTATTTAGGGTTCTGTATCCTACTCGCAAAATTACCTTGCCTGCGACCTTTCTCTCTATACACAAACAACTACTGCTCAGGAAGTAGGAAGGCAGAAGGTGGGGCAGTTTATGCAAATTCATGCTGTCAATGTGACTTGCACATTCATGCAGAATTTCTAGATCCTTGCTGGAAACAAGAGAGCAGGCCTTGTTTGAAATCAACTGTCCCTAGCAAGGAACGTCTGAGCACATCCATTCTTTTGCTCTCTAGCCCCTGGCTTGGGACTCACCCTCACTGGCTGAGGAGTGAAGTTCTGCATACCAATGTTGCATAGAAGGTATGTTTGTGATTGGTTTGAGATGGGTGGGAGGTCAAGAGCAGGGAAAGGCAAGTCACTTTCACTTCTTGTCTCCTCTTCTATGCCTACCTGCCGTTCACTCACTCTGTCTTTGTTTCCTTCTCTCCTTCCTCAACACCCCATCTCACTCACTGGCTCTATCATTTGTGCTCTTTCCCCTTGCTCTTCATTTCATAGTGGAAACATCTCTTGAATGGATCATTAGAAAATGAGGTTACATAAAATTAAAAATCTACTTATTGGAAACCAAAAATATCACAAGACTGAATGTAAGCCATTTCTTCAATAAAAGGGATTTTTTAGGCACCCCCCAAAAAACAGATAAAACATCACTAGTGCTAGAAGAATATTATACGAGCTTGAAGACAGAATTGGGCAAATTCATTTGCAGTTGAAACTGAAGTTTGGTACTTATTCAGATATTATATGCACTGCCAATTTTTAGCTGAGATTTTGAAGGAACGCAGAGACAAAATGGACTTAAAGTTTTGTCAGAAGTGGGATTCGAACCCACGCCTCCAGGAGAGACTGCAGCCTTAACGCAACGCCTTAGACCACTCGGCCATCCTGACCACATGTTGCTTGTTAATCTACATAGTGAGAAAGATAGTGTGAACAAAAAAAACACACATCTTAGGCCATGAGTGGCTATAGCAAGAAAAAAACTCACTGCACTTTTCCAAAAAGACAACCATATAAGCCCATGTGAGGGAAATGATCTGATTTTCTCCCTCAAGAAAAAAGAAGAATAAACACAGGTTTGTCAGAAGTGGGATTTGAACCCACGTCTCCAGAAGAGACTGCGACCTGAACACAGCGCCTTAGACCACTCGGCCATCCTGACTTGCATTTGCAGCACCTTCCACAAGCCAGACAGCCAGGCAAGTTTGGTACCGAAAAGGCATGCCCTCAATTTATTTATCCCGTTATAAGCATTTCCAACAGATCTTTGAACAATCCATACAGAGCAGTACCTAAGAAGAACTCTTTAGACCTTTAAAGCGTACAAAGAGAAAGTGCTATTCTCCAGCCACTTGAACGGCCCAAAGCTGCTTTGAAATTGAGTCAACAGCCACATCTTGGCTGACTAAAGCAAATTCAACAAGGGAGCTCAATGTCACAACATAGGGTGGAATACGCAAATCTAAGCAGCCCCTGTTCACAGCCCTGAGGACATTGCTGTAAGTGTGCTGGAGTACAGCTGTCTACCAGGTGCTTGGCATTCTTCCAAATTTGCATGGCCTATCTGGCCAGGGAATACAAGAGCATGACTCTTCTAGATGAGCTCTTACATGGGTCCTAAGCTCATTTGGTAATGATTGCACTTTATCAGCAAGACTTTGTACAACAGAAATATATGAGAAACCCAAGCTCTCTTGACTAGACGAGGACGGAATAACGTCCCAGGTGAAGACGAACAGATGCAACTTCCATCAGATGTTATCCTGATGAAGAAGATTATATCTCCAAAAGGCATTTCAGAAATGGGATTCGAACCCACGCCTCCAGAGGAGACTGCAGCCTAGACACAGCGCCTTAGACCACTCGGCCATCCTGACAGCGAAGAGTCCTAAGAAATGTATAAAAGTCACTCAGAAATTTCTGCGTCCATGCAAGCTTGAAATAATTTCAACCTTCAAACACAAGGTGCAACTTTTTGCACAGGACAATAAACACAGAAGATCACATATGAAAGCATTTCATTTCACAGGTGTACAGTTTTTATGCTTTTAGAATAACTTATACCTCTCACCAGCTATTTAGGGTTCTGTATCCTACTCACAAAATTATCTTGCCTGCGACCTCTCTCTTTATACACAAACAACTACTGCTCAGGAAGTAGGAAGGCAGAAGGTGGGGCAGTTTATGCAAATTTATGCTGTGAATGTGCCTTGCAGATTCATGCAGAATTTCTAGATCCTTGTTGGAAACAAGAGAGCAGGCCTTGTTTCAGATCAACTGTCCCTAGCAAGGAACGTCTGAGCACATCCATTCTTTTGCTCTCTAGCCCCTGGCTTGGGACTCACCCTCACTGGCTGAGGAGTGAAGTTCTGCATACCAACGTTGCATAGAAGGTATGTTTGTGATTGGTTTGAGATGGGTGGGAGGTCAAGAGCAGGGAAAAGCAAGTCACCTTCACTTCTAGTCTCCTCTTCTATGCCTACCTGCCGTTCACTCACTCTGTCTTTGTTTCATTCTCTCCTTCCTCAACGCCCCATCTCACTCACTGGCTCTATCATTTGTGCTCTTTCCCCTTGCTCTTCATTTCATAGTGGAAACATCTCTTGAATGGATCATTAGAAAATGAGGTTACATAAAATTAAAAATCTACTTATTGGAAACCAAAAATATCACAAGACTGAATGTAAGCCATTTCTTCAATAAAAGGGATTTTTTAGGCACCCCCCAAAAAACACATAAAACACCACTAGTGCTAGAACAATATTATACGAGCTTGAAGACAGAATTGGGCAAATTCATTTGCAGTTGAAACTGAAGTTTGGTACTTATTCAGATATTATATGCACTGCCAATTTTTAGCTGAGATTTTGAAGGAACGCAGAGACAAAATGGACTTAAAGTTTTGTCAGAAGTGGGATTCGAACCCACGCCTCCAGGAGAGACTACGGCCTTAACGCAACGCCTTAGACCACTCGGCCATCCTGACCACATGTTGCTTGTTAATCTACATAGTGAAAAAGATAGTGTGAACAAAAAAAACACACATCTTAGGCCATGAGTGGCTATAGCAAGAAAAAAACTCACTGCACTTTTCCAAAAAGACAACCATATAAGCCCATGTGAGGGAAATGATCTGATTTTCTCCCTCAAGAAAAAAGAAGAATAAACACAGGTTTGTCAGAAGTGGGATTTGAACCCACGTCTCCAGAAGAGACTGCGACCTGAACACAGCGCCTTAGACCACTCGGCCATCCTGACTTGCATTTGCAGCACCTTCCACAAGCCAGACAGCCAGGCAAGTTTGGTACCGAAAAGGCATGCCCTCAATTTATTTATCCCGTTATAAGCATTTCCAACAGATCTTTGAACAATCCATACAGAGCAGTACCTAAGAAGAACTCTTTAGACCTTTAAAGCGTACAAAGAGAAAGTGCTATTCTCCAGCCACTTGAACGGCCCAAAGCTGCTTTGAAATTGAGTCAACAGCCACATCTTGGCTGACTAAAGCAAATTCAACAAGGGAGCTCAATGTCACAACATAGGGTGGAATACGCAAATCTAAGCAGCCCCTGTTCACAGCCCTGAGGACATTGCTGTAAGTGTGCTGGAGTACAGCTGTCTACCAGGTGCCTGGCATTCTTCCAAATTTGCATGGCCTATCTGGCCAGGGAATACAAGAGCATGACTCTTCTAGATGAGCTCTTACATGGGTCCTAAGCTCATTTGGTAATGATTGCACTTTATCAGCAAGACTTTGTACAACAGAAATATATGAGAAACCCAAGCTCTCTTGACTAGACGAGGACGGAATAACGTCCCAGGTGAAGACGAACAGATGCAACTTCCATCAGATGTTATCCTGATGAAGAAGATTATATCTCCAAAAGGCATTTCAGAAATGGGATTCGAACCCACGCCTCCAGAGGAGACTGCAGCCTAGACACAGCGCCTTAGACCACTCGGCCATCCTGACAGCGAAGAGTCCTAAGAAATGTATAAAAGTCACTCAGAAATTTCTGCGTCCATGCAAGCTTGAAATAATTTCAACCTTCAAACACAAGGTGCAACTTTTTGCACAGGACAATAAACACAGAAGATCACATATGAAAGCATTTCATTTCACAGGTGTACTGTTTTTATGCTTTTAGAATAACTTATACCTCTCACCAGCTATTTAGGGTTCTGTATCCTACTCACAAAATTATCTTGCCTGCGACCTCTCTCTTTATACACAAACAACTACTGCTCAGGAAGTAGGAAGGCAGAAGGTGGGGCAGTTTATGCAAATTTATGCTGTCAATGTGCCTTGCAGATTCATGCAGAATTTCTAGATCCTTGTTGGAAACAAGAGAGCAGGCCTTGTTTCAGATCAACTGTCCCTAGCAAGGAACGTCTGAGCACATCCATTCTTTTGCTCTCTAGCCCCTGGCTTGGGACTCACCCTCACTGGCTGAGGAGTGAAGTTCTGCATACCAATGTTGCATAGAAGGTATGTTTGTGATTGGTTTGAGATGGGTGGGAGGTCAAGAGCAGGGAAAAGCAAGTCACCTTCACTTCTAGTCTCCTCTTCTATGCCTACCTGCCGTTCACTCACTCTGTCTTTGTTTCATTCTCTCCTTCCTCAACACCCCATCTCACTCACTGGCTCTATCATTTGTGCTCTTTCCCCTTGCTCTTCATTTTATAGTGGAAACATCTCTTGAATGGATCATTAGAAAATTAGGTTACATAAAATTAAAAATCTACTTATTGGAAACCAAAAATATCACAAGACTGAATGTAAGCCATTTCTTCAATAAAAGGGATTTTTTAGGCACCCCCCAAAAAACACATAAAACACCACTAGTGCTAGAAGAATATTATAAGAGCTTGAAGACAGAATTGGGCAAATTCATTTGCAGTTGAAACTGAAGTTTGGTACTTATTCAGATATTATATGCACTGCCAATTTTTAGCTGAGATTCTGAAGGAACGCAGAGACAAAATGGACTTAAAGTTTTGTCAGAAGTGGGATTCGAACCCACGCCTCCAGGAGAGACTGCGGCCTTAACGCAGCACCTTAGACCACTCGGCCATCCTGACCACATGTTGCTTGTCCATCTACATAGTGAGAAAGATAGTGTGAACAAAAAAAACACACATCTTAGGCCATTTGTGGCTATAGCAAGAAAAAAACTCACTGCACTTTTCTAAAAATACAACCATATAAGCCCATGTGAGGGAAATGATCTGATTTTCTCCCTCAAGAAAAAAGAAGATTAAACACAGGTTTGTCAGAAGTGGGATTTGAACCCACGCCTCCAGAAGAGACTGCGACCTGAACGCAGCGCCTTAGAACGCTCGGCCATCCTGACTTGCATTTGCAGCACCTTCCACACGCCAGACAGCCATGCAAGTTTGGTACCGAAAAGGCATGCCCTCAATTTATTTATCCCATTATAAGCATTTCCAACAGATCTTTGAACAATCCATACAGAGCAGTACCTATGAAGAACTCTTTAGACCTTTAAAGCGTACAAAGAGAAAGTGCTATTCACCAGCCACTTGAACGGCCCAAAGCTGCTTTGAAATTGAGTCAACAGCCACATCTTGGCTGACTAAAGCAAATTCAACAAGGGAGCTCAATGTCACAACATAGGGTGGAATACGCAAATCTAAGCAGCCCCTGATCACAGCCCTGAGGACATTGCTGTAAGTGTGCTGGAGTACAGCTGTCTACCAGGTGCTTGGCATTCTTCCAAATTTGCATGGCCTGTCTGGCCAGGGAATACAAGAGCATTACTCTTCTAGATGAGCTCTTACATGGGTCCTAAGCTCATTTGGTAAGGATTGCACTTTATCAGCAAGACTTTGTACAACAGAAATATATGAGAAACCCAAGCTCTCTTGACTAGACGAGGACGGAATAACGTCCCAGGTGAAGACGAACAGATGCAACTTCCATCAGATGTTATCCTGATGAAGAAGATTATATCTCCAAAAGTCATGTCAGAAGTGGGACTCGAACCCACGCCTCCAGAGGAGACTGCGGCCTAAACACAGCGCCTTAGACTACTCGGCCATCCTGACAGTGAAGAGTCCTAAGAAATGTATAAAAGTCACTCAGAAATTTCTGCGTCCATGCAAGCTTGAAATAATTTCAACCTTCAAACACAAGGTGCAACTTTTTGCACAGGACAATAAACACAGAAGATCACATATGAAAGCATTTAATTTCACAGGTGTACTGTTTTTATGCTTTTAGAATAATTATACCTCTCACCAGCTATTTAGGGTTCTGTATCCTACTCACAAAATTACCTTGCCTGCGACCTCTCTCTTTATACACAAACAACTACTGCTCAGGAAGTAGGAAGGCAGAAGGTGGGGCAGTTTATGCAAATTTATGCTGTCAATGTGCCTTGCAGATTCATGCAGAATTTCTAGATCCTTGCTGGAAACAAGAGAGCAGGCCTTGTTTCAGATTAACTGTCCCTAGCAAGGAACGTCTGAGCACATCCATTCTTTTGCTCTCTAGCCCCTGGCTTGGGTCTCACCCTCACTGGCTGAGGAGTGAAGTTCTGCATACCAACGTTGCATAGAAGGTATGTTTGTGATTGGTTTGAGATGGGTGGGAGGTCAAGAGCAGGGAAAAGCAAGTCACTTTCACTTCTAGTCTCCTCTTCTATGCCTACCTGCCGTTCACTCACTCTGTCTTTGTTTCATTCTCTCCTTCCTCAACACCCCATCTCACTCACTCGCTCTATCATTTGTGCTCTTTCCCCTTGCTCTTCATTTCATAGTGGAAACATCTCTTGAATGGATCATTAGAAAATGAGGTTACATAAAATTAAAAATCTACTTATTGGAAACCAAAAATATCACAAGACTGAATGTAAGCCATTTCTTCAATAAAAGGGTTTTTTTAGGCACCCCCCAAAAAACACATAAAACACCACTAGTGCTAGAAGAATATTATAAGAGCTTGAAGACAGAATTGGGCAAATTCATTTGCAGTTGAAACGGACGTTTAGTACTTATTCAGATATTATATGCACTGCCAATTTTTAGCTGAGATTCTGAAGGAACGCAGAGACAAAATGGACTTAAAGTTTTGTCAGAAGTGGGATTCGAACCCACGCCTCCAGGAGAGACTGCGGCCTTAACGCAGCGCCTTAGACCACTCGGCCATCCTGACCACATGTTGCTTGTTCATCTACATAGTGAGAAAGATAGTGTGAACAAAAAAAACACACATCTAAGGCCATAAGTGGCTATAGCAAGAAAAAAACTCACTGCACTTTTCCAAAAAGACAACCATATAAGCCCATGTGAGGGAAATGATCTGATTTTCTCCCTCAAGAAAAAAGAAGATTAAACACAGGTTTGTCAGAAGTGGGATTTGAACCCACACCTCCAGAAGAGACTGCGACCTTAACGCAGCACCTTAGACCACTCGGCCATCCTGACTTGCATGTGCAGCACCTTCCACAAGCCAGACAGCCATGCAAGTTTGGTACCGAAAAGGCATGCCCTCAATTTATTTATCCCATTATAAGCATTTCCAACAGATCTTTGAACAATCCATACAGAGCAGTACCTATGAAGAACTCTTTAGACCTTTAAAGCGTACAAAGAGAAAGTGCGATTCACCAGCCACTTGAACGGCCCAAAGCTGCTTTGAAATTGAGTCAAGAGCCACATCTTCGCTGACTAAAGCAAATTCAACAAGGGAGCTCAATGTCACAACATAGGGTGGAATACGCAAATCTAAGCAGCCCCTGATCACAGCCCTGAGGACATTGCTGTAAGTGTGCTGGAGTACAGCTGTCTACCAGGTGCTTGGCATTCTTCCAAATTTGCATGGCCTGTCTGGCCAGGGAATACAAGAGCATGACTCTTCTAGATGAGCTCTTACATGGGTCCTAAGCTCATTTGGTAATGATTGCACTTTATCAGCAAGACTTTGTACAACAGAAATATATGAGAAACCCAAGCTCTCTTGACTAGACGAGGACGGAATAACGTCCCAGGTGAAGACGAACAGATGCAACTTCCATCAGATGTTATCCTGATGAAGAAGATTATGTCTCCAAAAGTCATTTCAGAAGTGGGATTCAAACCCACACCTCCAGAGGAGACTGCAGCCTAGACACAGCGCCTTAGACCACTCGGCCATCCTGACAGTGAAGATTCCTAAGAAATGTATAAAAGTCACTCAGAAATTTCTGCGTCCATGCAAGCTTGAAATAATTTCAACCTTCAAACACAAGGTGCAACTTTTTGCACAGGACACTAAACACAGAAGATCACACATGAAAGCATTTCATTTCACAGGTGTACTGTTTTTATGCTTTTAGAATAACTTATACCTCTCACCAGCTATTTAGGGTTCTGTATCCTACTCACAAAATTATCTTGCCTGCGACCTCTCTCTTTATACACAAACAACTACTGCTCAGGAAGTAGGAAGGCAGAAGGTGGGGCAGTTTATGCAAATTTATGCTGTCAATGTGCCTTGCAGATTCATGCAGAATTTATAGATCCTTGTTGGAAACAAGAGAGCAGGCCTTGTTTCAGATCAACTGTCCCTAGCAAGGAACGTCTGAGCACATCCATTCTTTTGCTCTCTAGCCCCTGGCTTGGGACTCACCCTCACTGGCTGAGGAGTGAAGTTCTGCATACCAACGTTGCATAGAAGGTATGTTTGTGATTGGTTTGAGATGGGTGGGAGGTCAAGAGCAGGGAAAAGCAAGTCACCTTCACTTCTTGTCTCCTCTCCTCTTCTATGCCTACCTGCCGTTCACTTGCTCTGTCTTTGTTTCATTCTCTCCTTCCTCAACACCCCATCTCACTCACTGGCTCTATCATTTGTGCTCTTTCCCCTTGCTCTTCATTTCATAGTGGAAACATCTCCTGAATGGATCATTAGAAAATGAGGTTACATAAAATTAAAAATCTACTTATTGGAAACCAAAAATATCACAAGACTGAATGTAAGCCATTTCTTCAATAAAAGGGATTTTTTAGGCACCCCCCAAAAAACACATAAAACACCACTAGTGCTAGAAGAATATTATACGAGCTTGAAGACAGAATTGGGCAAATTCATTTGCAGTTGAAACTGAAGTTTGGTACTTATTCAGATATTATATGCACTGCCAATTTTTAGCAGAGATTTTGAAGAAACGCAGAGACAAAATGGACTTAAAGTTTTGTCAGAAGTGGGATTCGAACCCACGCCTCCAGGAGAGACTGTGGCCTTAACACAGCGCCTTAGACCGCTCAGCCATCCTGACCACAGGTTGCTTGTTAATCTACATAGTGAGAAAGATAGTGTGAACAAAAAAAACACACATCTTAGGCCATGAGTGGCTATAGCAAGAAAAAAACTCACTGCACTTTTCCAAAAAGACAACCATATAAGTCCATGTGAGGGAAATGATCTGATTTTCTCCCTCAAGAAAAAAGAAGAATAACACAGGTTTGTCAGAAGTGGGATTTGAAACCACGCCTCCAGAAGAGACTGCGACCTGAACGCAGCGCCATAGACCACTCGGCCATCCTGACTTGCATTTGCAGCACCTTCCACAAGCCAGACAGCCATGCAAGTTTGGTACCGAAAAGGCATGCCCTCAATTTATTTATCCCGTTATAAGCATTTCCAACAGATCTTTGAACAATCCATACAGAGCAGTACCTAAGAAGAACTCTTTAGACCTTTAAAGCGTACAAAGAGAAAGTGCTATTCTCCAGCCACTTGAACGGCCCAAAGCTGCTTTGAAATTGAGTCAACAGCCACATCTTGGCTGACTAAAGCAAATTCAACAAGGGACCTCAATGTCACAACATAGGGTGGAATACGCAAATCTAAGCAGCCCCTGTTCACAGCCCTGAGGACATTGCTGTAAGTGTGCTGGAGTACAGCTGTCTACCAGGTGCTTGGCATTCTTCCAAATTTGCATGGCCTGTCTGGCCAGGGAATACAAGAGCATGACTCTTCTAGATGAGCTCTTACATGGGTCCTAAGCTCATTTGGTAATGATTGCACTTTATCAGCAAGACTTTGTACAACAGAAATATATGAGAAACCCAAGCTCTCTTGACTAGACGAGGACGGAATAACGTCCCAGGTGAAGACGAACAGATGCAACTTCCATCAGATGTTATCCTGATGAAGAAGATTATATCTCCAAAAGGCATTTCAGAAGTGGGATTCGAACCCACGCCTCCAGAGGAGACTGCAGCCTAGACACAGCGCCTTAGACCACTCGGCCATCCTGACGGCGAAGAGTCCTAAGAAATGTATAAAAGTCACTCAGAAATTTCTGCGTCCATGCAAGCTTGAAATAATTTCAACCTTCAAACACAAGGTGCAACTTTTTGCACAGGACAATAAACACAGAAGATCACATATGAAAGCATTTCATTTCACAGGTGTACTGTTTTTATGCTTTTAGAATAACTTATACCTCTCACCAGCTATTTAGGGTTCTGTATCCTACTCACAAAATTATCTTGCCTGCGACCTCTCTCTTTATACACAAACAACTACTGCTCAGGAAGTAGGAAGGCAGAAGGTGGGGCAGTTTATGCAAATTTATGCTGTCAATGTGCCTTGCAGATTCATGCAGAATTTCTAGATCCTTGTTGGAAACAAGAGAGCAGGCCTTGTTTCAGATCAACTGTCCCTAGCAAGGAACGTCTGAGCACATCCATTCTTTTGCTCTCTAGCCCCTGGCTTGGGACTCACCCTCACTGGCTGAGGAGTGAAGTTCTGCATACCAACATTGCATAGAAGGTATGTTTGTGATTGGTTTGAGATGGGTGGGAGGTCAAGAGCAGGGAAAAGCAAGTCACCTTCACTTCTAGTCTCCTCTTCTATGCCTACCTGCCGTTCACTCACTCTGTCTTTGTTTCATTCTCTCCTTCCTCAACGCCCCATCTCACTCACTGGCTCTATCATTTGTGCTCTTTCCCCTTGCTCTTCATTTCATAGTGGAAACATCTCTTGAATGGATCATTAGAAAATGAGGTTACATAAAATTAAAAATCTACTTATTGGAAACCAAAAATATCACAAGACTGAATGTAAGACATTTCTTCAATAAAAGGGATTTTTTAGGCACCCCCCAAAAAACACATAAAACACCACTAGTGCTAGAACAATATTATACGAGCTTGAAGACAGAATTGGGCAAATTCATTTGCAGTTGAAACTGAAGTTTGGTACTTATTCAGATATTATATGCACTGCCAATTTTTTGCTGAGATTCTGAAGGAACGCAGAGGCAAAATGGACTTAAAGTTTTGTCAGAAGTGGGATTCGAACCCACGCCTCCAGGAGAGACTGCGGCCTTAACGCAGCGCCTTAGACCACTCGGCCATCCTGACCACATGTTGCTTGTTCATCTACATAGTGAGAAAGATAGTGTGAACAAAAAAAACACATATCTTAGGCCATGAGTGGCTATAGCAAGAAAAAAACTCACTGCACTTTTCCAAAAAGACAACCATATAAGCCCATGTGAGGGAAATGATCTGATTTTCTCCCTCAAGAAAAAAGAAGATTAAACACAGGTTTGTCAGAAGTGGGATTTGAACCCACGCCTCCAGAAGAGACTGCGACCTGAACGCAGCGCCTTAGACCACTCGGCCATCCTGACTTGCATTTGCAGCACCTTCCACAAGCCAGACAGCCATGCAAGTTTGGTACCGAAAAGGCATGCCCTCAATTTATTTATCCCGTTATAAGCATTTCCAACAGATCTTTGAACAATCCATACAGAGCAGTACCTATGAAGAACTCTTTAGACCTTTAAAGCGTACAAAGAGAAAGTGCTATTCACCAGCCACTTGAACGGCCCAAAGCTGCTTTGAAATTGAGTCAACAGCCACATCTTGGCTGACTAAAGCAAATTCAACAAGGGAGCTCAATGTCACAACATAGGGTGGAATACGCAAATCTAAGCAGCCCCTGATCACAGCCCTGAGGACATTGCTGTAAGTGTGCTGGAGTACAGCTGTCTACCAGGTGCTTGGCATTCTTCCAAATTTGCATGGCCTGTCTGGCCAGGGAATACAAGAGCATGACTCTTCTAGATGAGCTCTTACATGGGTCCTAAGCTCATTTGGTAAGGATTGCACTTTATCAGCAAGACTTTGTACAACAGAAATATATGAGAAACCCAAGCTCTCTTGACTAGACGAGGACGGAATAACGTCCCAGGTAAAGACGAACAGATGCAACTTCCATCAGATGGTATCCTGATGAAGAAGATTATATCTCCAAAAGCCATTTCAGAAGAGGGATTCGAACCCACGCCTCCAGAGGAGATTGCAGCCTAGACACAGCGCCTTAGACCACTCGGCCATCCTTACAGTGAAGAGTCCTAAGAAATGTATAAAAGTCACTCAGAAATTTCTGCGTCCATGCAAGCTTGAAATAATTTCAACCTTCAAACACAAGGTGCAACTTTTTGCACAGGACAATAAACACAGAAGATCACATATGAAAGCATTTCATTTCACAGGTGTACTGTTTTTATGCTTTTAGAATAACTTATACCTCTCACCAGCTATTTAGGGTTCTGTATCCTACTCACAAAATTATCTTGCCTGCGACCTCTCTCTTTATACACAAACAACTACTGCTCAGGAAGTAGGAAGGCAGAAGGTGGGGCAGTTTATGCAAATTTATGCTGTCAATGTGCCTTGCAGATTCATGCAGAATTTCTAGATCCTTGCTGGAAACAAGAGAGCAGGCCTTGTTTCAGATCAACTGTCCCTAGCAAGGAACGTCTGAGCACATCCATTCTTTTGCTCTCTAGCCCCTGGCTTGGGACTCACCCTCACTGGCTGAGGAGTGAAGTTCTGCATACCAACGTTGCATAGAAGGTATGTTTGTGATTGGTTTGAGATGGGTGGGAGGTCAAGAGCAGGGAAAAGCAAGTCACCTTCACTTCTAGTCTCCTCTTCTATGCATACCTGCCGTTCACTCACTCTGTCTTTGTTTCATTCTCTCCTTCCTCAACACCCCATCTCACTCACTGGCTCTATCATTTGTGCTCTTTCCCCTTGCTCTTCATTTCATAGTGGAAACATCTCTTGAATGGATCATTAGAAAATGAGGTTACATAAAATTAAAAATCTACTTATTGGAAACCAAAAATATCACAAGACTGAATGTAAGCCATTTCTTCAATAAAAGGGATTTTTTAGGCACCCCCCAAAAAACACATAAAACACCACTAGTGCTAGAAGAATATTATACGAGCTTGAAGACAGAATTGGGCAAATTCATTTGCAGTTGAAACTGAAGTTTGGTACTTATTCAGATATTATATGCACTGCCAATTTTTAGCTGAGATTCTGAAGGAACGCAGAGACAAAATGGACTTAAAGTTTTGTCAGAAGTGGGATTCGAACCCACGCCTCCAGGAGAGACTGCGGCCTTAACGCAGCGCCTTAGACCACTCAGCCAACCTGACCACATGTTGCTTGTTCATCTACATAGTGAGAAAGATAGTGTGAACAAAAAAAACACTCATCTTAGGCCATGAGTGGCTATAGCAAGAAAAAACTCACTGCACTTTTTCAAAAAGACAACCATATAAGCCCATATGAGGGAAATGATCTGATTTTCTCCCTCAAGAAAAAAGAAGATTAAACACAGGTTTGTCGGAAGTGGGATTTGAACCCACGCCTCCAGAAGAGACTGCGACCTGAACGCAGCGCCTTAGACCACTCGGCCATCCTGACTTGCATTTGCAGCACCGTCCACAAGCCAGACAGCCATGCAAGTGGGGTACCGAAAAGGCATGCCCTCAATTTATTTATCCCATTATAAGCATTTCCAACAGATCTTTGAACAATCCATACAGAGCAGTACCTATGAAGAACTCTTTAGACCTTTAATGAGTACAAAGAGAAAGTGCTATTCACCAGCCACTTGAACGGCCCAAAGCTGCTTTGAAATTGAGTCAATAGCCACATTGTGAGAAGTTGGCCTGATGTGCAGTGCTCACTATTCTAGTGATCACTATATATCAGTCCAAACAACCCTTATTGATGATTGGTTGTAAGTCAACCTTATAGACCAGCTATCCTAGTAGCATGGATACGAGCAGTCTAAGGCTAAGACTCTAGAGGGCGTGTTAAGCCAGCTGTTTTACCATCACATTACCCCTTGAACACCCAGTGAAAGGACACTACACAAGTGTTATGAAAATAAACAGTGTATTTATTAGAATCACAACAACCCTGTACTCTTTATGAGGACAGGGTGCTAGGCACACAACAAAACTCTTACGAAAATACTTAAGTTAGCACGTTATACACAAATGCCCGAGGGGCACGAAAAACCATATACTTTAAAAGTGGGATGCGAATTACTAGCAGGTAAGTAACAGTTCTAATAGGCTTTGGAATCGCTAGGACTGGACTAGGGAATCGTTAGATTACTACTAGGAGGCCCAGGGGACTCGGGTGCAGAGTGTGCACTCTCACGCGGGATGCGGGACAAAGTCTATGGAAGCTAGAATTCACAAAGTTAGTGTTCACGGGCGAACCCGACCTGGTAGGAAGAAAACGACAGTGGATCCTGACCCTAGGATAGTGAGGCTATGCTGGGACACCGAAGTGCCGAAGTTACCTAGCCCAGGGGCTGCAGCTGCATAGGTCTGAAAAGACGTCGGGGATCTCGTTGCCGGACCAGGAGCCTGGAAGAAGGAAGTTGCTGGCAGGCGACCAGTGAAGGAAAGTTCGATGGATCCAAGCCTGGATCAAGGAAGAAGAAAACCTGAAAGCAGAGGGGACCAAGTTCTTGAATCACTAGCCAGTGATTAAGTGGGCACCAGGATGGCACCGGGCGAAGTCACCGCAGTCAGGTGAGTGGGCGCTGCTGGGCTCTGCAGTCTCTCGGACCAGGAGGCGTTGTCGGCGACCAGGATGGAGGTGCGAGCTGTCCCACGAAGGATGAAGTCGTTGGCGTCGAAGTTACCCAGGATTGGGCAACAAGCCTTGGCTAATTCAAGCCCACGCGGTGGACTCAAAATGGCGTCTTGAGTGGACCAGGAGGGTCCAGGGTGCTCCTCTTCTGGGAGGGAGCAAGGGCCAGTCTGGAGCAACCAGACCAGCAGCAGAAATGTCGTCGGGCGTCGTCAGGAAGGCCACAAGCCAACGGGCTAGTAGCCAAACAACGCGGTGAGCAGCGGAAAGCAGAAGGGCCCCACGCAGATCGTGGAGATGCTGGGGGGCTGCACTTCGGAGCTGGAGCTGCTCAGAGTCGGGGCTTCTCGGACCCCAAAGCACTCACCAGTAGATTACTCGGCGGGCTTGCTGAAAAGAAGTCGTGCAGTCTTGCAGATGGCCGGTCCCTTGAGGTCTCGTCGCACCCACGGTTCTCAGCTGGGCTGTAGAGGTGGGTAGAGGTCAGAGGTGCCAGGGAAGCCGGTTCTCGTCGAGCTGGGCAGTCGGATTCCGGAGGAAGGACTTACAGCAGACCGCAGTGTTCTTAGATGGTGCCTGCGGATGCAGGGTGACTACTCCTTAGTCACAAGGGAGAAATCTTAGGAAGAAGTCTTGAGTTCCTTTCGCAGAAAGTAGTTTCAGGATTCAAAGATGATATGATTTGGAAGGGGGCCAGTCTCTACCTTTATCCTGTAAAAAGGGGCTGGCACGCGACTAAGTCCTGCCCTATGGGTGGGACTAGGAGGGGGGTGGTTACACCCACTTCCTTGGCGGGCTTTTCCCCAGCACAGGGTCTGGAGTGACCCTGGAACTGGTTCCAGCCAGCCTATGCACAGTGAGCACCGGGGTGCCACGTGCAGTCACCTTCCTCTAAAGCCCTGCCTACCTACAATACACAAAACCCTGTCTGGGACGGTGCTGGCACCGCCCCTGGCAGGAAACCCTTTGTCCTTATCTCCTGCTCTGGGAGGACTCCCAGCAGCAGGAGGGCAGACTTGTGTCTCGGTGGCAGCATCCATTTTGTGGATGCTAAGGCTCTGTCTGACTTTTAACCGGGTTATAGGTTACAGGCATGTCGTGTCCCTCTAGAAGGGTGGAATGCTAACCCCGTCGCCAGAATTGGCGAGGGGTTAGTATTCCAATTCGTATGACACCTTACTCGACATGTTTTGATAAAGCGATACCAGAGTTGGCACATAACCGCGAGGATTATAATGCACTTAAGAGTATATGGTATGCGATATCATGGAAACGGCTAAGGGATGGATCCCGAAAGCCGCAGACAGGCTCAGCTCATGCTAGAGCACCATCTCACACGATTCCAAGCACTCTGCCTTCAGGATTGTTAAGGCCTGCCATAGGAGTGACTGATAGGAGATCTGTGTGTCCATTTTAGGGTTAGATATAGGTATACTATATCTAAAGCAAGGGGTGAGTACACCACCTTGCCCCAGCTGTCGTGCAGCCAGTTGTGTCAGTTTTAGTTCAGGGGTGGCATAATACATGCTTCAGCCCCTGGGAGACTTCTGGGTGCACCTCAGCCCTGGGTACAGGGACTTGGAGAGGGCCCAGTGCCAATTCAGTACCTAAGTACAATTTGGATAGAGAGAACAGCTAGGCTGTGGGTCTGATTAGCAGGCCCACAGCCAGGGAAAGTCGTAAACCAGTGCAGCAAAAAGCAAAAATCGGGGTGATCATAGGATTGCAGACCCTACTCTCCTACATGACCCCCCCCCAAACTTTGGGACAATAAACTAACCTTGACCAGGTGAGTCTTCTTGCTCTAAGTGGAAATACCTGGAGAGCCCATCAGCATTGCTGTGATCAGTCCCAGGTCTATGCTCCACTGTAAAATCCATCCCCTGTAGGGAAATGGACCACCTAAGCAGTTTGGGGTTTTCACCCTTCATCTGATTTAGCCACAAGAGGGGCTTATGGTCTGTCTGAATGGTGAAGTGAGTGCCAAACAAGTAGGCCCTCAGCTTCTTCAGGGCCCAGACCACAGCAAAGGCCTCCCTCTCAATAGCTGACCAATTTTTCTCTCTGGGTGTCAACCTTCTACTAATGAAAGCAATAGGCTGATCATTACCATCAAAATTCAGTTGAGACAGAACAGCTCCCACACCCAACTCAGAAGCATCTGTTTGGACAATGAATGGCTTGGAGTAATCTGGACTCTTGAGGATAGGTGCTGTGCACATGGCCTGCTTTAGGTCATTGAATGCTTTCTGACAGCTTGCTGTCCACTGAACTTTCTTTGGCATCTTCTTGCTTGTCAGGTCATTAAGGGGGGTCACTATGGACCCATAATTTCTGACAAACTTCCTATAGTACCCAGTCAGGCCCAAGAAAGCTCGAACCTGAGTCTGGGTGATTGGAGGAGTCCAGTCCTTGATGGCCTGTATCTTACTCTCCAGTGGCTGAACCTGGCCTCCACCTACAAGGTGGCCCAGGTATACAACCTGTGACTGCCCTATCTGGCACTTTGTGGCCTTGATAGTGAGGCCTGCCTTTTGCAGGGCCTCTAACACTTTCCTCAGGTGGACCAGGTGATCCTCCCAGGTGGAGCTAAAGACAGCAATATCGTCAAGATAAGCTGCACAGAAGTCATCCAGCCCAGTGAGGACTTGATTCACCAACCTTTGGAAGGTGGCAGGTGCATTTTTCAGTCCAAAGGGCATTACCACAAATTGATAATGCCCTCCAGGGGTAGAAAATGCTGTCTTAGGTTTGGCTTCCTCAGCTAACCTGATTTGCCAATACCCAGCTGTCAAATCAAATGTGCTTAAGAAGTTGGCAGAAGCCAATCTATCTATAAGCTCATCTGCTCTTGGTATTGGGTGGGCATCAGTCTTAGTGACTGCATTGAGGCCTCTGTAGTCTACGCAAAACCTCATCTCTCTCTTACCACCCTGGGTGTGAGGCTTTGGCACTAGAACTACTGGGCTAGCCCAAGGGCTATCTGAGGGCTCAATGACTCCCAGTTCCAACATTTTCTGCACTTCAGTTTTTATGCAGTCTCTAACATGATCAGGCTGTCTGTAGATTTTACTCTTGACAGGCAGACTGTCTCCAGTGTCAACATCATGGGTACACCAATCAGTTTGGCTGGGTGTCAGAGAGAACATATGTCGAAAGGATTGCAGAACTTGCCTGCAATCCTGTTGCTGATGTTCAGTGAGGCTGCCACAAAAGACAACACCATCAACTGATCCATCATCAGGATTCTGAGTGAGCAGGTCTGGGAGAGGGTCACTCTCTTCCTCTTGTCCCTCATCTGTGGCCATGAGCAAGCTCATGTCCTTCCTGTCAACATATGCTTTGAGCCTGTTAACATGGAGCACTCTGAGAGGGCTCCTGGGAGTTCCAAGGTCCACCAAGTAGGTAACCTCTCCCTTTTGCTCAATGATGGTGTGGGGCCCAGACCATTTGTCTTTCAGAGCTGCTGGGGCCACTGGCTCCAGCACCCACACCTTCTGTCCTGGCTGGTACACAGTCAGTACAGCCTTTTGGTCATGCCAAGCTTTTTGAAGTTCCTGGCTGGCCTCAAGGTTTTTAGATGCCTTCTCCATATACTCAGCCATCCTGGAGCGGAGACCAAGTACATAGTCCACTATGTTGGTTGCAGGCTTTTTGAGAGGTCTCTCCCATCCTTCCTTCACCAAACACAGGGGTCCTCTTACAGGATGCCCATACAGAAGCTCAAAAGGGCTGTAGCCAACCCCCTTCTGTGGGACCTCTCTGTAAGCAAACAAGAGGCAGGGGATCAGGACATCCCATCTTCTCCTAAGAGGTTCAGGTAGTCCATGAATCATCCCTTTCAGGGTCCTGTTGAATCTCTCAACAAGCCCATTGCATTGTGGATGATAGGGTGTGGTGAACTTGTAGTTCACACCACACTCTTTCCACATGGCAGTCAGATATCCTGACATGAAGTTTGTACCTCTGTCAGAAACGACCTCCTTAGGGAAACCCACTCTGGAGAACACTCCAACTAGGGCTCTTGCCACTACAGGGGCTGTAGTGGTCCTAAGGGGAATAGCCTCAGGATACCTGGTGGCATGGTCCACCACCACCAGTATAAACTTGTGTCCTGATGCTGTCTGGGGTTCCATTGGACCAACAATGTCAATCCCCACTCTTTCAAAGGGAACCCCCACCACAGGTAGTGGTATAAGGGGGGCCTTTGTTGTGCCACCTGACTTACCACTGGCTTGGCAAGTGACACATGAGCGACAAAACTCCTTGGTATTCTCATTCATATGGGGCCAGTGAAAGTGTGAGACAAGCCTGTCCCAAGTCTTTGTCTGACCTAAATGACCTGCAAGGGGAATCTCATGGGCCAAGGTGAGAAGGAAACCTCTCAGAGACAAGGGGATGACCAGCCTCCTGGTTGCACCAGGCTTGGGGTCTCTTGACTCAGAGTACAGGAGTCCATCTTCCCAGTATACCCTGTGGGCACCTGTGGCATTCCCTGCAGCCTCAGCAGCAGCCTGCTGTCTGAGGGGTTCAAGGGAAGGGCAGCTCAACTGTTCCTTCCCCAGGTCTGCTCTGGAGGGTCCCCCTGAGCCCAGAAACTCAACTTGATCAAGTTCAAGCTCTTTAGGCTCAGTTTCCCTCAGCTCTGCTAGATCAGCCTCCTCAGAGACTTGATCCTCAACCTGGGGCAAGGGGGAAGGCAAAGCCTTACCCTTACTGCTCTTCTTCTTGGGAGGTGTCTGGTCCATAATTTCAGGATCCAGCACCTGTTCAGTGGGGCATCTTCTGGCCTGTGACCTAGTCACAGCAAGCACATGTGCTGGCAAGCCTAACATCTCCATGTGAGTCCTCTGCTCCACTTCTGACCATTGTGATGACTCCAAATCATTGCCCAACAAACAATCAACTGGGAGGTCTGAACTGACTACAACTTTCTTTTGTCCCTTCACTCCACCCCAGGAGAAAGCTACAATTGCCACACTATGACTAGTAGTGACATTGCTGGCATTGGTCACCAGGAAATCAGTACCTGGCATGATCTGTCCAGGGTCCACAAAGTTAGGTGTCACCATGGTGACACTGGCACAAGTGTCCCTATAGGCCTGAGCCATTTTGCCATTAATCAAAGGTGTCTGCCTGTATTTGCCCAAAGTATTGGGACTTATTTCAGGGGACATATCCACATCCCCTGTACAGACAAGGACAGCCTGAGTGAGTGTGCCAACTAAGTTGTCAGACCCCTCAGTACCCATGGTTAACCCAACTAATGCCTTGGGAGTGACACTACCACTACTGACTGTACTAGGGGGTGCAGTTGCCTTAGGAGCTGTAGTGGTAGGAGTTTGTCCTCCTCCTCTTTTGGTGCACTCACTAAACCAGTGAGATTTACTTTTGCAGTACTGGCACCACCTTTTGGACTGGCCTTCTTGAGCCTTCTTCTTCTGGGAAGCCTGACCCCCACCCTCTTTGGTTTGTTGGGGACCTGGTGAAGACTTCTGGTCATTTTGCTCATTCTTGACATTACCCTTCTGGTCTGCTTTCTTCTGACCACCCTGGTTCTGGTTCTGGTTCTGCTTGATCCTTGTCCTGACCCATTTGTCTGCCTTCTTTCCCAATTCTTGGGGAGAGGTCAGATCTGAATCAACAAGGTGCTGGTGCAGCAACTGGTTCTGACAATTGTTCAAAATTTGTTCTCTCATCATTAGATTATACAATCCTGTGTAATCTGTAACCTTGCTACCCAGCAACCAGCCCTCCAAAGCCTTAGTGGCACAATCCACAAAATCAGACCAGTCCTGAGACTGAGTTTTCTGGGTGTCTCTGAACAGCAACCTGTACTGCTCAGTGGTTAAACCAAACCCATCAACCAGTGTATTCTTCAGGACCTGGTAATTGTTAGCATCCTCCACTCTTGTAGTGAGGAGCTTATCTCTACCTTTACCATCAAAGGAGAGCCACAGTATAGCTGCCCACTGACTCTGGGGAATGTTCTGCACAGTGCAGGCCCTCTCCAGAGCAGCCATCCATTTCTGGATGTCATCCCCTTGCTTAAAGGGGGGCACTATTTTAGTCAGGTGTTTAGTATCTAAACCCTTCTCTCTATCTCTTGGGAGATTGCTGCCACCAGTGGGAGCTAGCCCACTCATCTGCTGCTCTCTTGCCAGGGCAAGCTTCTCTTTGGCCAGGGCAATTTCTTCCCTTTCAATCCTCAGTTCAGCTTGTCTCATCCTAGCTTCATGCTCCTTTCTCTGAGGGGAAGTAAACCTCCTCTGTGGAGGATTCCTTCTCCCCTGAGAAGAGGCATTAGAGTGCAGAGATCTATTGGAGTCCCTAGAAAGAGATCTATCTCTCCTAACTCCAAGGTTAGGCCCACTTCGGGTTAGTACTGGGGGGCCCCCAGATCCTAGCCCAAGTAAGTCTAAGTTGGTCCTAGTTAGCCTTCTGACTACCTCAAGACCCTTGTCTACCTCATCCCCAGAGAGTACCTCCTCATCCTCCTCCTCAACTGCTGAATCAGTGTTGGGGAGGTCTGGATCCCCAGAGGTTCCCTCTAAGGCTGGCATGCTCTCATGTAACTGAGAGAGCTTTCTGGCATCATATGTCTCTAAGAGACCTATCAGAAAGGGAAGGGTGGGGTTAGACCCCTGCTTCAGTTTCCTGGAGACACAGAGTTGCCTCATCTCCTGAAAATTGAGAGCTGCATATCTTGAAGTGACCTGTGGAGGGTCAACACTGACCAGGGGAGTCTCAGTAGAGTCCCCCTGAGTCGACATGCTTTTCTAGTGAGGTGTAAGTGGTGCACTTACCTACACTATATGTTTGCCTACTGATCCCTTGCTAGAGTTGTAGTTTAGGGTGTGCTAGGCCCTAGGAGCTACAACAGCTGGTTCAGTAGAACTCAGAGTATTCTAAGCTAAGTTATATGTACCTTTAGTACTTATGTGATCTTTCACAAGATATTCTTAGGGCATGTGTGGTAAAACAACAGCAAGCTCAAATCCCAACCGCTGCTCACCAATGTGAGAAGTTGGCCTGATGTGCAGTGCTCACTATTCTAGTGATCACTATATATCAGTCCAAACAACCCTTATTGATGATTGGTTGTAAGTCAACCTTATAGACCAGCTATCCTAGTAGCATGGATACGAGCAGTCTAAGGCTAAGACTCTAGAGGGCGTGTTAAGCCAGCTGTTTTACCATCACATTACCCCTTGAACACCCAGTGAAAGGACACCACACAAGTGTTATGAAAATAAACAGTGTATTTATTAGAATCACAACAACCCTGTACTCTTTATGAGGACAGGGTGCTAGGCACACAACAAAACTCTTACGAAAATACTTAAGTTAGCACGTTATACACAAATGCCCGAGGGGCACGAAAAACCATATACTTTAAAAGTGGGATGCGAATTACTAGCAGGTAAGTAACAGTTCTAATAGGCTTTGGAATCGCTAGGACTGGACTAGGGAATCGTTAGATTACTACTAGGAGGCCCAGGGGACTCGGGTGCAGAGTGTGCACTCTCACGCGGGATGCGGGACAAAGTCTATGGAAGCTAGAATTCACAAAGTTAGTGTTCACGGGCGAACCCGACCTGGTAGGAAGAAAACGACAGTGGATCCTGACCCTAGGATAGTGAGGCTATGCTGGGACACCGAAGTGCCGAAGTTACCTAGCCCAGGGGCTGCAGCTGCATAGGTCTGAAAAGACGTCGGGGATCTCGTTGCCGGACCAGGAGCCTGGAAGAAGGAAGTTGCTGGCAGGCGACCAGTGAAGGAAAGTTCGATGGATCCAAGCCTGGATCAAGGAAGAAGAAAACCTGAAAGCAGAGGGGACCAAGTTCTTGAATCACTAGCCAGTGATTAAGTGGGCACCAGGATGGCACCGGGCGAAGTCACCGCAGTCAGGTGAGTGGGCGCTGCTGGGCTCTGCAGTCTCTCGGACCAGGAGGCGTTGTCGGCGACCAGGATGGAGGTGCGAGCTGTCCCACGAAGGATGAAGTCGTTGGCGTCGAAGTTACCCAGGATTGGGCAACAAGCCTTGGCTAATTCAAGCCCACGCGGTGGACTCAAAATGGCGTCTTGAGTGGACCAGGAGGGTCCAGGGTGCTCCTCTTCTGGGAGGGAGCAAGGGCCAGTCTGGAGCAACCAGACCAGCAGCAGAAATGTCGTCGGGCGTCGTCAGGAAGGCCACAAGCCAACGGGCTAGTAGCCAAACAACGCGGTGAGCAGCGGAAAGCAGAAGGGCCCCACGCAGATCGTGGAGATGCTGGGGGGCTGCACTTCGGAGCTGGAGCTGCTCAGAGTCGGGGCTTCTCGGACCCCAAAGCACTCACCAGTAGATTACTCGGCGGGCTTGCTGAAAAGAAGTCGTGCAGTCTTGCAGATGGCCGGTCCCTTGAGGTCTCGTCGCACCCACGGTTCTCAGCTGGGCTGTAGAGGTGGGTAGAGGTCAGAGGTGCCAGGGAAGCCGGTTCTCGTCGAGCTGGGCAGTCGGATTCCGGAGGAAGGACTTACAGCAGACCGCAGTGTTCTTAGATGGTGCCTGCGGATGCAGGGTGACTACTCCTTAGTCACAAGGGAGAAATCTTAGGAAGAAGTCTTGAGTTCCTTTCGCAGAAAGTAGTTTCAGGATTCAAAGATGATCTGATTTGGAAGGGGGCCAGTCTCTACCTTTATCCTGTAAAAAGGGGCTGGCACGCGACTAAGTCCTGCCCTATGGGTGGGACTAGGAGGGGGGTGGTTACACCCACTTCCTTGGCGGGCTTTTCCCCAGCACAGGGTCTGGAGTGACCCTGGAACTGGTTCCAGCCAGCCTATGCACAGTGAGCACCGGGGTGCCACGTGCAGTCACCTTCCTCTAAAGCCCTGCCTACCTACAATACACAAAACCCTGTCTGGGACGGTGCTGGCACCGCCCCTGGCAGGAAACCCTTTGTCCTTATCTCCTGCTCTGGGAGGACTCCCAGCAGCAGGAGGGCAGACTTGTGTCTCGGTGGCAGCATCCATTTTGTGGATGCTAAGGCTCTGTCTGACTTTTAACCGGGTTATAGGTTACAGGCATGTCGTGTCCCTCTAGAAGGGTGGAATGCTAACCCCGTCGCCAGAATTGGCGAGGGGTTAGTATTCCAATTCGTATGACACCTTACTCGACATGTTTTGATAAAGCGATACCAGAGTTGGCACATAACCGCGAGGATCATAATGCACTTAAGAGTATATGGTATGCGATATCATGGAAACGGCTAAGGGATGGATCCCGAAAGCCGCAGACAGGCTCAGCTCATGCTAGAGCACCATCTCACACGATTCCAAGCACTCTGCCTTCAGGATTGTTAAGGCCTGCCATAGGAGTGACTGATAGGAGATCTGTGTGTCCATTTTAGGGTTAGATATAGGTATACTATATCTAAAGCAAGGGGTGAGTACACCACCTTGCCCCAGCTGTCGTGCAGCCAGTTGTGTCAGTTTTAGTTAGTCAATCCAGGGGTGGCATAATACATGCTTCAGCCCCTGGGAGACTTCTGGGTGCACCTCAGCCCTGGGTACAGGGACTTGGAGAGGGCCCAGTGCCAATTCAGTACCTAAGTACAATTTGGATAGAGAGAACAGCTAGGCTGTGGGTCTGATTAGCAGGCCCACAGCCAGGGAAAGTCGTAAACCAGTGCAGCAAAAAGCAAAAATCGGGGTGATCATAGGATTGCAGACCCTACTCTCCTACACACATCTTGGCTGACTAAAGCAAATTCAACAAGGGATCTCAATGTCACAACATAGGGTGGAATTCGCAAATCTAAGCAGCCCCTGATCACTGCCCTGAGGAAATTGCTGTAAGTGTGCTGGAGTCCAGCTGTCTACCAGGTGCTTGGCATTCTTCCAAATTTGTATGGCCTGTCTGGCCAGGGAATACAAGAGAATGACTCTTCTAGATGAGCTCTTACATGGGTCATAAGCTCATTTGGTAAGGATTGCACTTTATCAGCAAGACTTTGTACAACAGAAATATATGAGAAACCCAAGCTCTCTTGACTAGACGAGGACAGAATAACATCCCAGGTGAAGACGAACAGAAGCAACTTCCATCAGATGTTATCCTGATGAAGAAGATTATATCTCCAAAAGTCATTTCAGAAGTGGAATTCGAACCCACGCCTCCAGAGGAGAATCCGGCCTAAACACAGCACCTTAGACCACTCGGCCATCCTGACAGTGAAGAGTCCTAAGAAATGTATAAAAGTCACTCAGAAATTTCTGCGTCCATGCAAGCTTGAAATAATTTCAACCTTTAAACACAAGGTGCAACTTTTTGCACAGGACAATAAACACAGAAGATCACGTATGAAAGCATTTCATTTCACAGGTGTACTGTTTTTATGCTTTTAGAATAACTTATACCTCTCACCAGCTATTTAGGGTTCTGTATCCTACTCACAAAATTACCTTGCCTGCGACCTTTCTCTCTATACACAAACAACTACTGCTCAGGAAGTAGGAAGGCAGAAGGTGGGGCAGTTTATGCAAATTTATGCTGTCAATGTGCCTTGCACTTTCATGCTGAATTTCTAGATCCTTGCTGGAAACAAGAGAGCAGGCCTTGTTTGAAATCAACTGTCCCTAGCAAGGAACGTCTGAGCACATCCATTCTTTTGCTCTCTAGCCCCTGGCTTGGGACTCACCCTCACTGGCTGAGGAGTGAAGTTCTGCATACCAACGTTGCATAGAAGGTATGTTTGTGATTGGTTTGAGATGGGTGGGAGGTCAAGAGCAGGGAAAAGCAAGTCACCTTCCCTTCTAGTCTCCTCTTCTATGCCTACCTGCCGTTCACTCACTCTGTCTTTGTTTCATTCTCTCCTTCCTCAACACCCCATCTCACTCACTGGCTCTATCATTTGTGCTCTTTCCCCTTGCTCTTCATTTCATAGTGGAAACATCTCTTGAATGGATCATTAGAAAATGAGGTTACATAAAATTAAAAATCTACTTATTGGAAACCAAAAATATCACAAGACTGAATGTAAGCCATTTCTTCAATAAAAGGGATTTTTTAGGCACCCCCCAAAAAACACATAAAACACCACTAGTGCTAGAAGAATATTATAAGAGCTTGAAGACAGAATTGGGCAAATTCATTTGCAGTTGAAACTGAAGTTTGGTACTTATTCAGATATTATATTCACTGCCAATTTTTAGCTGAGATTCTGAAAGAACGCAGAGACAAAATGGACTTAAAGTTTTGTCAGAAGTGGGATTCGAATCCACGCCTCCAGGAGAGACTGCGGCCTTAACGCAGCGCCTTAGACCACTCGGCCATCCTGATCACATGTTGCTCGTCCATCTACATAGTGAGAAAGATAGTGTGAACAAAAAAAACACACATCTTAGGCCATAAGTGGCTATAGCAAGAAAAAAACTCACTGCACTTTTCCAAAAAGACAATCATATAAGCCCATGTGAGGGAAATGATCTGATTTTCTCCCTCAAGAAAAAAGAAGATTAAACACAGGTTTGTCAGAAGTGGGATTTGAACCCACGCCTCCAGAAGAGACTGCGACCTGAACGCAGCACCTTAGACCACTCGGCCATTCTGACTTGCATTTGCAGCTCCTTCCACAAGCCAGACAGCCATGCAAGTTTGGTACCGAAAAGGCATGCCCTCAATTTATTTATCCCATTATAAGCATTTCCAACAGATCTTTGAACAATCCATACAGAGCAGTACCTATAAAGAACTCTTTAGACCTTTAAAGCGTACAAAGAGAAAGTGCTATTCACCAGCCACTTGAACGGCCCAAAGCTGCTTTGAAATTGAGTCAACAGCCACATCTTGGCTGACTAAAGCAAATTCAACAAGGGAGCTCAATGTCACAACATAGGGTGGAATACGCAAATCTAAGCAGCCCCTGATCACAGCCCTGAGGACATTGCTGTAAGTGTGCTGGAGTACAGCTGTCTATCAGGTGCTTGGCATTCTTCCAAATTTGCATGGCCTGTCTGGCCAGGGAATAAAAGAGCATGACTCTTCTAGATGAGCTCTTACATGGGTCCTAAGCTCATTTGGTAATGATTGCACTTTATCAGCAAGACTTTGTACAACAGAAATATATGAGAAACCCAAGCTCTCTTGACTAGACGAGGACGGAATAACGTCCCAGGTGAAGACGAACAGATGCAACTTCCATCAGATGTTATCCTGATGAAGAAGATTATATCTCCAAAAGTCATGTCAGAAGTGGGATTCGAACCCACGCCTCCAGAGGAGACTGCGGCCTAAACACAGCGCCTTAGACCACTCGGCCATCCTGACAGTGAAGATTCCTAAGAAATGTATAAAAGTCACTCAGAAATTTCTGCGTCCATGCAAGCTTGAAATAATTTCAACCTTCAAACACAAGGTGCAACTTTTTGCACAGGACAATAAACACAGAAGATCACGTATGAAAGCATTTCATTTCACAGGTGTACTGTTTTTATGCTTTTAGAATAACTTATACCTCTCACCAGCTATTTAGGGTTCTGTATCCTACTCACAAAATTATCTTGCCTGCGACCTCTCTCTTTATACACAAACAACTACTGCTCAGGAAGTAGGAAGGCAGAAGGTGGGGCAGTTTATGCAAATTTATGCTGTCAATGTGCCTTGCAGATTCATGCAGAATTTCTAGATCCTTGCTGGAAACAAGAGAGCAGGCCTTGTTTCAGATCAACTGTCCCTAGCAAGGAACGTCTGAGCACATCCATTCTTTTGCTCTCTAGCCCCTGGCTTGGGACTCACCCTCACTGGCTGAGGAGTGAAGTTCTGCATACCAACGTTGCATAGAAGGTATGTTTGTGATTGGTTTGAGATGGGTGGGAGGTCAAGAGCAGGGAAAAGCAAGTCACCTTCACTTCTAGTCTCCTCTTCTATGCATACCTGCCGTTCACTCACTCTGTCTTTGTTTCATTCTCTCCTTCCTCAACACCCCATCTCACTCACTGGCTCTATCATTTGTGCTCTTTCCCCTTGCTCTTCATTTCATAGTGGAAACATCTCTTGAATGGATCATTAGAAAATGAGGTTACATAAAATTAAAAATCTACTTATTGGAAACCAAAAATATCACAAGACTGAATGTAAGCCATTTCTTCAATAAAAGGGATTTTTTAGGCACCCCCCAAAAAACACATAAAACACCACTAGTGCTAGAAGAATATTATACGAGCTTGAAGACAGAATTGGGCAAATTCATTTGCAGTTGAAACTGAAGTTTGGTACTTATTCAGATATTATATGCACTGCCAATTTTTAGCTGAGATTCTGAAGGAACGCAGAGACAAAATGGACTTAAAGTTTTGTCAGAAGTGGGATTCGAACCCACGCCTCCAGGAGAGACTGCGGCCTTAACGCAGCGCCTTAGACCACTCGGCCATCCTGACCACATGTTGCTTGTCCATCTACATAGTGAGAAAGATAGTGTGAACAAAAAAAACACACATCTAAGGCCATAAGTGGCTATGGCAAGAAAAAAACTCACTGCACTTTTCCAAAAAGACAACCATATAAGCCCATGTGAGGGAAATGATCTGATTTTCTCCCTCAAGAAAAAAGAAGATTAAACACAGGTTTGTCAGAAGTGGGATTCGAACCCACGCCTCCAGGAGAGACTGCGGCCTTAACGCAGCGCCTTAGACCACTCGGCCATCCTGACCACATGTTGCTTGTCCATCTACATAGTGAGATAGATAGTGTGAACAAAAAAAACACACATCTTAGGCCATAAGTGGCTATAGCAAGAAAAAACTCACTGCACTTTTCCAAAAAGACAACCATATAAGCCCATGTGAGGGAAATGATCTGACTTTCTCCCTCAAGAAAAAAGAAGATTAAACACAGGTTTGTCAGAAGTGGGATTTGAACCCACGGCTCCAGAAGAGACTGCGACCTGAACGCAGCGCCTTAGGCCACTCGGCCATCCTGACAGTGAAGAGTCCTAAGAAATGTATAAAAGTCACTCAGAAATTTCTGCGTCCATGCAAGCTTGAAATAATTTCAACCTTCAAACACAAGGTGCAACTTTTTGCACAGGACAATAAACACAGAAGATCACATATGAAAGCATTTCATTTCACAGGTGTACTGTTTTTATGCTTTTAGAATAACTTATACCTCTCACCAGCTATTTAGGGTTCTGTATCCTACTCACAAAATTACCTTGCCTGCAACCTTTCTCTCTATACACAAAGAACTACTGCTCAGGAAGTAGGAAGGCAGAAGGTGGGTCAGTTTATGCAAATTCATGCTGTCAATGTGCCTTGCACATTCATGCAGAATTTCTAGATCCTTGCTGGAGACAAGAGAGCAGGCCTTGTTTCAGATCAACTGTCCCTAGCAAGGAACGTCTGAGCACATCCATTCTTTTGCTCTCTAGCCCCTGGCTTGGGACTCACCCTCACTGGCTGAGGAGTGAAGTTCTGCATACCAACGTTGCATAGAAGGTATGTTTGTGATTGGTTTGAGATGGGTGGGAGGTCAAGAGCAGGGAAAAGCAAGTCACTTTCACTTCTAATCTCCTCTACTATGCCTACCTGCCGTTCACTCACTCTGTCTTTGTTTCATTCTCTCCTTCCTCAACACCCTATCTCACTCACTCGCTCTATCATTTGTGGTCTTTCCCCTTGCTCTTCATTTCATAGTGGAAACATCTCTTGAATGGATCATTAGAAAATGAGGTTACATAAAATTAAAAATCTACTTATTGGAAACCAAAAATATCACAAGACTGAATGTAAGCCATTTCTTCAATAAAAGGGATTTTTTAGGCACCCCCCAAAAAACACATAAAACACCACTAGTGCTAGAAGAATATTATAAGAGCTTGAAGACAGAATTGGGCAAATTCATTTGCAGTTGAAACTGAAGTTTGGTACTTATTCAGATATTATATGCACTGCCAATTTTTAGCTGAGATTCTGAAGGAACGCAGAGACAAAATGGACTTAAAGTTTTGTCTGAAGTGGGATTCGAACCCACGCCTCCAGGAGAGACTGCGGCTTTAACGCAGTGCCTTAGACCACTCGGCCATCCTGACCACATGTTGCTTGTCCATCTACATAGTGAGAAAGATAGTGTGAACAAAAAAAACACACATCTTAGGCCATAAGTGGCTATAGCAAGAAAAAAACTCACTGCACTTTTCCAAAAAGACAACCATATAAGCCCATGTGAGGGAAATGATCTGATTTTCTCCCTCAAGAAAAAAGAAGATTAAACACAGGTTTGTCAGAAGTGGGATTTGAACCCACGGCTCCAGAAGAGACTGCGACCTGAACGCAGCGCCTTAGGCCACTCGGCCATCCTGACTTGCATTTGCAGCACCTTCCACAAGCCAGACAGCCATGCAAGTTTGGTACCGAAAAGGCATGCCCTCAATTTATTGATCCCATTATAAGCATTTCCAACAGATCTTTGAACAATCCATACAGAGCAGTACCTGTGAAGAACTCTTTAGACCTTTAAAGCGTACAAAGAGAAAGTGCTATTCACCAGCCACTTGAACGGCCCAAAGCTGCTTTGAAATTGAGTCAACAGCCACATCTTGGCTGACTAAAGCAAATTCAACAAGGGAGCTCAATGTCACAACATAGGGTGGAATACGCAAATCTAAGCAGCCCCTGATCACAGCCCTGAGGACATTGCTGTAAGTGTGCTGGAGTACAGCTGTCTACCAGGTGCTTGGCATTCTTCCAAATTTGCATGGCCTGTCTGGCCAGGGAATACAAGAGCATGACTCTTCTAGATGAGCTCTTACATGGGTCCTAAGCTCATTTGGTAAGGATTGCACTTTATCAGCAAGACTTTGTACAACAGAAATATATGAGAAACCCAAGCTCTCCTGACTAGACGAGGACGGAATAACATCCCAGGTGAAGATGAACAGATGCAACTTCCATCAGATGTTATCCTGTTGAAGAAGATTATATCTCCAAAAGTCATTTCAGAAGTGGGATTCGAACCCACGCCTCCAGAGGAGACTGCAGCCTAGACACAGCGCCTTAGACCACTCGGCCATCCTGACAGTGAAGAGTCCTAAGAAATGTATAAAAGTCACTCAGAAATTTCTGCGTCCATGCAAGCTTGAAATAATTTCAACCTTCAAACACAAGGTGCAACTTTTTGCACAGGACAATAAACACAGAAGATCACATATGAAAGCATTTCATTTCACAGGTGTACTGTTTTTATGCTTTTAGAATAACTTATACCTCTCACCAGCTATTTAGGGTTCTGTATCCTACTCACAAAATTACCTTGCCTGCAACCTTTCTCTCTATACACAAAGAACTACTGCTCAGGAAGTAGGAAGGCAGAAGGTGGGTCAGTTTATGCAAATTCATGCTGTCAATGTGCCTTGCACATTCATGCAGAATTTCTAGATCCTTGCTGGAGACAAGAGAGCAGGCCTTGTTTCAGATCAACTGTCCCTAGCAAGGAACGTCTGAGCACATCCATTCTTTTGCTCTCTAGCCCCTGGCTTGGGACTCACCCTCACTGGCTGAGGAGTGAAGTTCTGCATACCAACGTTGCATAGAAGGTATGTTTGTGATTGGTTTGAGATGGGTGGGAGGTCAAGAGCAGGGAAAAGCAAGTCACTTTCACTTCTAGTCTCCTCTTCTATGCCTACCTGCCGTTCACTCACTCTGTCTTTGTTTCATTCTCTCCTTCCTCAACACCCCATCTCACTCACTCGCTCTATCATTTGTGCTCTTTCCCCTTGCTCTTCATTTCATAGTGGAAACATCTCTTGAATGGATCATTAGAAAATGAGGTTACATAAAATTAAAAATCTACTTATTGGAAACCAAAAATATCACAAGACTGAATGTAAGCCATTTCTTCAATAAAAGGGATTTTTTAGGCACCCCCCAAAAAACACATAAAACACCACTAGTGCTAGAAGAATATTATAAGAGCTTGAAGACAGAATTGGGCAAATTCATTTGCAGTTGAAACTGAAGTTTGGTACTTATTCAGATATTATATGCACTGCCAATTTTTAGCTGAGATTCTGAAGGAACGCAGAGACAAAATGGACTTAAAGTTTTGTCTGAAGTGGGATTCGAACCCACGCCTCCAGGAGAGACTGCGGCTTTAACGCAGCGCCTTAGACCACTCGGCCATCCTGACCACATGTTGCTTGTCCATCTACATAGTGAGAAAGATAGTGTGAACAAAAAAAACACACATCTTAGGCCATAAGTGGCTATAGCAAGAAAAAAACTCACTGCACTTTTCCAAAAAGACAACCATATAAGCCCATGTGAGGGAAATGATCTGATTTTCTCCCTCAAGAAAAAAGAAGATTAAACATAGGTTTGTCAGAAGTGGGATTTGAACCCACGGCTCCAGAAGAGACTGCGACCTGAACGCAGCGCCTTAGGCCACTCGGCCATCCTGACTTGCATTTGCAGCACCTTCCACAAGCCAGACAGCCATGCAAGTTTGGTACCGAAAAGGCATGCCCTCAATTTATTGATCCCATTATAAGCATTTCCAACAGATCTTTGAACAATCCATACAGAGCAGTACCTATGAAGAACTCTTTAGACCTTTAAAGCGTACAAAGAGAAAGTGCTATTCACCAGCCACTTGAACGGCCCAAAGCTGCTTTGAAATTGAGTCAACAGCCACATCTTGGCTGACTAAAGCAAATTCAACAAGGGAGCTCAATGTCACAACATAGGGTGGAATACGCAAATCCAAGCAGCCCCTGATCACAGCCCTGAGGACATTGCTGTAAGTGTGCTGGAGTCCAGCTGTCTACCTTGTGCATGGCATTCTTCCAAATTTGTATGGCCTGTCTGGCCAGGGAATACAAGAGCATGACTCTTCTAGATGAGCTCTTACATGGGTCCTAAGCTCATTTGGTAAGGATTGCACTTTATCAGCAAGACTTTGTACAACAGAAATATATGAGAAACCCAAGCTCTCCTGACTAGACGAGGACGGAATAACATCCCAGGTGAAGACGAACAGATGCAACTTCCATCAGATGTTATCCTGTTGAAGAAGATTATATCTCCAAAAGTCATTTCAGAAGTGGGATTCGAACCCACGTCTCCAGAGGAGACTGCAGCCTAGACACAGCGCCTTAGACCACTCGGCCATCCTGACAGTTAAGAGTCCTAAGAAATGTATAAAAGTCACTCAGAAATTTCTGCGTCCATGCAAGCTTGAAATAATTTCAACCTTCAAACACAAGGTGCAACTTTTTGCACAGGACAATAAACACAGAAGATCACATATGAAAGCATTTCATTTCACAGGTGTACTGTTTTTATGCTTTTAGAATAACTTATACCTCTCACCAGCTATTTAGGGTTCTGTATCCTACTCACAAAATTATCTTGCCTGCGACCTTTCTCTCTATACACAAACAACTACTGCTCAGGAAGTAGGAAGGCAGGAGGTGGGGCAGTTTATGCAAATTTATGCTGTCAATGTGCCTTGCACATTCATGCAGAATTTCTAGATCCTTGCTGGAAACAAGAGAGCAGGCCTTGTTTCAGATCAACTGTCCCTAGCAAGGAACGTCTGAGCACATCCATTCTTTTGCTCTCTAGCCCCTGGCTTGGGTCTCACCCTCACTGGCTGAGGAGTGAAGTTCTGCATACCAACGTTGCATAGAAGGTATGTTTGTGATTGGTTTGAGATGGGTGGGAGGTCAAGAGCAGGGAAAAGCAAGTCACTTTCACTTCTAGTCTCCTCTTCTATGCCTACCTGCCGTTCACTCACTCTGTCTTTGTTTCATTCTCTCCTTCCTCAACACCCCATCTCACTCACTCGCTCTATCATTTGTGCTCTTTCCCCTTGCTCTTCATTTCATAGTGGAAACATCTCTTGAATGGATCATTAGAAAATGAGGTTACATAAAATTAAAAATCTACTTATTGGAAACCAAAAATATCACAAGACTGAATGTAAGCCATTTCTTCAATAAAAGGGATTTTTTAGGCACCCCCCAAAAAACACATAAAACACCACTAGTGCTAGAAGAATATTATAAGAGCTTGAAGACAGAATTGGGCAAATTCATTTGCAGTTGAAACGGACGTTTGGTACTTATTCAGATATTATATGCACTGCCAATTTTTAGCTGAGATTCTGAAGGAACGCAGAGACAAAATGGACTTAAAGTTTTGTCAGAAGTGGGATTCGAACCCACGCCTCCAGGAGAGACTGCGGCCTTAACGCAGCGCCTTAGACCACTCGGCCATCCTGACCACATGTTGCTTGTCCATCTACATAGTGAGAAAGATAGTGTGAACAAAAAAAACACACATCTAAGGCCATAAGTGGCTATGGCAAGAAAAAAACTCACTGCACTTTTCCAAAAAGACAACCATATAAGCCCATGTGAGGGAAATGATCTGATTTTCTCCCTCAAGAAAAAAGAAGATTAAACACAGGTTTGTCAGAAGTGGGATTCGAACCCACGCCTCCAGGAGAGACTGCGGCCTTAACGCAGCGCCTTAGACCACTCGGCCATCCTGACCACATGTTGCTTGTTAATCTACATAGTGAGAAAGATAGTGTGAACAAAAAAAACACACATCTTAGGCCATGAGTGGCTATAGCAAGAAAAAAACTCACTGCACTTTTCCAAAAAGACAACTATAAGCCCATGTGAGGGAAATGATCTGATTTTCTCCCTCAAGAAAAAAGAAGAATAAACACAGGTTTGTCAGAAGTGGGATTTGAACCCACGCCTCCAGAAGAGACTGCGACCTGAACACAGCGCCTTAGACCACTCGGCCATCCTGACTTGCATTTGCAGCACCTTCCACAAGCCAGACAGCCATGCAAGTTTGGTACCGAAAAGGCATGCCCTCAATTTATTTATCCCGTTATAAGCATTTCCAACAGATCTTTGAACAATCCATACAGAGCAGTACCTAAGAAGAACTCTTTAGACCTTTAAAGCGTACAAAGAGAAAGTGCTATTCTCCAGCCACTTGAACGGCCCAAAGCTGCTTTGAAATTGAGTCAACAGCCACATCTTGGCTGACTAAAGCAAATTCAACAAGGGACCTCAATGTCACAACATAGGGTGGAATACGCAAATCTAAGCAGCCCCTGTTCACAGCCCTGAGGACATTGCTGTAAGTGTGCTGGAGTACAGCTGTCTACCAGGTGCTTGGCATTCTTCCAAATTTGCATGGCCTGTCTGGCCAGGGAATACAAGAGCATGACTCTTCTAGATGAGCTCTTACATGGGTCCTAAGCTCATTTGGTAAGGATTGCACTTTATCAGCAAGACTTTGTACAACAGAAATATATGAGAAACCCAAGCTCTCTTGACTAGACGAGGACGGAATAACGTCCCAGGTAAAGATGAACAGATGCAACTTCCATCAGATGTTATCCTGTTGAAGAAGATTATATCTCCAAAAGTCATTTCAGAAGTGGGATTCGAACCCACGCTTCCAGAGGAGACTGCAGCCTAGACACAGCGCCTTAGACCACTCGGCCATCCTGACAGTGAAGAGTCCTAAGAAATGTATAAAAGTCACTCAGAAATTTCTGCGTCCATGCAAGCTTGAAATAATTTCAACCTTCAAACACAAGGTGCAACTTTTTGCACAGGACAATAAACACAGAAGATCACATATGAAAGCATTTCATTTCACAGGTGTACTGTTTTTATGCTTTTAGAATAACTTATACCTCTCACCAGCTATTTAGGGTTGTGTATCCTACTCACAAAATTATCTTGCCTGCGACCTCTCTCTTTATACACAAACAACTACTGCTCAGGAAGTAGGAAGGCAGAAGGTGGGGCAGTTTATGCAAATTTATGCTGTCAATGTGCCTTGCAGATTCATGCAGAATTTCTAGATCCTTGCTGGAAACAAGAGAGCAGGCCTTGTTTCAGATCAACTGTCCCTAGCAAGGAACGTCTGAGCACATCCATTCTTTTGCTCTCTAGCCCCTGGCTTGGGACTCACCCTCACTGGCTGAAGAGTGAAGTTCTGCATACCAACGTTGCATAGAAGGTATGTTTGTGATTGGTTTGAGATGGGTGGGAGGTCAAGAGCAGGGAAAGGCAAGTCACTTTCACTTCTAGTCTCCTCTTCTATGCCTACCTGCCGTTCACTCACTCTGTCTTTGTTTCATTCTCTCCTTCCTCAACACCCCATCTCACTCACTGGCTCTATCATTTGTGCTCTTTCCCCTTGCTCTTCATTTCATAGTGGAAACATCTCTTGAATGGATCATTAGAAAATGAGGTTACATAAAATTAAAAATCTACTTATTGGAAACCAAAAATATCACAAGACTGAATGTAAGCCATTTCTTCAATAAAAGGGATTTTTTAGGCACCCCCCAAAAAACACATAAAACACCACTAGTGCTAGAAGAATATTATACGAGCTTGAAGACAGAATTGGGCAAATTCATTTGCAGTTGAAACTGAAGTTTGGTACTTATTCAGATATTATATGCACTGCCAATTTTTAGCTGAGATTCTGAAGGAACGCAGAGACAAAATGGACTTAAAGTTTTGTCAGAAGTGGGATTCGAACCCACGCCTCCAGGAGAGACTGCGGCCTTAACGCAGCGCCTTAGACCACTCGGCCATCCTGACCACATGTTGCTTGTTCATCTACATAGTGAGAAAGATAGTGTGAACAAAAAAAACACTCATCTTAGGCCATGAGTGGCTATAGCAAGAAAAAAACTCACTGCACTTTTTCAAAAAGACAACCATATAAGCCCATATGAGGGAAATGATCTGATTTTCTCCCTCAAGAAAAAAGAAGATTAAACACAGGTTTGTCAGAAGTGGGATTTGAACCCACGCCTCCAGAAGAGACTGCGACCTGAACGCAGTGCCTTAGACCACTCGGCCATCCTGACTTGCATTTGCCGCACCTTCCACAAGCCAGACAGCCATGCAAGTGGGGTACCGAAAAGGCATGCCCTCAATTTATTTATCCCATTATAAGCATTTCCAACAGATCTCTGAACAATCCATACAGAGCAGTACCTATGAAGAACTCTTTAGACCTTTAATGAGTACAAAGAGAAAGTGCTATTCACCAGCCACTTGAACGGCCCAAAGCTGCTTTGAAATTGAGTCAATAGCCACATCTTGGCTGACTAAAGCAAATTCAACAAGGGATCTCAATGTCACAACATAGGGTGGAATTCGCAAATCTAAGCAGCCCCTGATCACTGCCCTGAGGAAATTGCTGTAAGTGTGCTTGAGTCCAGCTGTCTACCAGGTGCTTGGCATTCTTCCAAATTTGTATGGCCTGTCTGGCCAGGGAATACAAGAGAATGACTCTTCTAGATGAGCTCTTACATGGGTCATGAGCTCATTTGGTAAGGATTGCACTTTATCAGCAAGACTTTGTACAACAGAAATATATGAGAAACCCAAGCTCTCTTGACTAGACGAGGACAGAATAACATCCCAGGCGAAGACGAACAGAAGCAACTTCCATCAGATGTTATCCTGATGAAGAAGATTATATCTCCAAAAGTCATTTCAGAAGTGGGATTCGAACCCACGCCTCCAGAGGAGAATCCGGCCTAAACACAGCGCCTTAGACCACTCGGCCATCCTGACAGTGAAGAGTCCTAAGAAATGTATAAAAGTCACTCAGAAATTTCTGCGTCCATGCAAGCTTGAAATATTTTCAACCTTCAAACACAAGGTGCAACTTTTTGCACAGGACAATAAACACAGAAGATCACGTATGAAAGCATTTCATTTCACAGGTGTACTGTTTTTATGCTTTTAGAATAACTTATACCTCTCACCAGCTATTTAGGGTTCTGTATCCTACTCACAAAATTACCTTGCCTGCGACCTTTCTCTCTATACACAAACAACTACTGCTCAGGAAGTAGGAAGGCAGAAGGTGGGGCAGTTTATGCAAATTTATGCTGTCAATGTGCCTTGCACATTCATGCAGAATTTCTAGATCCTTGCTGGAAACAAGAGAGCAGGCCTTGTTTGAAATCAACTGTCCCTAGCAAGGAACGTCTGAGCACATCCATTCTTTTGCTCTCTAGCCCCTGGCTTGGGACTCACCCTCACTGGCTGAGGAGTGAAGTTCTGCATACCAACGTTGCATAGAAGGTATGTTTGTGATTGGTTTGAGATGGGTGGGAGGTCAAGAGCAGGGAAAGGCAAGTCACTTTCACTTCTAGTCTCCTCTTCTATGCCTACCTGCCGTTCACTCACTCTGTCTTTGTTTCATTCTCTCCTTCCTCAACACCCCATCTCACTCACTGGCTCTATCATTTGTGCTCTTTCCCCTTGCTCTTCATTTCATAGTGGAAACATCTCTTGAATGGATCATTAGAAAATGAGGTTACATAAAATTAAAAATCTACTTATTGGAAACCAAAAATATCACAAGACTGAATGTAAGCCATTTCTTCAATAAAAGGGATTTTTTAGGCACCCCCCAAAAAACACATAAAACACCACTAGTGCTAGAAGAATATTATAAGAGCTTGAAGACAGAATTGGGCAAATTCATTTGCAGTTGAAACTGAAGTTTGGTACTTATTCAGATATTATATTCACTGCCAATTTTTAGCTGAGATTCTGAAAGAACGCAGAGACAAAATGGACTTAAAGTTTTGTCAGAAGTGGGATTCGAACCCACGCCTCCAGGAGAGACAGTGGCCTTAACGCAGCACCTTAGACCACTCGGCCATCCTGACCACATGTTGCTCGTCCATCTACATAGTGAGAAAGATAGTGCGAACAAGAAAAACACACATCTTAGGCCATAAGTGGCTATAGCAAGAAAAAAACTCACTGCACTTTTCCAAAAAGACAACCATATAAGCCCATGTGAGGGAAATGATCTGATTTTCTCCCTCAAAAAAAAAGAAGATTAAACACAGGTTTGTCAGAAGTGGGATTTGAACCCACGCCTCCAGAAGAGACTGCGACCTGAACGCAGCGCCTTAGACCACTTGGCCATCCTGACTTGCATTTGCAGCTCCTTCCACAAGCCAGATTCCCATGCAAGTTTGGTACCGAAAAGGCATGCCCTCAATTTATTTATCCCATTATAAGCATTTCCAACAGATCTTTGAACAATCCATACAGAGCAGTACCTATGAAGAACTCTTTAGACCTTTAAAGCGTACAAAGAGAAAGTGCTATTCACCAGCCACTTGAACGGCCCAAAGCTGCTTTGAAATTGAGTCAACAGCCACATCTTGGCTGACTAAAGCAAATTCAACAAGGGAGCTCAATGTCACAACATAGGGTGGAATACGCAAATCTAAGCAGCCCCTGATCACAGCCCTGAGGACATTGCTGTAAGTGTGCTGGAGTACAGCTGTCTACCAGGTGCTTGGCATTCTTCCAAATTTGCATGGCCTGTCTGGCCAGGGAATACAAGAGCATGACTCTTCTAGATGAGCTCTTACATGGGTCCTAAGCTCATTTGGTAAGGATTGCACTTTATCAGCAAGACTTTGTACAACAGAAATATATGAGAAACCCAAGCTCTCTTGACTAGACGAGGACGGAATAACGTCCCAGGTGAAGACGAACAGATGCAACTTCCATCAGATGTTATCCTGATGAAGAAGATTATATCTCCAAAAGTCATTTCAGAAGTGGGATTCGAACCCACGCCTCCAGAGGAGACTGCAGCCTAAACACAGCACCTTAGACCACTCGGCCATCCTGACAGTGAAGAGTCCTAAGAAATGTATAAAAGTCACTCAGAAATGTCTGCGTCCATGCAAGCTTGAAATAATTTCAACCTTCAAACACAAGGTGCAACTTTTTGCACAGGACAATAAACACAGAAGATCACATATGAAAGCATTTCATTTCACAGGTGTACTGTTTTTATGCTTTTAGAATAACTTATACCTCTCACCAGCTATTTAGGGTTCTGTATCCTACTCACAAAATTATCTTGCCTGCGACCTCTCTCTTTATACACAAACAACTACTGCTGAGGAAGTAGGAAGGCAGAAGGTGGGGCAGTTTATGCAAATTTATGCTGTCAATGTGCCTTGCAGATTCTTGCAGAATTTCTAGATCCTTGCTGGAAACAAGAGAGCAGGCCTTGTTTCAGATCAACTGTCCCTAGCAAGGAATGTCTGAGCACATCCATTCTTTTGCTCTCTAGCCCCTGGCTTGGGACTCACCCTCACTGGCTGAGGAGTGAAGTTCTGCATACCAACGTTGCATAGAAGGTATGTTTGTGATTGGTTTGAGATGGGTGGGAGGTCAAGAGCAGGGAAAAGCAAGTCACCTTCACTTCTAGTCTCCTCTTCTATGCCTACCTGCCGTTCACTCACTCTGTCTTTGTTTCATTCTCTCCTTCCTCAACACCCCATCTCACTCACTGGCTCTATCATTTGTGCTCTTTCCCCTTGCTCTTCATTTCATAGTGGAAACATCTCTTGAATGGATCATTAGAAAATGAGGCTACATAAAATTAAAAATCTACTTATTGGAAACCAAAAATATCACAAGACTGAATGTAAGCCATTTCTCCAATAAAAGGGATTTTTTAGGCACCCCCGAAAAAAAACATAAAACACCACTAGTGCTAGAAGAATATTATACGAGCTTGAAGACAGAATTGGGCAAATTCATTTGCAGTTGAAACTGAAGTTTGGTACTTATTCAGATATTATATGCACTGCCAATTTTTAGGTGAGATTCTGAAGGAACGCAGAGACAAAATGGACTTAAAGTTTTGTCAGAAGTGGGATTCGAACCCACGCCTTCAGGAGAGACTGCGGCCTTAACGCAGCGCCTTAGACCACTCGGCCATCCTGACCACATGTTGCTTGTTCATCTACATAGTGAGAAAGATAGTGTGAACAAAAAAACACACATCTTAGGCCATGAGATGCTATAGCAAGAAAAAAACTCACTGCACTTTTCCAAAAAGACAACCATATAAGCCCATGTGAGGGAAATGATCTGATTTTCTCCCTCAAGAAAAAAGAAGATTAAACACAGGTTTGTCAGAAGTGGGATTTGAACCCACGCCTCCAGAAGAGACTGCGACCTGAACGCAGCGCCTTAGACCACTCGGCCATCCTGACTTGCATTTGCAGCACCTTCCACAAGCCAGACAGCCATGCAAGTGGGGTACCGAAAAGGCATGCCCTCAATTTATTTATCCCATTATAAGCATTTCCAACAGATCTTTGAACAATCCATACAGAGCAGTACCTATGAAGAACTCTTTAGACCTTTAATGAGTACAAAGAGAAAGTGCTATTCACCAGCCACTTGAACGGCCCAAAGCTGCTTTGAAATTGAGTCAGTAGCCACATCTTGGCTGACTAAAGCAAATTCAACAAGGGACATCAATGTCACAACATAGGGTGGAATACGCAAATCTAAGCAGCCCCTGATCACAGCCCTGAGGACATTGCTGTAAGTGTGCTGGAGTACAGCTGTCTACCAGGTGCTTGGCATTCTTCCAAATTTGCATGGCCTGTCTGGCCAGGGAATACAAGAGCATGACTCTTCTAGATGAGCTCTTACATGGGTCCTAAGCTCATTTGGTAAGGATTGCACTTTATCAGCAAGACTTTGTACAACAGAAATATATGAGAAACCCAAGCTCTCTTGACTAGACGAGGACGGAATAAGGTCACAGGTGAAGAAGAACAGATGCAACTTCCATCAGATGTTATCCTGATGAAGAAGATTATATCTCCAAAAGTCATGTCAGAAGTGGGATTCGAACCCACGCCTCCAGAGGAGACTGCGGCCTAAACACAGCGCCTTAGACCACTCGGCCATCCTGACAGTGAAGAGTCCTAAGAAATGTATAAAAGTCACTCAGAAATTTCTGCGTCCATGCAAGCTTGAAATAATTTCAATCTTCAAACACAAGGTGCAACTTTTTGCACAGGACAATAAACACAGAAGATCACATATGAAAGCATTTCATTTCACAGGTGTACTGTTTTTATGCTTTTAGAATAACTTATACCTCTCACCAGCTATTTAGGGTTCTGTATCCTACTCACAAAATTACCTTGCCTGCAACCTTTCTCTCTATACACAAAGAACTACTGCTCAGGAAGTAGGAAGGCAGAAGGTGGGTCAGTTTATGCAAATTCATGCTGTCAATGTGCCTTGCACATTCATGCAGAATTTCTAGATCCTTGCTGGAGACAAGAGAGCAGGCCTTGTTTCAGATCAACTGTCCCTAGCAAGGAACGTCTGAGCACATCCATTCTTTTGCTCTCTAGCCCCTGGCTTGGGACTCACCCTCACTGGCTGAGGAGTGAAGTTCTGCATACCAACGTTGCATAGAAGGTATGTTTGTGATTGGTTTGAGATGGGTGGGAGGTCAAGAGCAGGGAAAAGCAAGTCACTTTCACTTCTAGTCTCCTCTTCTATGCCTACCTGCCGTTCACTCACTCTGTCTTTGTTTCATTCTCTCCTTCCTCAACACCCCATCTCACTCACTCGCTCTATCATTTGTGCTCTTTCCCCTTGCTCTTCATTTCATAGTGGAAACATCTCTTGAATGGATCATTAGAAAATGAGGTTACATAAAATTAAAAATCTACTTATTGGAAACCAAAAATATCACAAGACTGAATGTAAGCCATTTCTTCAATAAAAGGGATTTTTTAGGCACCCCCCAAAAAACACATAAAACACCACTAGTGCTAGAAGAATATTATAAGAGCTTGAAGACAGAATTGGGCAAATTAATTTGCAGTTGAAACTGAAGTTTGGTACTTATTCAGATATTATATGCACTGCCAATTTTTAGCTGAGATTCTGAAGGAACGCAGAGACAAAATGGACTTAAAGTTTTGTCTGAAGTGGGATTCGAACCCACGCCTCCAGGAGAGACTGCGGCTTTAACGCAGCGCCTTAGACCACTCGGCCATCCTGACCACATGTTGCTTGTCCATCTACATAGTGAGAAAGATAGTGTGAACAAAAAAAACACACATCTTAGGCCATAAGTGGCTATAGCAAGAAAAAAACTCACTGCACTTTTCCAAAAAGACAACCATATAAGCCCATGTGAGGGAAATGATCTGATTTTCTCCCTCAAGAAAAAAGAAGATTAAACACAGGTTTGTCAGAAGTGGGATTTGAACCCACAGCTCCAGAAGAGACTGCGACCTGAACGCAGCGCCTTAGGCCACTCGGCCATCCTGACTTGCATTTGCAGCACCTTCCACAAGCCAGACAGCCATGCAAGTTTGGTACCGAAAAGGCATGCCCTCAATTTATTGATCCCATTATAAGCATTTCCAACAGATCTTTGAACAATCCATACAGAGCAGTACCTATGAAGAACTCTTTAGACCTTTAAAGCGTACAAAGAGAAAGTGCTATTCACCAGCCACTTGAACGGCCCAAAGCTGCTTTGAAATTGAGTCAACAGCCACATCTTGGCTGACTAAAGCAAATTCAACAAGGGAGCTCAATGTCACAACATAGGGTGGAATACGCAAATCTAAGCAGCCCCTGATCACAGCCCTGAGGACATTGCTGTAAGTGTGCTGGAGTACAGCTGTCTACCAGGTGTTTGGCATTCTTCCAAATTTGCATGGCCTGTCTGGCCAGGGAATACAAGAGCATGACTCTTTTAGATGAGCTCTTACATGGGTCCTAAGCTCATTTGGTAAGGATTGCACTTTATCAGCAAGACTTTGTACAACAGAAATATATGAGAAACCCAAGCTCTCCTGACTAGACGAGGACGGAATAACATCCCAGGTGAAGACGAACAGATGCAACTTCCATCAGATGTTATCCTGTTGAAGAAGATTATATCTCCAAAAGTCATTTCAGAAGTGGGATTCGAACCCACGTCTCCAGAGGAGACTGCAGCCTAGACACAGCGCCTTAGACCACTCGGCCATCCTGACAGTTAAGAGTCCTAAGAAATGTATAAAAGTCACTCAGAAATTTCTGCGTCCATGCAAGCTTGAAATAATTTCAACCTTCAAACACAAGGTGCAACTTTTTGCACAGGACAATAAACACAGAAGATCACATATGAAAGCATTTCATTTCACAGGTGTACTGTTTTTATGCTTTTAGAATAACTTATACCTCTCACCAGCTATTTAGGGTTCTGTATCCTACTCACAAAATTATCTTGCCTGCGACCTTTCTCTCTATACACAAACAACTACTGCTCAGGAAGTAGGAAGGCAGGAGGTGGGGCAGTTTATGCAAATTTATGCTGTCAATGTGCCTTGCACATTCATGCAGAATTTCTAGATCCTTGCTGGAAACAAGAGAGCAGGCCTTGTTTCAGATCAACTGTCCCTAGCAAGGAACGTCTGAGCACATCCATTCTTTTGCTCTCTAGCCCCTGGCTTGGGTCTCACCCTCACTGGCTGAGGAGTGAAGTTCTGCATACCAACGTTGCATAGAAGGTATGTTTGTGATTGGTTTGAGATGGGTGGGAGGTCAAGAGCAGGGAAAAGCAAGTCACTTTCACTTCTAGTCTCCTCTTCTATGCCTACCTGCCGTTCACTCACTCTGTCTTTGTTTCATTCTCTCCTTCCTCAACACCCCATCTCACTCACTCGCTCTATCATTTGTGCTCTTTCCCCTTGCTCTTCATTTCATAGTGGAAACATCTCTTGAATGGATCATTAGAAAATGAGGTTACATAAAATTAAAAATCTACTTATTGGAAACCAAAAATATCACAAGACTGAATGTAAGCCATTTCTTCAATAAAAGGGATTTTTTAGGCACCCCCCAAAAAACACATAAAACACCACTAGTGCTAGAAGAATATTATAAGAGCTTGAAGACAGAATTGGGCAAATTCATTTGCAGTTGAAACGGACGTTTGGTACTTATTCAGATATTATATGCACTGCCAATTTTTAGCTGAGATTCTGAAGGAACGCAGACACAAAATGGACTTAAAGTTTTGTCAGAAGTGGGATTCGAACCCACGCCTCCAGGAGAGACTGCGGCCTTAACGCAGCGCCTTAGACCACTCGGCCATCCTGACCACATGTTGCTTGTCCATCTACATAGTGAGAAAGATAGTGTGAACAAAAAAAACACACATCTAAGGCCATAAGTGGCTATGGCAAGAAAAAAACTCACTGCACTTTTCCAAAAAGACAACCATATAAGCCCATGTGAGGGAAATGATCTGATTTTCTCCCTCAAGAAAAAAGAAGATTAAACACAGGTTTGTCAGAAGTGGGATTCGAACCCACGCCTCTAGGAGAGACTGCGGCCTTAACGCAGCGCCTTAGACCACTCGGCCATCCTGACCACATGTTGCTTTTTAATCTACATAGTGAGAAAGATAGTGTGAACAAAAAAAACACACATCTTAGGCCATGAGTGGCTATAGCAAGAAAAAAACTCACTGCACTTTTCCAAAAAGACAACCATATAAGCCCATGTGAGGGAAATGATCTGATTTTCTCCCTCAAGAAAAAAGAAGAATAAACACAGGTTTGTCAGAAGTGGGATTTGAACCCACGCCTCCAGAAGAGACTGCGACCTGAACACAGCGCCTTAGACCACTCGGCCATCCTGACTTGCATTTGCAGCACCTTCCACAAGCCAGACAGCCATGCAAGTTTGGTACCGAAAAGGCATGCCCTCAATTTATTTATCCCGTTATAAGCATTTCCAACAGATCTTTGAACAATCCATACAGAGCAGTACCTAAGAAGAACTCTTTAGACCTTTAAAGCGTACAAAGAGAAAGTGCTATTCTCCAGCCACTTGAACGGCCCAAAGCTGCTTTGAAATTGAGTCAACAGCCACATCTTGGCTGACTAAAGCAAATTCAACAAGGGACCTCAATGTCACAACATAGGGTGGAATACGCAAATCTAAGCAGCCCCTGTTCACAGCCCTGAGGACATTGCTGTAAGTGTGCTGGAGTACAGCTGTCTACCAGGTGCTTGGCATTCTTCCAAATTTGCATGGCCTGTCTGGCCAGGGAATACAAGAGCATGACTCTTCTAGATGAGCTCTTACATGGGTCCTAAGCTCATTTGGTAAGGATTGCACTTTATCAGCAAGACTTTGTACAACAGAAATATATGAGAAACCCAAGCTCTCTTGACTAGACGAGGACGGAATAACGTCCCAGGTAAAGATGAACAGATGCAACTTCCATCAGTTGTTTCCTGATGAAGAAGATTATATCTCCAAAAGTCATTTCAGAAGTGGGATTCGAACCCACGCTTCCAGAGGAGACTGCAGCCTAGACACAGCGCCTTAGACCACTCGGCCATCCTGACAGTGAAGAGTCCTAAGAAATGTATAAAAGTCACTCAGAAATTTCTGCGTCCATGCAAGCTTGAAATAATTTCAACCTTCAAACACAAGGTGCAACTTTTTGCACAGGACAATAAACACAGAAGATCACATATGAAAGCATTTCATTTCACAGGTGTACTGTTTTTATGCTTTTAGAATAACTTATACCTCTCACCAGCTATTTAGGGTTCTGTATCCTACTCACAAAATTATCTTGCCTGCGACCTCTCTCTTTATACACAAACAACTACTGCTCAGGAAGTAGGAAGGCAGAAGGTGGGGCAGTTTATGCAAATTTATGCTGTCAATGTGCCTTGCAGATTCATGCAGAATTTCTAGATCCTTGCTGGAAACAAGAGAGCAGGCCTTGTTTCAGATCAACTGTCCCTAGCAAGGAACGTCTGAGCACATCCATTCTTTTGCTCTCTAGCCCCTGGCTTGGGACTCACCCTCACTGGCTGAGGAGTGAAGTTCTGCATACCAACGTTGCATAGAAGGTATGTTTGTGATTGGTTTGAGATGGGTGGGAGGTCAAGAGCAGGGAAAAGCAAGTCACCTTCACTTCTAGTCTCCTCTTCTATGCCTACCTGCCGTTCACTCACTCTGTCTTTGTTTCATTCTCTCCTTCCTCAACACCCCATCTCACTCACTGGCTCTATCATTTGTGCTCTTTCCCCTTGCTCTTCATTTCATAGTGGAAACATCTCTTGAATGGATCATTAGAAAATGAGGTTACATAAAATTAAAAATCTACTTATTGGAAACCAAAAATATCACAAGACTGAATGTAAGCCATTTCTTCAATAAAAGGGATTTTTTAGGCACCCCCCAAAAAACACATAAAACACCACTAGTGCTAGAAGAATATTATACGAGCTTGAAGACAGAATTGGGCAAATTCATTTGCAGTTGAAACTGAAGTTTGGTACTTATTCAGATATTATATGCACTGCCAATTTTTAGCTGAGATTCTGAAGGAATGCAGAGACAAAATGGACTTAAAGTTTTGTCAGAAGTGGGATTCGAACCCACGCCTCCAGAAGAGACTGCGGCCTTAACGCAGCGCCTTAGACCACTCGGCCATCCTGACCACATGTTGCTTGTTCATCTACATAGTGAGAAAGATAGTGTGAACAAAAAAAACACTCATCTTAGGCCATGAGTGGCTATAGCAAGAAAAAAACTCACTGCACTTTTTCAAAAAGACAACCATATAAGCCCATATGAGGGAAATGATCTGATTTTCTCCCTCAAGAAAAAAGAAGATTAAACACAGGTTTGTCAGAAGTGGGATTTGAACCCACGCCTCCAGAAGAGACTGCGACCTGAACGCAGTGCCTTAGACCACTCGGCCATCCTGACTTGCATTTGCCGCACCTTCCACAAGCCAGACAGCCATGCAAGTGGGGTACCGAAAAGGCATGCCCTCAATTTATTTATCCCATTATAAGCATTTCCAACAGATCTCTGAACAATCCATACAGAGCAGTACCTATGAAGAACTCTTTAGACCTTTAATGAGTACAAAGAGAAAGTGCTATTCACCAGCCACTTGAACGGCCCAAAGCTGCTTTGAAATTGAGTCAATAGCCACATCTTGGCTGACTAAAGCAAATTCAACAAGGGATCTCAATGTCACAACATAGGGTGGAATACGCAAATCTAAGCAGCCCCTGTTCACAGCCCTGAGGACATTGCTGTAAGTGTGCTGGAGTACAGCTGTCTACCAGGTGCTTGGCATTCTTCCAAATTTGCATGGCCTGTCTGGCCAGGGAATACAAGAGCATGACTCTTCTAGATGAGCTCTTACATGGGTCCTAAGCTCATTTGGTAAGGATTGCACTTTATCAGCAAGACTTTGTACAACAGAAATATATGAGAAACCCAAGCTCTCTTGACTAGACGAGGACGGAATAACGTCCCAGGTAAAGATGAACAGATGCAACTTCCATCAGATGTTATCCTGTTGAAGAAGATTATATCTCCAAAAGTCATTTCAGAAGTGGGATTCGAACCCACGCTTCCAGAGGAGACTGCAGCCTAGACACAGCGCCTTAGACCACTCGGCCATCCTGACAGTGAAGAGTCCTAAGAAATGTATAAAAGTCACTCAGAAATTTCTGCGTCCATGCAAGCTTGAAATAATTTCAACCTTCAAACACAAGGTGCAACTTTTTGCACAGGACAATAAACACAGAAGATCACATATGAAAGCATTTCATTTCACAGGTGTACTGTTTTTATGCTTTTAGAATAACTTATACCTCTCACCAGCTATTTAGGGTTCTGTATCCTACTCACAAAATTATCTTGCCTGCGACCTCTCTCTTTATACACAAACAACTACTGCTCAGGAAGTAGGAAGGCAGAAGGTGGGGCAGTTTATGCAAATTTATGCTGTCAATGTGCCTTGCAGATTCATGCAGAATTTCTAGATCCTTGCTGGAAACAAGAGAGCAGGCCTTGTTTCAGATCAACTGTCCCTAGCAAGGAACGTCTGAGCACATCCATTCTTTTGCTCTCTAGCCCCTGGCTTGGGACTCACCCTCACTGGCTGAAGAGTGAAGTTCTGCATACCAACGTTGCATAGAAGGTATGTTTGTGATTGGTTTGAGATGGGTGGGAGGTCAAGAGCAGGGAAAGGCAAGTCACTTTCACTTCTAGTCTCCTCTTCTATGCCTACCTGCCGTTCACTCACTCTGTCTTTGTTTCATTCTCTCCTTCCTCAACACCCCATCTCACTCACTGGCTCTATCATTTGTGCTCTTTCCCCTTGCTCTTCATTTCATAGTGGAAACATCTCTTGAATGGATCATTAGAAAATGAGGTTACATAAAATTAAAAATCTACTTATTGGAAACCAAAAATATCACAAGACTGAATGTAAGCCATTTCTTCAATAAAAGGGATTTTTTAGGCACCCCCCAAAAAACACATAAAACACCACTAGTGCTAGAAGAATATTATACGAGCTTGAAGACAGAATTGGGCAAATTCATTTGCAGTTGAAACTGAAGTTTGGTACTTATTCAGATATTATATGCACTGCCAATTTTTAGCTGAGATTCTGAAGGAACGCAGAGACAAAATGGACTTAAAGTTTTGTCAGAAGTGGGATTCGAACCCACGCCTCCAGGAGAGACTGCGGCCTTAACGCAGCGCCTTAGACCACTCGGCCATCCTGACCACATGTTGCTTGTTCATCTACATAGTGAGAAAGATAGTGTGAACAAAAAAAACACTCATCTTAGGCCATGAGTGGCTATAGCAAGAAAAAAACTCACTGCACTTTTTCAAAAAGACAACCATATAAGCCCATATGAGGGAAATGATCTGATTTTCTCCCTCAAGAAAAAAGAAGATTAAACACAGGTTTGTCAGAAGTGGGATTTGAACCCACGCCTCCAGAAGAGACTGCGACCTGAACGCAGTGCCTTAGACCACTCGGCCATCCTGACTTGCATTTGCCGCACCTTCCACAAGCCAGACAGCCATGCAAGTGGGGTACCGAAAAGGCATGCCCTCAATTTATTTATCCCATTATAAGCATTTCCAACAGATCTCTGAACAATCCATACAGAGCAGTACCTATGAAGAACTCTTTAGACCTTTAATGAGTACAAAGAGAAAGTGCTATTCACCAGCCACTTGAACGGCCCAAAGCTGCTTTGAAATTGAGTCAATAGCCACATCTTGGCTGACTAAAGCAAATTCAACAAGGGATCTCAATGTCACAACATAGGGTGGAATTCGCAAATCTAAGCAGCCCCTGATCACTGCCCTGAGGAAATTGCTGTAAGTGTGCTTGAGTCCAGCTGTCTACCAGGTGCTTGGCATTCTTCCAAATTTGTATGGCCTGTTGGCCAGGGAATACAAGAGAATGACTCTTCTAGATGAGCTCTTACATGGGTCATAAGCTCATTTGGTAAGGATTGCACTTTATCAGCAAGACTTTGTACAACAGAAATATATGAGAAACCCAAGCTCTCTTGACTAGACGAGGACAGAATAACATCCCAGGCGAAGACGAACAGAAGCAACTTCCATCAGATGTTATCCTGATGAAGAAGATTATATCTCCAAAAGTCATTTCAGAAGTGGGATTCGAACCCACGCCTCCAGAGGAGAATCCGGCCTAAACACAGCGCCTTAGACCACTCGGCCATCCTGACAGTGAAGAGTCCTAAGAAATGTATAAAAGTCACTCAGAAATTTCTGCGTCCATGCAAGCTTGAAATATTTTCAACCTTCAAACACAAGGTGCAACTTTTTGCACAGGACAATAAACACAGAAGATCACGTATGAAAGCATTTCATTTCACAGGTGTACTGTTTTTATGCTTTTAGAATAACTTATACCTCTCACCAGCTATTTAGGGTTCTGTATCCTACTCACAAAATTACCTTGCCTGCGACCTTTCTCTCTATACACAAACAACTACTGCTCAGGAAGTAGGAAGGCAGAAGGTGGGGCAGTTTATGCAAATTTATGCTGTCAATGTGCCTTGCACATTCATGCAGAATTTCTAGATCCTTGCTGGAAACAAGAGAGCAGGCCTTGTTTGAAATCTACTGTCCCTAGCAAGGAACGTCTGAGCACATCCATTCTTTTGCTCTCTAGCCCCTGGCTTGGGACTCACCCTCACTGGCTGAGGAGTGAAGTTCTGCATACCAACGTTGCATAGAAGGTATGTTTGTGATTGGTTTGAGATGGGTGGGAGGTCAAGAGCAGGGAAAGGCAAGTCACTTTCACTTCTAGTCTCCTCTTCTATGCCTACCTGCCGTTCACTCACTCTGTCTTTGTTTCATTCTCTCCTTCCTCAACACCCCATCTCACTCACTGGCTCTATCATTTGTGCTCTTTCCCCTTGCTCTTCATTTCATAGTGGAAACATCTCTTGAATGGATCATTAGAAAATGAGGTTACATAAAATTAAAAATCTACTTATTGGAAACCAAAAATATCACAAGACTGAATGTAAGCCATTTCTTCAATAAAAGGGATTTTTTAGGCACCCCCCAAAAAACACATAAAACACCACTAGTGCTAGAAGAATATTATAAGAGCTTGAAGACAGAATTGGGCAAATTCATTTGCAGTTGAAACTGAAGTTTGGTACTTATTCAGATATTATATTCACTGCCAATTTTTAGCTGAGATTCTGAAAGAACGCAGAGACAAAATGGACTTAAAGTTTTGTCAGAAGTGGGATTCGAACCCACGCCTCCAGGAGAGACAGTGGCCTTAACGCAGCACCTTAGACCACTCGGCCATCCTGACCACATGTTGCTCGTCCATCTACATAGTGAGAAAGATAGTGCGAACAAGAAAAACACACATCTTAGGCCATAAGTGGCTATAGCAAGAAAAAAACTCACTGCACTTTTCCAAAAAGACAACCATATAAGCCCATGTGAGGGAAATGATCTGATTTTCTCCCTCAAAAAAAAAGAAGATTAAACACAGGTTTGTCAGAAGTGGGATTTGAACCCACGCCTCCAGAAGAGACTGCGACCTGAACGCAGCGCCTTAGACCACTTGGCCATCCTGACTTGCATTTGCAGCTCCTTCCACAAGCCAGATTCCCATGCAAGTTTGGTACCGAAAAGGCATGCCCTCAATTTATTTATCCCATTATAAGCATTTCCAACAGATCTTTGAACAATCCATACAGAGCAGTACCTATGAAGAACTCTTTAGACCTTTAAAGCGTACAAAGAGAAAGTGCTATTCACCAGCCACTTGAACGGCCCAAAGCTGCTTTGAAATTGAGTCAACAGCCACATCTTGGCTGACTAAAGCAAATTCAACAAGGGAGCTCAATGTCACAACATAGGGTGGAATACGCAAATCTAAGCAGCCCCTGATCACAGCCCTGAGGACATTGCTGTAAGTGTGCTGGAGTACAGCTGTCTACCAGGTGCTTGGCATTCTTCCAAATTTGCATGGCCTGTCTGGCCAGGGAATACAAGAGCATGACTCTTCTAGATGAGCTCTTACATGGGTCCTAAGCTCATTTGGTAAGGATTGCACTTTATCAGCAAGACTTTGTACAACAGAAATATATGAGAAACCCAAGCTCTCTTGACTAGACGAGGACGGAATAACGTCCCAGGTGAAGACGAACAGATGCAACTTCCATCAGATGTTATCCTGATGAAGAAGATTATATCTCCAAAAGTCATTTCAGAAGTGGGATTCGAACCCACGCCTCCAGAGGAGACTGCAGCCTAAACACAGCACCTTAGACCACTCGGCCATCCTGACAGTGAAGAGTCCTAAGAAATGTATAAAAGTCACTCAGAAATGTCTGCGTCCATGCAAGCTTGAAATAATTTCAACCTTCAAACACAAGGTGCAACTTTTTGCACAGGACAATAAACACAGAAGATCACATATGAAAGCATTTCATTTCACAGGTGTACTGTTTTTATGCTTTTAGAATAACTTATACCTCTCACCAGCTATTTAGGGTTCTGTATCCTACTCACAAAATTATCTTGCCTGCGACCTCTCTCTTTATACACAAACAACTACTGCTGAGGAAGTAGGAAGGCAGAAGGTGGGGCAGTTTATGCAAATTTATGCTGTCAATGTGCCTTGCAGATTCTTGCAGAATTTCTAGATCCTTGCTGGAAACAAGAGAGCAGGCCTTGTTTCAGATCAACTGTCCCTAGCAAGGAATGTCTGAGCACATCCATTCTTTTGCTCTCTAGCCCCTGGCTTGGGACTCACCCTCACTGGCTGAGGAGTGAAGTTCTGCATACCAACGTTGCATAGAAGGTATGTTTGTGATTGGTTTGAGATGGGTGGGAGGTCAAGAGCAGGGAAAAGCAAGTCACCTTCACTTCTAGTCTCCTCTTCTATGCCTACCTGCCGTTCACTCACTCTGTCTTTGTTTCATTCTCTCCTTCCTCAACACCCCATCTCACTCACTGGCTCTATCATTTGTGCTCTTTCCCCTTGCTCTTCATTTCATAGTGGAAACATCTCTTGAATGGATCATTAGAAAATGAGGCTACATAAAATTAAAAATCTACTTATTGGAAACCAAAAATATCACAAGACTGAATGTAAGCCATTTCTCCAATAAAAGGGATTTTTTAGGCACCCCCGAAAAAAAACATAAAACACCACTAGTGCTAGAAGAATATTATACGAGCTTGAAGACAGAATTGGGCAAATTCATTTGCAGTTGAAACTGAAGTTTGGTACTTATTCAGATATTATATGCACTGCCAATTTTTAGGTGAGATTCTGAAGGAACGCAGAGACAAAATGGACTTAAAGTTTTGTCAGAAGTGGGATTCGAACCCACGCCTTCAGGAGAGACTGCGGCCTTAACGCAGCGCCTTAGACCACTCGGCCATCCTGACCACATGTTGCTTGTTCATCTACATAGTGAGAAAGATAGTGTGAACAAAAAAACACACATCTTAGGCCATGAGATGCTATAGCAAGAAAAAAACTCACTGCACTTTTCCAAAAAGACAACCATATAAGCCCATGTGAGGGAAATGATCTGATTTTCTCCCTCAAGAAAAAAGAAGATTAAACACAGGTTTGTCAGAAGTGGGATTTGAACCCACGCCTCCAGAAGAGACTGCGACCTGAACGCAGCGCCTTAGACCACTCGGCCATCCTGACTTGCATTTGCAGCACCTTCCACAAGCCAGACAGCCATGCAAGTGGGGTACCGAAAAGGCATGCCCTCAATTTATTTATCCCATTATAAGCATTTCCAACAGATCTTTGAACAATCCATACAGAGCAGTACCTATGAAGAACTCTTTAGACCTTTAATGAGTACAAAGAGAAAGTGCTATTCACCAGCCACTTGAACGGCCCAAAGCTGCTTTGAAATTGAGTCAGTAGCCACATCTTGGCTGACTAAAGCAAATTCAACAAGGGACATCAATGTCACAACATAGGGTGGAATACGCAAATCTAAGCAGCCCCTGATCACAGCCCTGAGGACATTGCTGTAAGTGTGCTGGAGTACAGCTGTCTACCAGGTGCTTGGCATTCTTCCAAATTTGCATGGCCTGTCTGGCCAGGGAATACAAGAGCATGACTCTTCTAGATGAGCTCTTACATGGGTCCTAAGCTCATTTGGTAAGGATTGCACTTTATCAGCAAGACTTTGTACAACAGAAATATATGAGAAACCCAAGCTCTCTTGACTAGACGAGGACGGAATAAGGTCACAGGTGAAGAAGAACAGATGCAACTTCCATCAGATGTTATCCTGATGAAGAAGATTATATCTCCAAAAGTCATGTCAGAAGTGGGATTCGAACCCACGCCTCCAGAGGAGACTGCGGCCTAAACACAGCGCCTTAGACCACTCGGCCATCCTGACAGTGAAGAGTCCTAAGAAATGTATAAAAGTCACTCAGAAATTTCTGCGTCCATGCAAGCTTGAAATAATTTCAACCTTCAAACACAAGGTGCAACTTTTTGCACAGGACAATAAACACAGAAGATCACATATGAAAGCATTTCATTTCACAGGTGTACTGTTTTTATGCTTTTAGAATAACTTATACCTCTCACCAGCTATTTAGGGTTCTGTATCCTACTCACAAAATTACCTTGCCTGCAACCTTTCTCTCTATACACAAAGAACTACTGCTCAGGAAGTAGGAAGGCAGAAGGTGGGTCAGTTTATGCAAATTCATGCTGTCAATGTGCCTTGCACATTCATGCAGAATTTCTAGATCCTTGCTGGAGACAAGAGAGCAGGCCTTGTTTCAGATCAACTGTCCCTAGCAAGGAACGTCTGAGCACATCCATTCTTTTGCTCTCTAGCCCCTGGCTTGGGACTCACCCTCACTGGCTGAGGAGTGAAGTTCTGCATACCAACGTTGCATAGAAGGTATGTTTGTGATTGGTTTGAGATGGGTGGGAGGTCAAGAGCAGGGAAAAGCAAGTCACTTTCACTTCTAGTCTCCTCTTCTATGCCTACCTGCCGTTCACTCACTCTGTCTTTGTTTCATTCTCTCCTTCCTCAACACCCCATCTCACTCACTCGCTCTATCATTTGTGCTCTTTCCCCTTGCTCTTCATTTCATAGTGGAAACATCTCTTGAATGGATCATTAGAAAATGAGGTTACATAAAATTAAAAATCTACTTATTGGAAACCAAAAATATCACAAGACTGAATGTAAGCCATTTCTTCAATAAAAGGGATTTTTTAGGCACCCCCCAAAAAACACATAAAACACCACTAGTGCTAGAAGAATATTATAAGAGCTTGAAGACAGAATTGGGCAAATTCATTTGCAGTTGAAACTGAAGTTTGGTACTTATTCAGATATTATATGCACTGCCAATTTTTAGCTGAGATTCTGAAGGAACGCAGAGACAAAATGGACTTAAAGTTTTGTCTGAAGTGGGATTCGAACCCACGCCTCCAGGAGAGACTGCGGCTTTAACGCAGCGCCTTAGACCACTCGGCCATCCTGACCACATGTTGCTTGTCCATCTACATAGTGAGAAAGATAGTGTGAACAAAAAAAACACACATCTTAGGCCATAAGTGGCTATAGCAAGAAAAAAACTCACTGCACTTTTCCAAAAAGACAACCATATAAGCCCATGTGAGGGAAATGATCTGATTTTCTCCCTCAAGAAAAAAGAAGATTAAACACAGGTTTGTCAGAAGTGGGATTTGAACCCACAGCTCCAGAAGAGACTGCGACCTGAACGCAGCGCCTTAGGCCACTCGGCCATCCTGACTTGCATTTGCAGCACCTTCCACAAGCCAGACAGCCATGCAAGTTTGGTACCGAAAAGGCATGCCCTCAATTTATTGATCCCATTATAAGCATTTCCAACAGATCTTTGAACAATCCATACAGAGCAGTACCTATGAAGAACTCTTTAGACCTTTAAAGCGTACAAAGAGAAAGTGCTATTCACCAGCCACTTGAACGGCCCAAAGCTGCTTTGAAATTGAGTCAACAGCCACATCTTGGCTGACTAAAGCAAATTCAACAAGGGAGCTCAATGTCACAACATAGGGTGGAATACGCAAATCTAAGCAGCCCCTGATCACAGCCCTGAGGACATTGCTGTAAGTGTGCTGGAGTACAGCTGTCTACCAGGTGTTTGGCATTCTTCCAAATTTGCATGGCCTGTCTGGCCAGGGAATACAAGAGCATGACTCTTTTAGATGAGCTCTTACATGGGTCCTAAGCTCATTTGGTAAGGATTGCACTTTATCAGCAAGACTTTGTACAACAGAAATATATGAGAAACCCAAGCTCTCCTGACTAGACGAGGACGGAATAACATCCCAGGTGAAGACGAACAGATGCAACTTCCATCAGATGTTATCCTGTTGAAGAAGATTATATCTCCAAAAGTCATTTCAGAAGTGGGATTCGAACCCACGTCTCCAGAGGAGACTGCAGCCTAGACACAGCGCCTTAGACCACTCGGCCATCCTGACAGTTAAGAGTCCTAAGAAATGTATAAAAGTCACTCAGAAATTTCTGCGTCCATGCAAGCTTGAAATAATTTCAACCTTCAAACACAAGGTGCAACTTTTTGCACAGGACAATAAACACAGAAGATCACATATGAAAGCATTTCATTTCACAGGTGTACTGTTTTTATGCTTTTAGAATAACTTATACCTCTCACCAGCTATTTAGGGTTCTGTATCCTACTCACAAAATTATCTTGCCTGCGACCTTTCTCTCTATACACAAACAACTACTGCTCAGGAAGTAGGAAGGCAGGAGGTGGGGCAGTTTATGCAAATTTATGCTGTCAATGTGCCTTGCACATTCATGCAGAATTTCTAGATCCTTGCTGGAAACAAGAGAGCAGGCCTTGTTTCAGATCAACTGTCCCTAGCAAGGAACGTCTGAGCACATCCATTCTTTTGCTCTCTAGCCCCTGGCTTGGGTCTCACCCTCACTGGCTGAGGAGTGAAGTTCTGCATACCAACGTTGCATAGAAGGTATGTTTGTGATTGGTTTGAGATGGGTGGGAGGTCAAGAGCAGGGAAAAGCAAGTCACTTTCACTTCTAGTCTCCTCTTCTATGCCTACCTGCCGTTCACTCACTCTGTCTTTGTTTCATTCTCTCCTTCCTCAACACCCCATCTCACTCACTCGCTCTATCATTTGTGCTCTTTCCCCTTGCTCTTCATTTCATAGTGGAAACATCTCTTGAATGGATCATTAGAAAATGAGGTTACATAAAATTAAAAATCTACTTATTGGAAACCAAAAATATCACAAGACTGAATGTAAGCCATTTCTTCAATAAAAGGGATTTTTTAGGCACCCCCCAAAAAACACATAAAACACCACTAGTGCTAGAAGAATATTATAAGAGCTTGAAGACAGAATTGGGCAAATTCATTTGCAGTTGAAACGGACGTTTGGTACTTATTCAGATATTATATGCACTGCCAATTTTTAGCTGAGATTCTGAAGGAACGCAGACACAAAATGGACTTAAAGTTTTGTCAGAAGTGGGATTCGAACCCACGCCTCCAGGAGAGACTGCGGACTTAACGCAGCGCCTTAGACCACTCGGCCATCCTGACCACATGTTGCTTGTCCATCTACATAGTGAGAAAGATAGTGTGAACAAAAAAAACACACATCTAAGGCCATAAGTGGCAAAGGCAAGAAAAAAACTCACTGCACTTTTACAAAAAGACAACCATATAAGCCCATGTGAGGGAAATGATCTGATTTTCTCCCTCAAGAAAAAAGAAGATTAAACACAGGTTTGTCAGAAGTGGGATTCGAACCCACGCCTCTAGGAGAGACTGCGGCCTTAACGCAGCGCCTTAGACCACTCGGCCATCCTGACCACATGTTGCTTTTTAATCTACATAGTGAGAAAGATAGTGTGAACAAAAAAAACACACATCTTAGGCCATGAGTGGCTATAGCAAGAAAAAAACTCACTGCACTTTTCCAAAAAGACAACCATATAAGCCCATGTGAGGGAAATGATCTGATTTTCTCCCTCAAGAAAAAAGAAGAATAAACACAGGTTTGTCAGAAGTGGGATTTGAACCCACGCCTCCAGAAGAGACTGCGCCCTGAACACAGCGCCTTAGACCACTCGGCCATCCTGACTTGCATTTGCAGCACCTTCCACAAGCCAGACAGCCATGCAAGTTTGGTACCGAAAAGGCATGCCCTCAATTTATTTATCCCGTTATAAGCATTTCCAACAGATCTTTGAACAATCCATACAGAGCAGTACCTAAGAAGAACTCTTTAGACCTTTAAAGCGTACAAAGAGAAAGTGCTATTCTCCAGCCACTTGAACGGCCCAAAGCTGCTTTGAAATTGAGTCAACAGCCACATCTTGGCTGACTAAAGCAAATTCAACAAGGGACCTCAATGTCACAACATAGGGTGGAATACGCAAATCTAAGCAGCCCCTGTTCACAGCCCTGAGGACATTGCTGTAAGTGTGCTGGAGTACAGCTGTCTACCAGGTGCTTGGCATTCTTCCAAATTTGCATGGCCTGTCTGGCCAGGGAATACAAGAGCATGACTCTTCTAGATGAGCTCTTACATGGGTCCTAAGCTCATTTGGTAAGGATTGCACTTTATCAGCAAGACTTTGTACAACAGAAATATATGAGAAACCCAAGCTCTCTTGACTAGACGAGGACGGAATAACGTCCCAGGTAAAGATGAACAGATGCAACTTCCATCAGTTGTTTCCTGATGAAGAAGATTATATCTCCAAAAGTCATTTCAGAAGTGGGATTCGAACCCACGCTTCCAGAGGAGACTGCAGCCTAGACACAGCGCCTTAGACCACTCGGCCATCCTGACAGTGAAGAGTCCTAAGAAATGTATAAAAGTCACTCAGAAATTTCTGCGTCCATGCAAGCTTGAAATAATTTCAACCTTCAAACACAAGGTGCAACTTTTTGCACAGGACAATAAACACAGAAGATCACATATGAAAGCATTTCATTTCACAGGTGTACTGTTTTTATGCTTTTAGAATAACTTATACCTCTCACCAGCTATTTAGGGTTCTGTATCCTACTCACAAAATTATCTTGCCTGCGACCTCTCTCTTTATACACAAACAACTACTGCTCAGGAAGTAGGAAGGCAGAAGGTGGGGCAGTTTATGCAAATTTATGCTGTCAATGTGCCTTGCAGATTCATGCAGAATTTCTAGATCCTTGCTGGAAACAAGAGAGCAGGCCTTGTTTCAGATCAACTGTCCCTAGCAAGGAACGTCTGAGCACATCCATTCTTTTGCTCTCTAGCCCCTGGCTTGGGACTCACCCTCACTGGCTGAGGAGTGAAGTTCTGCATACCAACGTTGCATAGAAGGTATGTTTGTGATTGGTTTGAGATGGGTGGGAGGTCAAGAGCAGGGAAAAGCAAGTCACCTTCACTTCTAGTCTCCTCTTCTATGCCTACCTGCCGTTCACTCACTCTGTCTTTGTTTCATTCTCTCCTTCCTCAACACCCCATCTCACTCACTGGCTCTATCATTTGTGCTCTTTCCCCTTGCTCTTCATTTCATAGTGGAAACATCTCTTGAATGGATCATTAGAAAATGAGGTTACATAAAATTAAAAATCTACTTATTGGAAACCAAAAATATCACAAGACTGAATGTAAGCCATTTCTTCAATAAAAGGGATTTTTTAGGCACCCCCCAAAAAACACATAAAACACCACTAGTGCTAGAAGAATATTATACGAGCTTGAAGACAGAATTGGGCAAATTCATTTGCAGTTGAAACTGAAGTTTGGTACTTATTCAGATATTATATGCACTGCCAATTTTTAGCTGAGATTCTGAAGGAATGCAGAGACAAAATGGACTTAAAGTTTTGTCAGAAGTGGGATTCGAACCCACGCCTCCAGAAGAGACTGCGGCCTTAACGCAGCGCCTTAGACCACTCGGCCATCCTGACCACATGTTGCTTGTTCATCTACATAGTGAGAAAGATAGTGTGAACAAAAAAAACACTCATCTTAGGCCATGAGTGGCTATAGCAAGAAAAAAACTCACTGCACTTTTTCAAAAAGACAACCATATAAGCCCATATGAGGGAAATGATCTGATTTTCTCCCTCAAGAAAAAAGAAGATTAAACACAGGTTTGTCAGAAGTGGGATTTGAACCCACGCCTCCAGAAGAGACTGCGACCTGAACGCAGTGCCTTAGACCACTCGGCCATCCTGACTTGCATTTGCCGCACCTTCCACAAGCCAGACAGCCATGCAAGTGGGGTACCGAAAAGGCATGCCCTCAATTTATTTATCCCATTATAAGCATTTCCAACAGATCTCTGAACAATCCATACAGAGCAGTACCTATGAAGAACTCTTTAGACCTTTAATGAGTACAAAGAGAAAGTGCTATTCACCAGCCACTTGAACGGCCCAAAGCTGCTTTGAAATTGAGTCAATAGCCACATCTTGGCTGACTAAAGCAAATTCAACAAGGGATCTCAATGTCACAACATAGGGTGGAATTCGCAAATCTAAGCAGCCCCTGATCACTGCCCTGAGGAAATTGCTGTAAGTGTGCTGGAGTCCAGCTGTCTACCAGGTGCTTGGCATTCTTCCAAATTTGTATGGCCTGTCTGGCCAGGGAATACAAGAGAATGACTCTTCTAGATGAGCTCTTACATGGGTCATAAGCTCATTTGGTAAGGATTGCACTTTATCAGCAAGACTTTGTACAACAGAAATATATGAGAAACCCAAGCTCTCTTGACTAGACGAGGACAGAATAACATCCCAGGTGAAGACGAACAGAAGCAACTTCCATCAGATTTTATCCTGATGAAGAAGATTATATCTCCAAAAGTCATTTCAGAAGTGGGATTCGAACCCACGCCTCCAGAGGAGAATCCGGCCTAAACACAGCGCCTTAGACCACTCGGCCATCCTGACAGTGAAGAGTCCTAAGAAATGTATAAAAGTCACTCAGAAATTTCTGCGTCCATGCAAGCTTGAAATAATTTCAACCTTCAAACACAAGGTGCAACTTTTTGCACAGGACAATAAACACAGAAGATCACGTATGAAAGCATTTCATTTCACAGGTGTACTGTTTTTATGCTTTTAGAATAACTTATACCTCTCACCAGCTATTTAGGGTTCTGTATCCTACTCACAAAATTACCTTGCCTGCGACCTTTCTCTCTATACACAAACAACTACTGCTCAGGAAGTAGGAAGGCAGAAGGTGGGGCAGTTTATGCAAATTTATGCTGTCAATGTGCCTTGCACATTCATGCAGAATTTCTAGATCCTTGCTGGAAACAAGAGAGCAGGCCTTGTTTGAAATCAACTGTCCCTAGCAAGGAACGTCTGAGCACATCCATTCTTTTGCTCTCTAGCCCCTGGCTTGGGACTCACCCTCACTGGCTGAGGAGTGAAGTTCTGCATACCAACGTTGCATAGAAGGTATGTTTGTGATTGGTTTGAGATGGGTGGGAGGTCAAGAGCAGGGAAAGGCAAGTCACTTTCACTTCTAGTCTCCTCTTCTATGCCTACCTGCCGTTCACTCACTCTGTCTTTGTTTCATTCTCTCCTTCCTCAACACCCCATCTCACTCACTGGCTCTATCATTTGTGCTCTTTCCCCTTGCTCTTCATTTCATAGTGGAAACATCTCTTGAATGGATCATTAGAAAATGAGGCTACATAAAATTAAAAATCTACTTATTGGAAACCAAAAATATCACAAGACTGAATGTAAGCCATTTCTCCAATAAAAGGGATTTTTTAGGCACCCCCGAAAAAAAACATAAAACACCACTAGTGCTAGAAGAATATTATACGAGCTTGAACACAGAATTGGGCAAATTCATTTGCAGTTGAAACTGAAGTTTGGTACTTATTCAGATATTATATGCACTGCCAATTTTTAGGTGAGATTCTGAAGGAACGCAGAGACAAAATGGACTTAAAGTTTTGTCAGAAGTGGGATTCGAACCCACGCCTTCAGGAGAGACTGCGGCCTTAACGCAGCGCCTTAGACCACTCGGCCATCCTGACCACATGTTGCTTGTTCATCTACATAGTGAGAAAGATAGTGTGAACAAAAAAACACACATCTTAGGCCATGAGTTGCTATAGCAAGAAAAAAACTCACTGCACTTTTCCAAAAAGACAACCATATAAGCCCATGTGAGGGAAATGATCTGATTTTCTCCCTCAAGAAAAAAGAAGATTAAACACAGGTTTGTCAGAAGTGGGATTTGAACCCACGCCTCCAGAAGAGACTGCGACCTGAACGCAGCGCCTTAGACCACTCGGCCATCCTGACTTGCATTTGCAGCACCTTCCACAAGCCAGACAGCCATGCAAGTGGGGTACCGAAAAGGCATGCCCTCAATTTATTTATCCCATTATAAGCATTTCCAACAGATCTTTGAACAATCCATACAGAGCAGTACCTATGAAGAACTCTTTAGACCTTTAATGAGTACAAAGAGAAAGTGCTATTCACCAGCCACTTGAACGGCCCAAAGCTGCTTTGAAATTGAGTCAGTAGCCACATCTTGGCTGACTAAAGCAAATTCAACAAGGGACATCAATGTCACAACATAGGGTGGAATACGCAAATCTAAGCAGCCCCTGATCACAGCCCTGAGGACATTGCTGTAAGTGTGCTGGAGTACAGCTGTCTACCAGGTGCTTGGCATTCTTCCAAATTTGCATGGCCTGTCTGGCCAGGGAATACAAGAGCATGACTCTTCTAGATGAGCTCTTACATGGGTCCTAAGCTCATTTGGTAAGGATTGCACTTTATCAGCAAGACTTTGTACAACAGAAATATATGAGAAACCCAAGCTCTCTTGACTAGACGAGGACGGAATAAGGTCACAGGTGAAGAAGAACAGATGCAACTTCCATCAGATGTTATCCTGATGAAGAAGATTATATCTCCAAAAGTCATGTCAGAAGTGGGATTCGAACCCACGCCTCCAGAGGAGACTGCGGCCTAAACACAGCGCCTTAGACCACTCGGCCATCCTGACAGTGAAGAGTCCTAAGAAATGTATAAAAGTCACTCAGAAATTTCTGCGTCCATGCAAGCTTGAAATAATTTCAACCTTCAAACACAAGGTGCAACTTTTTGCACAGGACAATAAACACAGAAGATCACATATGAAAGCATTTCATTTCACAGGTGTACTGTTTTTATGCTTTTAGAATAACTTATACCTCTCACCAGCTATTTAGGGTTCTGTATCCTACTCACAAAATTACCTTGCCTGCAACCTTTCTCTCTATAAACAAAGAACTACTGCTCAGGAAGTAGGAAGGCAGAAGGTGGGTCAGTTTATGCAAATTCATGCTGTCAATGTGCCTTGCACATTCATGCAGAATTTCTAGATCCTTGCTGGAGACAAGAGAGCAGGCCTTGTTTCAGATCAACTGTCCCTAGCAAGGAACGTCTGAGCACATCCATTCTTTTGCTCTCTAGCCCCTGGCTTGGGACTCACCCTCACTGGCTGAGGAGTGAAGTTCTGCATACCAACGTTGCATAGAAGGTAAGTTTGTGATTGGTTTGAGATGGGTGGGAGGTCAAGAGCAGGGAAAAGCAAGTCACTTTCACTTCTAGTCTCCTCTTCTATGCCTACCTGCCGTTCACTCACTCTGTCTTTGTTTCATTCTCTCCTTCCTCAACACCCCATCTCACTCACTCGCTCTATCATTTGTGCTCTTTCCCCTTGCTCTTCATTTCATAGTGGAAACATCTCTTGAATGGATCATTAGAAAATGAGGTTACATAAAATTAAAAATCTACTTATTGGAAACCAAAAATATCACAAGACTGAATGTAAGCCATTTCTTCAATAAAAGGGATTTTTTAGGCACCCCCCAAAAAACACATAAAACACCACTAGTGCTAGAAGAATATTATAAGAGCTTGAAGACAGAATTGGGCAAATTCATTTGCAGTTGAAACTGAAGTTTGGTACTTATTCAGATATTATATGCACTGCCAATTTTTAGCTGAGATTCTGAAGGAACGCAGAGACAAAATGGACTTAAAGTTTTGTCTGAAGTGGGATTCGAACCCAAGCCTCCAGGAGAGACTGCGGCTTTAACGCAGCGCCTTAGACCACTCGGCCATCCTGACCACATGTTGCTTGTCCATCTACATAGTGAGAAAGATAGTGTGAACAAAAAAAACACACATCTTAGGCCATAAGTGGCTATAGCAAGAAAAAAACTCACTGCACTTTTCCAAAAAGACAACCATATAAGCCCATGTGAGGGAAATGATCTGATTTTCTCCCTCAAGAAAAAAGAAGATTAAACACAGGTTTGTCAGAAGTGGGATTTGAACCCACAGCTCCAGAAGAGACTGCGACCTGAACGCAGCGCCTTAGGCCACTCGGCCATCCTGACTTGCATTTGCAGCACCTTCCACAAGCCAGACAGCCATGCAAGTTTGGTACCGAAAAGGCATGCCCTCAATTTATTGATCCCATTATAAGCATTTCCAACAGATCTTTGAACAATCCATACAGAGCAGTACCTATGAAGAACTCTTTAGACCTTTAAAGCGTACAAAGAGAAAGTGCTATTCACCAGCCACTTGAACGGCCCAAAGCTGCTTTGAAATTGAGTCAACAGCCACATCTTGGCTGACTAAAGCAAATTCAACAAGGGAGCTCAATGTCACAACATAGGGTGGAATACGCAAATCTAAGCAGCCCCTGATCACAGCCCTGAGGACATTGCTGTAAGTGTGCTGGAGTACAGCTGTCTACCAGGTGCTTGGCATTCTTCCAAATTTGCATGGCCTGTCTGGCCAGGGAATACAAGAGCATGACTCTTCTAGATGAGCTCTTACATGGGTCCTAAGCTCATTTGGTAAGGATTGCACTTTATCAGCAAGACTTTGTACAACAGAAATATATGAGGAACCCAAGCTCTCCTGACTAGACGAGGACGGAATAACATCCCAGGTGAAGACGAACAGATGCAACTTTCATCAGATGTTATCCTGTTGAAGAAGATTATATCTCCAAAAGTCATTTCAGAAGTGGGATTCGAACCCACGCCTCCAGAGGAGACTGCAGCCTAGACACAGCGCCTTAGTCCACTCGGCCATCCTGACAGTGAAGAGTCCTAAGAAATGTATAAAAGTCACTCAGAAATTTCTGCGTCCATGCAAGCTTGAAATAATTTCAACCTTCAAACACAAGGTGCAACTTTTTGCACAGGACAATAAACACAGAAGATCACATATGAAAGCATTTCATTTCACAGGTGTACTGTTTTTATGCTTTTAGAATAACTTATACCTCTCACCAGCTATTTAGGGTTCTGTATCCTACTCACAAAATTATCTTGCCTGCGACCTTTCTCTCTATACACAAACAACTACTGCTCAGGAAGTAGGAAGGCAGAAGGTGGGGCAGTTTATGCAAATTTATGCTGTCAATGTGCCTTGCACATTCATGCAGAATTTCTAGATCCTTGCTGGAAACAAGAGAGCAGGCCTTGTTTCAGATCAACTGTCCCTAGCAAGGAACGTCTGAGCACATCCATTCTTTTGCTCTCTAGCCCCTGGCTTGGGTCTCACCCTCACTGGCTGAGGAGTGAAGTTCTGCATACCAACGTTGCATAGAAGGTATGTTTGTGATTGGTTTGAGATGGGTGGGAGGTCAAGAGCAGGGAAAAGCAAGTCACTTTCACTTCTAGTCTCCTCTTCTATGCCTACCTGCCGTTCACTCACTCTGTCTTTGTTTCATTCTCTCCTTCCTCAACACCCCATCTCACTCACTCGCTCTATCATTTGTGCTCTTTCCCCTTGCTCTTCATTTCATAGTGGAAACATCTCTTGAATGGATCATTCGAAAATGAGGTTACATAAAATTAAAAATCTACTTATTGGAAACCAAAAATATCACAAGACTGAATGTAAGCCATTTCTTCAATAAAAGGGATTTTTTAGGCACCCCCCAAAAAACACATAAAACACCACTAGTGCTAGAAGAATATTATAAGAGCTTGAAGACAGAATTGGGCAAATTCATTTGCAGTTGAAACGGACGTTTGGTACTTATTCAGATATTATATGCACTGCCAATTTTTAGCTGAGATTCTGAAGGAACGCAGAGACAAAATGGACTTAAAGTTTTGTCAGAAGTGGGATTCGAACCCACGCCTCCAGGAGAGACTGCGGCCTTAACGCAGCGCCTTAGACCACTCGGCCATCCTGACCACATGTTGCTTGTCCATCTACATAGTGAGAAAGATGGTGTGAACAAAAAAAACACACATCTAAGGCCATAAGTGGCTATAGCAAGAATAAAACTCACTGCACTTTTCCAAAAAGACAACCATATAAGCCCATGTGAGGGAAATGATCTGATTTTCTCCCTCAAGAAAAAAGAAGATTAAACACAGGTTTGTCAGAAGTGGGATTCGAACCCACGCCTCCAGGAGAGACTGCGGCCTTAACGCAGCGCCTTAGACCACTCGGCCATCCTGACCACATGTTGCTTGTTAATCTACATAGTGAGAAAGATAGTGTGAACAAAAAAAACACACATCTTAGGCCATGAGTGGCTATAGCAAGAAAAAAACTCACTGCACTTTTCCAAAAAGACAACCATATAAGCCCATGTGAGGGAAATGATCTGATTTTCTCCCTCAAGAAAAAAGAAGATTAAACACAGGTTTGTCAGAAGTGGGATTTGAACCCACGCCTCCAGAAGAGACTGCGACCTGAACACAGCGCCTTAGACCACTCGGCCATCCTAACTTGCATTTGCAGCACCTTCCACAAGCCAGACAGCCATGCAAGTTTGGTACCGAAAAGGCATGCCCTCAATTTATTTATCCCGTTATAAGCATTTCCAACAGATCTTTGAACAATCCATACAGAGCAGTACCTAAGAAGAACTCTTTAGACCTTTAAAGCGTACAAAGAGAAAGTGCTATTCTCCAGCCACTTGAACGGCCCAAAGCTGCTTTGAAATTGAGTCAACAGCCACATCTTGGCTGACTAAAGCAAATTCAACAAGGGACCTCAATGTCACAACATAGGGTGGAATACGCAAATCTAAGCAGCCCCTGTTCACAGCCCTGAGGACATTGCTGTAAGTGTGCTGGAGTACAGCTGTCTACCAGGTGCTTGGCATTCTTCCAAATTTGCATGGCCTGTCTGGCCAGGGAATACAAGAGCATGACTCTTCTAGATGAGCTCTTACATGGGTCATAAGCTCATTTGGTAAGGATTGCACTTTATCAGCAAGACTTTGTACAACAGAAATATATGAGAAACCCAAGCTCTCTTGACTAGACGAGGACAGAATAACATCCCAGGTGAAGACGAACAGAAACAACTTCCATCAGATGTTATCCTGATGAAGACGATTATATCTCCAAAAGTCATTTCAGAAGTGGGATTTGAACCCACGCCTCCAGAGGAGAATCCGGCCTAAACACAGCACCTTAGACAACTCGGCCATCCTGACAGTGAAGAGTCCTAAGAAATGTATAAAAGTCACTCAGAAATTTCTGCGTCCATGCAAGCTTGAAATAATTTCAACCTTCAAACACAAGGTGCAACTTTTTGCACAGGACAATAAACACAGAAGATCACGTATGAAAGCATTTCATTTCACAGGTGTACTGTTTTTATGCTTTTAGAATAACTTATACCTCTCACCAGCTATTTAGGGTTCTGTATCCTACTCACAAAATTACCTTGCCTGCGACCTTTCTCTCTATACACAAACAACTACTGCTCAGGAAGTAGGAAGGCAGAAGGTGGGGCAGTTTATGCAAATTTATGCTGTCAATGTGCCTTGCACATTCATGCAGAATTTCTAGATCCTTGCTGGAAACAAGAGAGCAGGCCTTGTTTGAAATCAACTGTCCCTAGCAAGGAACGTCTGAGCACATCCATTCTTTTGCTCTCTAGCCCCTGGCTTGGGACTCACCCTCACTGGCTGAGGAGTGAAGTTCTGCATACCAACGTTGCATAGAAGGTATGTTTGTGATTGGTTTGAGATGGGTGGGAGGTCAAGAGCAGGGAAAGGCAAGTCACTTTCACTTCTAGTCTCCTCTTCTATGCCTACCTGCCGTTCACTCACTCTGTCTTTGTTTCATTCTCTCCTTCCTCAACACCCCATCTCACTCACTGGCTCTATCATTTGTGCTCTTTCCCCTTGCTCTTCATTTCATAGTGGAAACATCTCTTGAATGGATCATTAGAAAATGAGGTTACATAAAATTAAAAATCTACTTATTGGAAACCAAAAATATCACAAGACTGAATGTAAGCCATTTCTTCAATAAAAGGGATTTTTTAGGCACCCCCCAAAAAACACATAAAACACCACTAGTGCTAGAAGAATATTATAAGAGCTTGAAGACAGAATTGGGCAAATTCATTTGCAGTTGAAACTGAAGTTTGGTACTTATTCAGATATTATATTCACTGCCAATTTTTAGCTGAGATTCTGAAAGAACGCAGAGACAAAATGGACTTAAAGTTTTGTCAGAAGTGGGATTCGAACCCACGCCTCCAGGAGAGACTGTGGCCTTAACGCAGCGCCTTAGACCACTCGGCCATCCTGACCACATGTTGCTCCTCCATCTACATAGTGAGACAGATAGTGCGAACAAGAAAAACACACATCTTAGGCCATAAGTGGCTATAGCAAGAAAAAAACTCACTGCACTTTTCCAAAAAGACAACCATATAAGCCCATGTGAGGGAAATGATCTGATTTTCTCCCTCAAAAAAAAAGAAGATTAAACACAGGTTTGTCAGAAGTGGGATTTGAACCCACGCCTCCAGAAGAGACTGCGACCTGAACGCAGCGCCTTAGACCACTCAGCCATCCTGACTTGCATTTGCAGCTCCTTCCACAAGCCAGATACCCATGCAAGTTTGGTACCGAAAAGGGATGCCCTCAATTTATTTATCCGATTATAAGCATTTCCAACAGATCTTTGAACAATCCATACAGAGCAGTACCTATGAAGAACTCTTTAGACCTTTAAAGCGTACAAAGAGAAAGTGCTATTCACCAGCCACTTGAACGGCCCAAAGCTGCTTTGAAATTGAGTCAACAGCCACATCTTGGCTGACTAAAGCAAATTCAACAAGGGAGCTCAATGTCACAACATAGGGTGGAATACGCAAATCTAAGCAGCCCCTGATCACAGCCCTGAGGACATTGCTGTAAGTGTGCTGGAGTACAGCTGTCTACCAGGTGCTTGGCATTCTTCCAAATTTGCATGGCCTGTCTGGCCAGGGAATACAAGAGCATGACTCTTCTAGATGAGCTCTTACATGGGTCCTAAGCTCATTTGGTAAGGATTGCACTTTATCAGCAAGACTTTGTACAACATAAATATATGAGAAACCCAAGCTCTCTTGACTAGACGAGGACGGACTAACGTCCCAGGTGAAGACGTACAGATGCAACTTCCATCAGATGTTATCCTGATGAAGAAGATTATATCTCCAAATGTCATTTCAGAAGTGGGATTCGAACCCACGCCTCCAGATGAGACTGCAGCCTAAACACAGCACCTTAGACCACTCGGCCATCCTGACAGTGAAGAGTCCTAAGAAATGTATAAAAGTCACTCAGAAATGTCTGCGTCCATGCAAGCTTGAAATAATTTCAACCTTCAAACACAAGGTGCAACTTTTTGCACAGGACAATAAACACAGAAGATCACATATGAAAGCATTTCATTTCACAGGTGTACTGTTTTTATGCTTTTAGAATAACTTATACCTCTCACCAGCTATTTAGGGTTCTGTATCCTACTCACAAAATTATCTTGCCTGCGACCTCTCTCTTTATACACAAACAACTACTGCTGAGGAAGTAGGAAGGCAGAAGGTGGGGCAGTTTATGCAAATTTATGCTGTCAATGTGCCTTGCAGATTCATGCAGAATTTCTAGATCCTTGCTGGAAACAAGAGAGCAGGCCTTGTTTCAGATCAACTGTCCCTAGCAAGGAACGTCTGAGCACATCCATTCTTTTGCTCTCTAGCCCCTGGCTTGGGACTCACCCTCACTGGCTGAGGAGTGAAGTTCTGCATACCAACGTTGCATAGAAGGTATGTTTGTGATTGGTTTGAGATGGGTGGGAGGTCAAGAGCAGGGAAAAGCAAGTCACCTTCACTTCTAGTCTCCTCTTCTATGCCTACCTGCCGTTCACTCACTCTGTCTTTGTTTCATTCTCTCCTTCCTCAACACCCCATCTCACTCACTGGCTCTATCATTTGTGCTCTTTCCCCTTGCTCTTCATTTCATAGTGGAAACATCTCTTGAATGGATCATTAGAAAATGAGGTTACATAAAATTAAAAATCTACATATTGGAAACCAAAAATATCACAAGACTGAATGTAAGCCATTTCTCCAATAAAAGGGATTTTTTAGGCACCCCCGAAAAAAAACATAAAACACCACTAGTGCTAGAAGAATATTATACGAGCTTGAAGACAGAATTGGGCAAATTCATTTGCAGTTGAAACTGAAGTTTGGTACTTATTCAGATATTATATGCACTGCCAATTTTTAGGTGAGATTCTGAAGGAACGCAGAGACAAAATGGACTTAAAGTTTTATTCAGAAGTGGGATTCGAACCCACGCCTTCAGGAGAGACTGCGGCCTTAACGCAGCACCTTAGACCACTCGGCCATCCTGACCACATGTTGCTTGTTCATCTACATAGTGAGAAAGATAGTGTGAACAAAAAAACACACATCTTAGGCCATGAGATGCTATAGCAAGAAAAAAACTCACTGCACTTTTCCAAAAAGACAACCATATAAGCCCATGTGAGGGAAATGATCTGATTTTCTCCCTCAAGAAAAAAGAAGATTAAACACAGGTTTGTCAGAAGTGGGATTTGAACCCACGCCTCCAGAAGAGACTGCGACCTGAACGCAGCGCCTTAGACCACTCGGCCATCCTGACTTGCATTTGCAGCACCTTCCACAAGCCAGACAGCCATGCAAGTGGGGTACCGAAAAGGCATGCCCTCAATTTATTTATCCCATTATAAGCATTTCCAACAGATCTTTGAACAATCCATACAGAGCAGTACCTATGAAGAACTCTTTAGACCTTTAATGAGTACAAAGAGAAAGTGCTATTCACCAGCCACTTGAACGGCCCAAAGCTGCTTTGAAATTGAGTCAGTAGCCACATCTTGGCTGACTAAAGCAAATTCAACAAGGGATCTCAATGTCACAACATAGGGTGGAATTCGCAAATCTAAGCAGCCCCTGATCACTGCCCTGAGGAAATTGCTGTAAGTGTGCTGGAGTCCAGCTGTCTACCAGGTGTTTGGCATTCTTCCAAATTTGTATGGCCTGTCTGGCCAGGGAATACAAGAGAATGACTCTTCTAGAATAAGCTCTTACATGGGTCATAAGCTGATTTGGTAAGGATTGCACTTTATCAGCAAGACTATGTACAACAGAAATATATGAGAAACCCAAGCTCTCTTGACTAGACGAGGACAGAATAACGTCCCAGGTGAAGACGAACAGAAGCAACTTCCATCAGATGTTATCCTGATGAAGAAGATTATATCTCCAAAAGTCATTTCAGAAGTGGGATTCGAACCCACGCCTCCAGAGGAAACTGTGGCCTAAACACAGCACCTTAGACCACTCGGCCATCCTGACAGTGAAGAGTCCTAAGAAATGTATAAAAGTCACTCAGAAATTTCTGCGTCCATGCAAGCTTGAAATAATTTCAACCTTCAAACACAAGGTGCAACTTTTTGCACAGGACAATAAACACAGAAGATCACATATGAAAGCATTTCATTTCACAGGTGTACTGTTTTTATGCTTTTAGAATAACTTATACCTCTCACCAGCTATTTAGGGTTCTGTATCCTACTCACAAAATTACCTTGCCTGCGACCTTTCTCTCTATACACAAACAACTACTGCTCATGAAGTAGGAAGGCAGAAGGTGGGGCAGTTTATGCAAATTTATGCTGTCAATGTGCCTTGCAGATTCATGCAGAATTTCTAGATCCTTGCTGGAAACAAGAGAGCAGGCCTTGTTTCAGATCAACTGTCCCTAGCAAGGAACGTCTGAGCACATCCATCCTTTTGCTCTCTAGCCCCTGGCTTGGGTCTCACCCTCACTGGCTGAGGAGTGAAGTTCTGCATACCAACGTTGCATAGAAGGTATGTTTGTGATTGGTTTGAGATGGGTGGGAGGTCAAGAGCAGGGAAAAGCAAGTCACTTTCACTTCTAGTCTCCTCTTCTATGCCTACCTGCCGTTCACTCACTCTGTCTTTGTTTCATTCTCTCCTTCCTCAACACCCCATCTCACTCACTGGCTCTATCATTTGTGCTCTTTCCCCTTGCTCTTCATTTCATAGTGGAAACATCTCTTGAATGGATCATTAGAAAATGAGGTTACATAAAATTAAAAATCTACTTATTGGAAAGCAAAAATATCACAAGACTGAATGTAAGCCATTTCTTCAATAAAAGGGATTTTTTAGGCACCCCCCAAAAAACACATAAAACACCACTAGTGCTAGAAGAATATTATAAGAGCTTGAAGACAGAATTGGGCAAATTCATTTGCAGTTGAAACTGAAGTTTGGTACTTATTCAGATATTATATGCACTTCCAATTTTTAGCTGAGATTCTGAAGGAACGCAGAGACAAAATGGACTTAAAGTTTTGTCAGAAGTGGGATTCGAACCCACCTTCCAGGAGAGACTGCAGGCTTAACCGCAGGGCCTTAGACCACTCGGCCATCCTGACAACGTTGCTTGTTCATCTACATAGTGAGAAAGATAGTGTGAACAAAAAAAACACACATCTTAGGCCATAAGTGGCTATAGCAAGAAAAAAACTCACTGCACTTTTCCAAAAAGACAACCATATAAGCCCATGTGAGGGAAATGATCTGATTTTCTCCCTCAAGAAAAAAGAAGATTAAACACAGGTTTGTCAGAAGTGGGATTTCAACCCACGCCTCCAGAAGAGACTGCGACCTGAACGCAGCGCCTTAGACCACTCGGCCATCCTGACTTGCATTTGCAGCACCTTCCACAAGCCAGACAGCCATGCAAGTGGGGTACCGAAAAGGCATGCCCTCAATTTATTTATCCCATTATAAGCATTTCCAACAGATCTTTGAACAATCCATACAGAGCAGTACCTATGAAGAACTCTTTAGACCTTTAATGAGTACAAAGAGAAAGTGCTATTCACCAGCCACTTGAACGGCCCAAAGCTGCTTTGAAATTGAGTCAACAGCCACATCTTGGCTGACTAAAGCAAATTCAACAAGGGAGCTCAATGTCACAACATAGGGTGGAATACGCAAATCTAAGCAGCCCCTGATCACAGCCCTGAGGACATTGCTGTAAGTGTGCTGGAGTACAGCTGTCTACCAGGTGCTTGGCATTCTTCCAAATTTGCATGGCCTGTCTGGCCAGGGAATACAAGAGCATGACTCTTCTAGATGAGCTCTTACATGGGTCCTAAGCTCATTTGGTAAGGATTTCACTTTATCAGCAAGACTTTGTACAACAGAAATATATGAGAAACCCAAGCTCTCCTGACTAGACGAGGACGGAATAACATCCCAGGTTAGACGAACAGATGCACCTTCCATCAGATGTTATCCTGTTGAAGAAGATTATATCTCCAAAAGTCATTTCAGAAGTGGGATTCGAACCCACGCCTCCAGAGGAGACTGCAGCCTAGACACAGCGCCTTAGACCACTCGGCCATCCTGACAGTGAAGAGTCCTAAGAAATGTATAAAAGTCACTCAGAAATTTCTGCGTCCATGCAAGCTTGAAATAATTTCAACCTTCAAACACAAGGTGCAACTTTTTGCACAGGACAATAAACACAGAAGATCACATATGAAAGCATTTCATTTCACAGGTGTACTGTTTTTATGCTTTTAGAATAACTTATACCTCTCACCAGCTATTTAGGGTTCTGTATCCTACTCACAAAATTATCTTGCCTGCGACCTCTCTCTTTATACACAAACAACTACTGCTCAGGAAGTAGAAAGGCAGAAGGTGGGGCAGTTTATGCAAATTTATGCTGTCAATGTGCCTTGCACATTCATGCAGAATTTCTAGATCCTTGCTGGAAACAAGAGAGCAGGCCTTGTTTCAGATCAACTGTCCCTAGCAAGGAACGTCTGAGCACATCCATTCTTTTGCTCTCTAGCCCCTGGCTTGGGACTCACCCTCACTGGCTGAGGAGTGAAGTTCTGCATACCAACGTTGCATAGAAGGTATGTTTGTGATTGGTTTGAGATGGGTGGGAGGTCAAAAGCAGGGAAAAGCAAGTCACTTTCACTTCTAGTCTCCTCTTCTATGCCTACCTGCCGTTCACTCACTCTGTCTTTGTTTCATTCTCTCCTTCCTCAACACCCCATCTCACTCACTCGCTCTATCATTTGTGCTCTTTCCCCTTGCTCTTCATTTCATAGTGGAAACATCTCTTGAATGGGTCATTAGAAAATGAGGTTACATAAAATTAAAAATCTACTTATTGGAAACCAAAAATATCACAAGACTGAATGTAAGCCATTTCTTCAATAAAAGGGATTTTTTAGGCACCCCCCAAAAAACACATAAAACACCACTAGTGCTAGAAGAATATTATAAGAGCTTGAAGACAGAATTGGGCAAATTCATTTGCAGTTGAAACTGAAGTTTGGTACTTATTCAGATATTATATGCACTGCCAATTTTTAGCTGAGATTCTGAAGGAACGCAGTGACAAAATGGACTTAAAGTTTTGGCAGAAGTGGGATTCGAACCCACGCCTCCAGGGGAGACTGCGGCCTTAACGCAGCGCCTTAGACCACTCGGCCATCCTGACCACATGTTGCTTGTCCATCTACATAGTGAGAAAGATAGTGTGAACAAAAAAAACACACATCTTAGGCCATAAGTGGCTATAGCAAGAAAAAAACTCAATGCACTTTTCCAAAAAGACAACCATATAAGCCCATGTGAGGGAAATGATCTGATTTTCTCCCTCAAGAAAAAAGAAGATTAAACACAGGTTTGTCAGAAGTGGGATTTGAACCCACGCCTCCAGAAGAGACTGCGACCTGAACGCAGCGCCTTAGACCACTCGGCCATCCTGACATGCATTTGCAGCACCTTCCACAAGCCAGACAGCCATGCAAGTTTGGTACCGAACAGGCATGCCCTCAATTTATTTATCCCATTATAAGCATTTCCAACAGATCTTTGAACAATCCATACAGAGCAGTACCTATGAAGAACTCTTTAGACCTTTAAAGCGTACAAAGAGAAAGTGCTATTCACCAGCCACTTGAACGGCCCAAAGCTGCTTTGAAATTGAGTCAACAGCCACATCTTGGCTGACTAAAGCAAATTCAACAAGGGATCTCAATGTCACAACATAGGGTGGAATTCGCAAATCTAAGCAGCCCCTGATCACTGCCCTGAGGAAATTGCTGTAAGTGTGCTGGAGTCCAGCTGTCTACCAGGTGCTTGGCATTCTTCCAAATTTGTATGGCCTGTCTGGCCAGGGAATACAAGAGAATGACTCTTCTAGATGAGCTCTTACATGGGTCATAAGCTCATTTGGTAAGGATTGCACTTTATCAGCAAGACTTTGTACAACAGAAATAAATGAGAAACCCAAGCTCTCTTGACTAGACGAGGACAGAATAACGTCCCAGGTGAAGACGAACAGAAGCAACTTCCATCAGATGTTATCCTGATGAAGAAGATTATATCTCCAAAAGTCATTACAGAAGTGGGATTCGAACCCACGTCTCCAGAGGAGACTGCGGCCTAAACACAGCGCCTTAGACCACTCGGACATCCTGACAGTGAAGAGTCCTAAGAAATGTATAAAAGTCACTCAGAAATTTCTGCGTCCATGCAAGCTTGAAATAATTTCAACCTTCAAACACAAGGTGCAACTTTTTGCACAGGACAATAAACACAGAAGATCACATATGAAAGCATTTCATTTCACAGGTGTACTGTTTTTATGCTTTTAGAATAACTTATACCTCTCACCAGCTATTTAGGGTTCTGTATCCTACTCACAAAATTACCTTGCCTGCGAACGTTCTCTCTATACACAAACAACTACTGCTCAGGAAGTAGGAAGGCAGAAGGTGGGGCAGTTTATGCAAATTTATGCTGTCAATGTGCCTTGCACATTCATGCAGAATTTCTAGATCCTTGCTGGAAACAAGAGAGCAGGCCTTGTTTCAGATCAACTGTCCCTAGCAAGGAACGTCTGAGCACATCCATTCTTTTGCTCTCTAGCCCCTGGCTTGGGACTCACCCTCACTGGCTGAGGAGTGAAGTTCTGCATACCAACGTTGCATAGAAGGTATGTTTGTGATTGGTTTGAGATGGGTGGGAGGTCAAGAGCAGGGAAAAGCAAGTCACTTTCACTTCTAGTCTCCTCTTCTATGCCTACCTGCCGTTCACTCACTCTGTCTTTGTTTCATTCTCTCCTTCCTCAACACCCCATCTCACTCACTCGCTCTATCATTTGTGCTCTTTCCCCTTGCTCTTCATTTCATAGTGGAAACATCTCTTGAATGGATCATTAGAAAATGAGGTTACATAAAATTAAAAATCTACTTATTGGAAACCAAAAATATCACAAGACTGAATGTAAACCATCTCTTCAATAAAAGGGATTTTTTAGGCACCCCCCAAAAAACACATAAAACACCACTAGTGCTAGAAGAATATTATAAGAGCTTGAAGACAGAATTGGGCAAATTCATTTGCAGTTGAAACTGAAGTTTGGTACTTATTCAGATATTATATGCACTGCCAATTTTTAGCTGAGATTCTGAAGGAACGCAGAGACAAAATGGACTTAAAGTTTTGTCAGAAGTGGGATTCGAACCCACGCCTCCAGGAGAGCCTGCGGCCTTAACGCAGCGCCTTAGACCACTCGGCCATCCTGACCACACGTTGCTTGTCCATCTACATAGTGAGAAAGATAGTGTGAACAAAAAAAACACACATCTTAGGCCATAAGTGGCTATAGCAAGAAAAAAACTCACTGCACTTTTCCAAAAAGACAACCATATAAGCCCATGTGAGGGAAATGATCTGATTTTCTCCCTCAAGAAAAAAGAAGATTAAACACAGGTTTGTCAGAAGTGGGATTTGAACCCACGCCTCCAGAAGAGACTGCGACCTGAACGCAGCGCCTTAGACCACTCGGACATCCTGACTTGCATTTGCAGCACCTTCCACAAGCCAGACAGCCATGCAAGTTTGGTACCGAAAAGGCATGCCCTCAATTTATTTATCCCATTATAAGCATTTCCAACAGATCTTTGAACAATCCATACAGAGCAGTACCTATGAAGAACTCTTTAGACCTTTAAAGCGTACAAAGAGAAAGTGCTATTCACCAGCCACTTGAACGGCCCAAAGCTGCTTTGAAATTGAGTCAACAGCCACATCTTGGCTGACTAAAGCAAATTCAACAAGGGAGCTCAATGTCACAACATAGGGTGGAATACGCAAATCTAAGCAGCCCCTGATCACAGCCCTGAGGACATTGCTGTAAGTGTGCTGGAGTACAGCTGTCTACCAGGTGCTTGGCATTCTTCCAAATTTGTATGGCCTGTCTGGCCAGGGAATACAAGAGAATGACTCTTCTAGATGAGCTCTTACATGGGTCATAAGCTCATTTGGTAAGGATTGCACTTTATCAGCAAGACTTTGTACAACAGAAATATATGAGAAACCCAAGCTCTCTTGACTAGACGAGGACGGAATAAGGTCACAGGTGAAGAAGAACAGATGCAACTTCCATCAGATGTTATCCTGATGAAGAAGATTATATCTCCAAAAGTCATGTCAGAAGTGGGATTCGAACCCACGCCTCCAGAGGAGACTGCGGCCTAAACACAGCGCCTTAGACCACTCGGCCATCCTGACAGTGAAGATTCCTAAGAAATGTATAAAAGTCACTCAGAAATTTCTGCGTCCATGCAAGCTTGAAATAATTTCAACCTTCAAACACAAGGTGCAACTTTTTGCACAGGACAATAAACACAGAAGATCACATATGAAAGCATTTCATTTCACAGGTGTACTGTTTTTATGCTTTTAGAATAACTTATACCTCTCACCAGCTATTTAGGGTTCTGTATCCTACTCACAAAATTATCTTGCCTGCGACCTCTCTCTTTATACACAAACAACTACTGCTGAGGAAGTAGGAAGGCAGAAGGTGGGGCAGTTTACGCAAATTTATGCTGTCAATGTGCCTTGCAGATTCATGCAGAATTTCTAGATCCTTGCTGGAAACAAGAGAGCAGGCCTTGTTTCAGATCAACTGTCCCTAGCAAGGAACGTCTGAGCACATCCATTCTTTTGCTCTCTAGCCCCTGGCTTGGGACTCACCCTCACTGGCTGAGGAGTGAAGTTCTGCATACCAACGTTGCATAGAAGGTATGTTTGTGATTGGTTTGAGATGGGTGGGAGGTCAAGAGCAGGGAAAAGCAAGTCACCTTCACTTCTAGTCTCCTCTTCTATGCCTACCTGCCGTTCACTCACTCTGTCTTTGTTTCATTCTCTCCTTCCTCAACACCCCATCTCACTCACTGGCTCTATCATTTGTGCTCTTTCCCCTTGCTCTTCATTTCATAGTGGAAACATCTCTTGAATGGATCATTAGAAAATGAGGTTACATAAAATTAAAAATCTACTTATTGGAAACCAAAAATATCACAAGACTGAATGTAAGCCATTTCTCCAATAAAAGGGATTTTTTAGGCACCCCCGAAAAAACACATAAAACACCACTAGTGCTAGAAGAATATTATACGAGCTTGAAGACAGAATTGGGCAAATTCATTTGCAGTTGAAACTGAAGTTTGGTACTTATTCAGATATTATATGCACTGCCAATTTTTAGGTGAGATTCTGAAGGAACGCAGAGACAAAATGGACTTAAAGTTTTGTCAGAAGTGGGATTTGAACCCACGCCTTCAGGAGAGACTGCGGCCTTAACGCAGCGCCTTAGACCACTCGGCCATCCTGACCACATGTTGCTTGTTCATCTACATAGTGAGAAAGATAGTGTGAACAAAAAAACACACATCTTAGGCCATGAGTTGCTATAGCAAGAAAAAAACTCACTGCACTTTTCCAAAAAGACAACCATATACGCCCATGTGAGGGAAATGATCTGATTTTCTCCCTCAAGAAAAAAGAAGATTAAACACAAGTTTGTCAGAAGTGGGATTTGAACCCACGCCTCCAGAAGAGACTGCGACCTGAACGCAGCGCCTTAGACCACTCGGCCATCCTGACTTGCATTTGCAGCACCTTCCACAAGCCAGACAGCCATGCAAGTGGGGTACCGAAAAGGCATGCCCTCAATTTATTTATCCCATTATAAGCATTTCCAACAGATCTTTGAACAATCCATACAGAGCAGTACCTATGAAGAACTCTTTAGACCTTTAATGAGTACAAAGAGAAAGTGCTATTCACCAGCCACTTGAACGGCCCAAAGCTGCTTTGAAATTGAGTCAGTAGCCACATCTTGGCTGACTAAAGCAAATTCAACAAGGGATCTCAATGTCACAACATAGGGTGGAATTCGCAAATCTAAGCAGCCCCTGATCACTGCCCTGAGGAAATTGCTGTAAGTGTGCTGGAGTCCAGCTGTCTACCAGGTGTTTGGCATTCTTCCAAATTTGTATGGCCTGTCTGGCCAGGGAATACAAGAGAATGACTCTTCTAGAATAAGCTCTTACATGGGTCATAAGCTGATTTGGTAAGGATTGCACTTTATCAGCAAGACTATGTACAACAGAAATATATGAGAAACCCAAGCTCTCTTGACTAGACGAGGACAGAATAACGTCCCAGGTGAAGACGAACAGAAGCAACTTCCATCAGATGTTATCCTGATGAAATAGATTATATCTCCAAAAGTCATTTCAGAAGTGGGATTCGAACCCACGCCTCCAGAGGAACCTGCGGCCTAAACACAGCGCCTTAGACCACTCGGCCATCCTGACAGTGAAGAGTCCTAAGAAATGTATAAAAGTCACTCAGAAATTTCTGCGTCCATGCAAGCTTGAAATAATTTCAACCTTCAAACACAAGGTGCAACTTTTTGCACAGGACAATAAACACAGAAGATCACATATGAAAGCATTTCATTTCACAGGTGTACTGTTTTTATGCTTTTAGAATAACTTATACCTCTCACCAGCTATTTAGGGTTCTGTATCCTACTCACAAAATTACCTTGCCTGCGAACGTTCTCTCTATACACAAACAACTACTGCTCAGGAAGTAGGAAGGCAGAAGGTGGGGCAGTTTATGCAAATTTATGCTGTCAATGTGCCTTGCACATTCATGCAGAATTTCTAGATCCTTGCTGGAAACAAGAGAGCAGGCCTTGTTTCAGATCAACTGTCCCTAGCAAGGAACGTCTGAGCACATCCATTCTTTTGCTCTCTAGCCCCTGGCTTGGGACTCACCCTCACTGGCTGAGGAGTGAAGTTCTGCATACCAACGTTGCATAGAAGGTATGTTTGTGATTGGTTTGAGATGGGTGGGAGGTCAAGAGCAGGGAAAAGCAAGTCACTTTCACTTCTAGTCTCCTCTTCTATGCCTACCTGCCGTTCACTCACTCTGTCTTTGTTTCATTCTCTCCTTCCTCAACACCCCATCTCACTCACTCGCTCTATCATTTGTGCTCTTTCCCCTTGCTCTTCATTTCATAGTGGAAACATCTCTTGAATGGATCATTAGAAAATGAGGTTACATAAAATTAAAAATCTACTTATTGGAAACCAAAAATATCACAAGACTGAATGTAAACCATCTCTTCAATAAAAGGGATTTTTTAGGCACCCCCCAAAAAACACATAAAACACCACTAGTGCTAGAAGAATATTATAAGAGCTTGAAGACAGAATTGGGCAAATTCATTTGCAGTTGAAACTGAAGTTTGGTACTTATTCAGATATTATATGCACTGCCAATTTTTAGCTGAGATTCTGAAGGAACGCAGAGACAAAATGGACTTAAAGTTTTGTCAGAAGTGGGATTCGAACCCACGCCTCCAGGAGAGACTGCGGCCTTAACGCAGCGCCTTAGACCACTCGGCCATCCTGACCACACGTTGCTTGTCCATCTACATAGTGAGAAAGATAGTGTGAACAAAAAAAACACACATCTTAGGCCATAAGTGGCTATAGCAAGAAAAAAACTCACTGCACTTTTCCAAAAAGACAACCATATAAGCCCATGTGAGGGAAATGATCTGATTTTCTCCCTCAAGAAAAAAGAAGATTAAACACAGGTTTGTCAGAAGTGGGATTTGAACCCACGCCTCCAGAAGAGACTGCGACCTGAACGCAGCGCCTTAGACCACTCGGACATCCTGACTTGCATTTGCAACACCTTCCACAAGCCAGACAGCCATGCAAGTTTGGTACCGAAAAGGCATGCCCTCAATTTATTTATCCCATTATAAGCATTTCCAACAGATCTTTGAACAATCCATACAGAGCAGTACCTATGAAGAACTCTTTAGACCTTTAAAGCGTACAAAGAGAAAGTGCTATTCACCAGCCACTTGAACGGCCCAAAGCTGCTTTGAAATTGAGTCAACAGCCACATCTTGGCTGACTAAAGCAAATTCAACAAGGGAGCTCAATGTCACAACATAGGGTGGAATACGCAAATCTAAGCAGCCCCTGATCACAGCCCTGAGGACATTGCTGTAAGTGTGCTGGAGTACAGCTGTCTACCAGGTGCTTGGCATTCTTCCAAATTTGTATGGCCTGTCTGGCCAGGGAATACAAGAGAATGACTCTTCTAGATGAGCTCTTACATGGGTCATAAGCTCATTTGGTAAGGATTGCACTTTATCAGCAAGACTTTGTACAACAGAAATATATGAGAAACCCAAGCTCTCTTGACTAGACGAGGACGGAATAAGGTCACAGGTGAAGAAGAACAGATGCAACTTCCATCAGATGTTATCCTGATGAAGAAGATTATATCTCCAAAAGTCATGTCAGAAGTGGGATTCGAACCCACGCCTCCAGAGGAGACTGCGGCCTAAACACAGCGCCTTAGACCACTCGGCCATCCTGACAGTGAAGATTCCTAAGAAATGTATAAAAGTCACTCAGAAATTTCTGCGTCCATGCAAGCTTGAAATAATTTCAACCTTCAAACACAAGGTGCAACTTTTTGCACAGGACAATAAACACAGAAGATCACATATGAAAGCATTTCATTTCACAGGTGTACTGTTTTTATGCTTTTAGAATAACTTATACCTCTCACCAGCTATTTAGGGTTCTGTATCCTACTCACAAAATTATCTTGCCTGCGACCTCTCTCTTTATACACAAACAACTACTGCTGAGGAAGTAGGAAGGCAGAAGGTGGGGCAGTTTACGCAAATTTATGCTGTCAATGTGCCTTGCAGATTCATGCAGAATTTCTAGATCCTTGCTGGAAACAAGAGAGCAGGCCTTGTTTCAGATCAACTGTCCCTAGCAAGGAACGTCTGAGCACATCCATTCTTTTGCTCTCTAGCCCCTGGCTTGGGACTCACCCTCACTGGCTGAGGAGTGAAGTTCTGCATACCAACGTTGCATAGAAGGTATGTTTGTGATTGGTTTGAGATGGGTGGGAGGTCAAGAGCAGGGAAAAGCAAGTCACCTTCACTTCTAGTCTCCTCTTCTATGCCTACCTGCCGTTCACTCACTCTGTCTTTGTTTCATTCTCTCCTTCCTCAACACCCCATCTCACTCACTGGCTCTATCATTTGTGCTCTTTCCCCTTGCTCTTCATTTCATAGTGGAAACATCTCTTGAATGGATCATTAGAAAATGAGGTTACATAAAATTAAAAATCTACTTATTGGAAACCAAAAATATCACAAGACTGAATGTAAGCCATTTCTCCAATAAAAGGGATTTTTTAGGCACCCCCGAAAAAACACATAAAACACCACTAGTGCTAGAAGAATATTATACGAGCTTGAAGACAGAATTGGGCAAATTCATTTGCAGTTGAAACTGAAGTTTGGTACTTATTCAGATATTATATGCACTGCCAATTTTTAGGTGAGATTCTGAAGGAACGCAGAGACAAAATGGACTTAAAGTTTTGTCAGAAGTGGGATTTGAACCCACGCCTTCAGGAGAGACTGCGGCCTTAACGCAGCGCCTTAGACCACTCGGCCATCCTGACCACATGTTGCTTGTTCATCTACATAGTGAGAAAGATAGTGTGAACAAAAAAACACACATCTTAGGCCATGAGTTGCTATAGCAAGAAAAAAACTCACTGCACTTTTCCAAAAAGACAACCATATAAGCCCATGTGAGGGAAATGATCTGATTTTCTCCCTCAAGAAAAAAGAAGATTAAACACAAGTTTGTCAGAAGTGGGATTTGAACCCACGCCTCCAGAAGAGACTGCGACCTGAACGCAGCGCCTTAGACCACTCGGCCATCCTGACTTGCATTTGCAGCACCTTCCACAAGCCAGACAGCCATGCAAGTGGGGTACCGAAAAGGCATGCCCTCAATTTATTTATCCCATTATAAGCATTTCCAACAGATCTTTGAACAATCCATACAGAGCAGTACCTATGAAGAACTCTTTAGACCTTTAATGAGTACAAAGAGAAAGTGCTATTCACCAGCCACTTGAACGGCCCAAAGCTGCTTTGAAATTGAGTCAGTAGCCACATCTTGGCTGACTAAAGCAAATTCAACAAGGGATCTCAATGTCACAACATAGGGTGGAATTCGCAAATCTAAGCAGCCCCTGATCACTGCCCTGAGGAAATTGCTGTAAGTGTGCTGGAGTCCAGCTGTCTACCAGGTGTTTGGCATTCTTCCAAATTTGTATGGCCTGTCTGGCCAGGGAATACAAGAGAATGACTCTTCTAGAATAAGCTCTTACATGGGTCATAAGCTGATTTGGTAAGGATTGCACTTTATCAGCAAGACTATGTACAACAGAAATATATGAGAAACCCAAGCTCTCTTGACTAGACGAGGACAGAATAACGTCCCAGGTGAAGACGAACAGAAGCAACTTCCATCAGATGTTATCCTGATGAAGAAGATTATATCTCCAAAAGTCATTTCAGAAGTGGGATTCAAACCCACGCCTCCAGAGGAACCTGCGGCCTAAACACAGCGCCTTAGACCACTCGGCCATCCTGACAGTGAAGAGTCCTAAGAAATGTATAAAAGTCACTCAGAAATTTCTGCGTCCATGCAAGCTTGAAATAATTTCAACCTTCAAACACAAGGTGCAACTTTTTGCACAGGACAATAAACACAGAAGATCACATATGAAAGCATTTCATTTCACAGGTGTACTGTTTTTATGCTTTTAGAATAACTTATACCTCTCACCAGCTATTTAGGGTTCTGTATCCTACTCACAAAATTACCTTGCCTGCGACCTTTCTCTCTATACACAAACAACTACTGCTCAGGAAGTAGGAAGGCAGAAGGTGGGGCAGTTTACGCAAATTTATGCTGTCAATGTGCCTTGCACATTCATGCAGAATTTCTAGATCCTTGCTGGAAACAAGAGAGCAGGCCTTGTTTCAGATCAACTGTCCCTAGCAAGGAACGTCTGAGCACATCCATTCTTTTGCTCTCTAGCCCCTGGCTTGGGACTCACCCTCACTGGCTGAGGAGTGAAGTTCTGCATACCAACGTTGCATAGAAGGTATGTTTGTGATTGGTTTGAGATGGGTGGGAGGTCAAGAGCAGGGAAAAGCAAGTCACCTTCACTTCTAGTCTCCTCTTCTATGCCTACCTGCCGTTCACTCACTCTGTCTTTGTTTCATTCTCTCCTTCCTCAACACCCCATCTCACTCACTGGCTCTATCATTTGTGCTCTTTCCCCTTGCTCTTCATTTCATAGTGGAAACATCTCTTGAATGGATCATTAGAAAATGAGGTTACATAAAATTAAAAATCTACTTATTGGAAACCAAAAATATCACAAGACTGAATGTAAGCCATTTCTCCAATAAAAGGGATTTTTTAGGCACCCCCGAAAAAACACATAAAACACCACTAGTGCTAGAAGAATATTATAAGAGCTTGAAGACAGAATTGGGCAAATTCATTTGCAGTTGAAACTGAAGTTTGGTACTTATTCAGATATTATATGCACTGCCAATTTTTAGCTGAGATTCTGAAGGAACGCAGAGACAAAATGGACTTAAAGTTTTGTCAGAAGTGGGATTTGAACCCACGCCTTCAGGAGAGACTGCGGCCTTAACGCAGCGCCTTAGACCACTCGGCCATCCTGACCACACGTTGCTTGTCCATCTACATAGTGAGAAAGATAGTGTGAACAAAAAAAACACACATCTTAGGCCATAAGTGGCTATAGCAAGAAAAAAACTCACTGCACTTTTCCAAAAAGACAACCATATAAGCCCATGTGAGGGAAATGATCTGATTTTCTCCCTCAAGAAAAAAGAAGATTAAACACAGGTTTGTCAGAAGTGGGATTTGAACCCACGCCTCCAGAAGAGACTGCGACCTGAACGCAGCGCCTTAGACCACTCGGCCATCCTGACTTGCATTTGCAGCACCTTCCACAAGCCAGACAGCCATGCAAGTGGGGTACCGAAAAGGCATGCCCTCAATTTATTTATCCCATTATAAGCATTTCCAACAGATCTTTGAACAATCCATACAGAGCAGTACCTATGAAGAACTCTTTAGACCTTTAAAGCGTACAAAGAGAAAGTGCTATTCACCAGCCACTTGAACGGCCCAAAGCTGCTTTGAAATTGAGTCAACAGCCACATCTTGGCTGACTAAAGCAAATTCAACAAGGGATCTCAATGTCACAACATAGGGTGGAATTCGCAAATCTAAGCAGCCCCTGATCACAGCCCTGAGGAAATTGCTGTAAGTGTGCTGGAGTCCAGCTGTCTACCAGGTGTTTGGCATTCTTCCAAATTTGTATGGCCTGTCTGGCCAGGGAATACAAGAGAATGACTCTTCTAGAATAAGCTCTTACATGGGTCATAAGCTGATTTGGTAAGGATTGCACTTTATCAGCAAGACTATGTACAACAGAAATATATGAGAAACCCAAGCTCTCTTGACTAGACGAGGACAGAATAACGTCCCAGGTGAAGACGAACAGAAGCAACTTCCATCAGATGTTATCCTGATGAAGAAGATTATATCTCCAAAAGTCATGTCAGAAGTGGGATTCGAACCCACGCCTCCAGAGGAGACTGCGGCCTAAACACAGCGCCTTAGACCACTCGGCCATCCTGACAGTGAAGATTCCTAAGAAATGTATAAAAGTCACTCAGAAATTTCTGCGTCCATGCAAGCTTGAAATAATTTCAACCTTCAAACACAAGGTGCAACTTTTTGCACAGGACAATAAACACAGAAGATCACATATGAAAGCATTTCATTTCACAGGTGTACTGTTTTTATGCTTTTAGAATAACTTATACCTCTCACCAGCTATTTAGGGTTCTGTATCCTACTCACAAAATTATCTTGCCTGCGACCTCTCTCTTTATACACAAACAACTACTGCTGAGGAAGTAGGAAGGCAGAAGGTGGGGCAGTTTACGCAAATTTATGCTGTCAATGTGCCTTGCAGATTCATGCAGAATTTCTAGATCCTTGCTGGAAACAAGAGAGCAGGCCTTGTTTCAGATCAACTGTCCCTAGCAAGGAACGTCTGAGCACATCCATTCTTTTGCTCTCTAGCCCCTGGCTTGGGACTCACCCTCACTGGCTGAGGAGTGAAGTTCTGCATACCAACGTTGCATAGAAGGTATGTTTGTGATTGGTTTGAGATGGGTGGGAGGTCAAGAGCAGGGAAAAGCAAGTCACCTTCACTTCTAGTCTCCTCTTCTATGCCTACCTGCCGTTCACTCACTCTGTCTTTGTTTCATTCTCTCCTTCCTCAACACCCCATCTCACTCACTGGCTCTATCATTTGTGCTCTTTCCCCTTGCTCTTCATTTCATAGTGGAAACATCTCTTGAATGGATCATTAGAAAATGAGGTTACATAAAATTAAAAATCTACTTATTGGAAACCAAAAATATCACAAGACTGAATGTAAGCCATTTCTCCAATAAAAGGGATTTTTTAGGCACCCCCGAAAAAACACATAAAACACCACTAGTGCTAGAAGAATATTATACGAGCTTGAAGACAGAATTGGGCAAATTCATTTGCAGTTGAAACTGAAGTTTGGTACTTATTCAGATATTATATGCACTGCCAATTTTTAGGTGAGATTCTGAAGGAACGCAGAGACAAAATGGACTTAAAGTTTTGTCAGAAGTGGGATTTGAACCCACGCCTTCAGGAGAGACTGCGGCCTTAACGCAGCGCCTTAGACCACTCGGCCATCCTGACCACATGTTGCTTGTTCATCTACATAGTGAGAAAGATAGTGTGAACAAAAAAACACACATCTTAGGCCATGAGTTGCTATAGCAAGAAAAAAACTCACTGCACTTTTCCAAAAAGACAACCATATAAGCCCATGTGAGGGAAATGATCTGATTTTCTCCCTCAAGAAAAAAGAAGATTAAACACAAGTTTGTCAGAAGTGGGATTTGAACCCACGCCTCCAGAAGAGACTGCGACCTGAACGCAGCGCCTTAGACCACTCGGCCATCCTGACTTGCATTTGCAGCACCTTCCACAAGCCAGACAGCCATGCAAGTGGGGTACCGAAAAGGCATGCCCTCAATTTATTTATCCCATTATAAGCATTTCCAACAGATCTTTGAACAATCCATACAGAGCAGTACCTATGAAGAACTCTTTAGACCTTTAATGAGTACAAAGAGAAAGTGCTATTCACCAGCCACTTGAACGGCCCAAAGCTGCTTTGAAATTGAGTCAGTAGCCACATCTTGGCTGACTAAAGCAAATTCAACAAGGGATCTCAATGTCACAACATAGGGTGGAATTCGCAAATCTAAGCAGCCCCTGATCACTGCCCTGAGGAAATTGCTGTAAGTGTGCTGGAGTCCAGCTGTCTACCAGGTGTTTGGCATTCTTCCAAATTTGTATGGCCTGTCTGGCCAGGGAATACAAGAGAATGACTCTTCTAGAATAAGCTCTTACATGGGTCATAAGCTGATTTGGTAAGGATTGCACTTTATCAGCAAGACTATGTACAACAGAAATATATGAGAAACCCAAGCTCTCTTGACTAGACGAGGACAGAATAACGTCCCAGGTGAAGACGAACAGAAGCAACTTCCATCAGATGTTATCCTGATGAAGAAGATTATATCTCCAAAAGTCATTTCAGAAGTGGGATTCAAACCCACGCCTCCAGAGGAACCTGCGGCCTAAACACAGCGCCTTAGACCACTCGGCCATCCTGACAGTGAAGAGTCCTAAGAAATGTATAAAAGTCACTCAGAAATTTCTGCGTCCATGCAAGCTTGAAATAATTTCAACCTTCAAACACAAGGTGCAACTTTTTGCACAGGACAATAAACACAGAAGATCACATATGAAAGCATTTCATTTCACAGGTGTACTGTTTTTATGCTTTTAGAATAACTTATACCTCTCACCAGCTATTTAGGGTTCTGTATCCTACTCACAAAATTACCTTGCCTGCGACCTTTCTCTCTATACACAAACAACTACTGCTCAGGAAGTAGGAAGGCAGAAGGTGGGGCAGTTTACGCAAATTTATGCTGTCAATGTGCCTTGCACATTCATGCAGAATTTCTAGATCCTTGCTGGAAACAAGAGAGCAGGCCTTGTTTCAGATCAACTGTCCCTAGCAAGGAACGTCTGAGCACATCCATTCTTTTGCTCTCTAGCCCCTGGCTTGGGACTCACCCTCACTGGCTGAGGAGTGAAGTTCTGCATACCAACGTTGCATAGAAGGTATGTTTGTGATTGGTTTGAGATGGGTGGGAGGTCAAGAGCAGGGAAAAGCAAGTCACCTTCACTTCTAGTCTCCTCTTCTATGCCTACCTGCCGTTCACTCACTCTGTCTTTGTTTCATTCTCTCCTTCCTCAACACCCCATCTCACTCACTGGCTCTATCATTTGTGCTCTTTCCCCTTGCTCTTCATTTCATAGTGGAAACATCTCTTGAATGGATCATTAGAAAATGAGGTTACATAAAATTAAAAATCTACTTATTGGAAACCAAAAATATCACAAGACTGAATGTAAGCCATTTCTCCAATAAAAGGGATTTTTTAGGCACCCCCGAAAAAACACATAAAACACCACTAGTGCTAGAAGAATATTATAAGAGCTTGAAGACAGAATTGGGCAAATTCATTTGCAGTTGAAACTGAAGTTTGGTACTTATTCAGATATTATATGCACTGCCAATTTTTAGCTGAGATTCTGAAGGAACGCAGAGACAAAATGGACTTAAAGTTTTGTCAGAAGTGGGATTTGAACCCACGCCTTCAGGAGAGACTGCGGCCTTAACGCAGCGCCTTAGACCACTCGGCCATCCTGACCACACGTTGCTTGTCCATCTACATAGTGAGAAAGATAGTGTGAACAAAAAAAACACACATCTTAGGCCATAAGTGGCTATAGCAAGAAAAAAACTCACTGCACTTTTCCAAAAAGACAACCATATAAGCCCATGTGAGGGAAATGATCTGATTTTCTCCCTCAAGAAAAAAGAAGATTAAACACAGGTTTGTCAGAAGTGGGATTTGAACCCACGCCTCCAGAAGAGACTGCGACCTGAACGCAGCGCCTTAGACCACTCGGCCATCCTGACTTGCATTTGCAGCACCTTCCACAAGCCAGACAGCCATGCAAGTGGGGTACCGAAAAGGCATGCCCTCAATTTATTTATCCCATTATAAGCATTTCCAACAGATCTTTGAACAATCCATACAGAGAAGTACCTATGAAGAACTCTTTAGACCTTTAAAGCGTACAAAGAGAAAGTGCTATTCACCAGCCACTTGAACGGCCCAAAGCTGCTTTGAAATTGAGTCAACAGCCACATCTTGGCTGACTAAAGCAAATTCAACAAGGGATCTCAATGTCACAACATAGGGTGGAATTCGCAAATCTAAGCAGCCCCTGATCACAGCCCTGAGGAAATTGCTGTAAGTGTGCTGGAGTCCAGCTGTCTACCAGGTGTTTGGCATTCTTCCAAATTTGTATGGCCTGTCTGGCCAGGGAATACAAGAGAATGACTCTTCTAGAATAAGCTCTTACATGGGTCATAAGCTGATTTGGTAAGGATTGCACTTTATCAGCAAGACTATGTACAACAGAAATATATGAGAAACCCAAGCTCTCTTGACTAGACGAGGACAGAATAACGTCCCAGGTGAAGACGAACAGAAGCAACTTCCATCAGATGTTATCCTGATGAAGAAGATTATATCTCCAAAAGTCATGTCAGAAGTGGGATTCGAACCCACGCCTCCAGAGGAACCTGCGGCCTAAACACAGCGCCTTAGACCACTCGGCCATCCTGACAGTGAAGAGTCCTAAGAAATGTATAAAAGTCACTCAGAAATTTCTGCGTCCATGCAAGCTTGAAATAATTTCAACCTTCAAACACAAGGTGCAACTTTTTGCACAGGACAATAAACACAGAAGATCACATATGAAAGCATTTCATTTCACAGGTGTACTGTTTTTATGCTTTTAGAATAACTTATACCTCTCACCAGCTATTTAGGGTTCTGTATCCTACTCACAAAATTACCTTGCCTGCGACCTTTCTCTCTATACACAAACAACTACTGCTCAGGAAGTAGGAAGGCAGAAGGTGGGGCAGTTTATGCAAATTTATGCTGTCAATGTGCCTTGCACATTCATGCAGAATTTCTAGATCCTTGCTGGAAACAAGAGAGCAGGCCTTGTTTCAGATCAACTGTCCCTAGCAAGGAACGTCTGAGCACATCCATTCTTTTGCTCTCTAGCCCCTGGCTTGGGACTCACCCTCACTGGCTGAGGAGTGAAGTTCTGCATACCAACGTTGCATAGAAGGTATGTTTGTGATTGGTTTGAGATGGGTGGGAGGTCAAGAGCAGGGAAAAGCAAGTCACTTTCACTTCTAGTCTCCTCTTCTATGCCTACCTGCCGTTCACTCACTCTGTCTTTGTTTCATTCTCTCCTTCCTCAACACCCCATCTCACTCACTCGCTCTATCATTTGTGCTCTTTCCCCTTGCTCTTCATTTCATAGTGGAAACATCTCTTGAATGGATCATTAGAAAATGAGGTTACATAAAATTAAAAATCTACTTATTGGAAACCAAAAATATCACAAGACTGAATGTAAGCCATCTCTTCAATAAAAGGGATTTTTTAGGCACCCCCAAAAAACACATAAAACACCACTAGTGCTAGAAGAATATTATAAGAGCTTGAAGACAGAATTGGGCAAATTCATTTGCAGTTGAAACTGAAGTTTGGTACTTATTCAGATATTATATGCACTGCCAATTTTTAGCTGAGATTCTGAAGGAACGCAGAGACAAAATGGACTTAAAGTTTTGTCAGAAGTGGGATTCGAACCCACGCCTCCAGGAGAGACTGCGGCCTTAACGCAGCGCCTTAGACCACTCGGCCATCCTGACCACACGTTGCTTGTCCATCTACATAGTGAGAAAGATAGTGTGAACAAAAAAAACACACATCTTAGGCCATAAGTGGCTATAGCAAGAAAAAAACTCACTGCACTTTTCCAAAAAGACAACCATATAAGCCCATGTGAGGGAAATGATCTGATTTTCTCCCTCAAGAAAAAAGAAGATTAAACACAGGTTTGTCAGAAGTGGGATTTGAACCCACGCCTCCAGAAGAGACTGCGACCTGAACGCAGCGCCTTAGACCACTCGGACATCCTGACTTGCATTTGCAGCACCTTCCACAAGCCAGACAGCCATGCAAGTTTGGTACCGAAAAGGCATGCCCTCAATTTATTTATCCCATTATAAGCATTTCCAACAGATCTTTGAACAATCCATACAGAGCAGTACCTATGAAGAACTCTTTAGACCTTTAAAGCGTACAAAGAGAAAGTGCTATTCACCAGCCACTTGAACGGCCCAAAGCTGCTTTGAAATTGAGTCAACAGCCACATCTTGGCTGACTAAAGCAAATTCAACAAGGGAGCTCAATGTCACAACATAGGGTGGAATACGCAAATCTAAGCAGCCCCTGATCACAGCCCTGAGGACATTGCTGTAAGTGTGCTGGAGTACAGCTGTCTACCAGGTGCTTGGCATTCTTCCAAATTTGCATGGCCTGTCTGGCCAGGGAATACAAGAGCATGACTCTTCTAGATGAGCTCTTACATGGGTCCTAAGCTCATTTGGTAAGGATTGCACTTTATCAGCAAGACTTTGTACAACAGAAATATATGAGAAACCCAAGCTCTCTTGACTAGACGAGGACGGAATAAGGTCACAGGTGAAGAAGAACAGATGCAACTTCCATCAGATGTTATCCTGATGAAGAAGATTATATCTCCAAAAGTCATGTCAGAAGTGGGATTCGAACCCACGCCTCCAGAGGAGACTGCGGCCTAAACACAGCGCCTTAGACCACTCGGCCATCCTGACAGTGAAGAGTCCTAAGAAATGTATAAAAGTCACTCAGAAATTTCTGCGTCCATGCAAGCTTGAAATAATTTCAACCTTCAAACACAAGGTGCAACTTTTTGCACAGGACAATAAACACAGAAGATCACATATGAAAGCATTTCATTTCACAGGTGTACTGTTTTTATGCTTTTAGAATAACTTATACCTCTCACCAGCTATTTAGGGTTCTGTATCCTACTCACAAAATTATCTTGCCTGCGACCTCTCTCTTTATACACAAACAACTACTGCTGAGGAAGTAGGAAGGCAGAAGGTGGGGCAGTTTACACAAATTTATGCTGTCAATGTGCCTTGCAGATTCATGCAGAATTTCTAGATCCTTGCTGGAAACAAGAGAGCAGGCCTTGTTTCAGATCAACTGTCCCTAGCAAGGAACGTCTGAGCACATCCATTCTTTTGCTCTCTAGCCCCTGGCTTGGGACTCACCCTCACTGGCTGAGGAGTGAAGTTCTGCATACCAACGTTGCATAGAAGGTATGTTTGTGATTGGTTTGAGATGGGTGGGAGGTCAAGAACAGGGAAAAGCAAGTCACCTTCACTTCTAGTCTCCTCTTCTATGCCTACCTGCCGTTCACTCACTCTGTCTTTGTTTCATTCTCTCCTTCCTCAACACCCCATCTCACTCACTGGCTCTATCATTTGTGCTCTTTCCCCTTGCTCTTCATTTCATAGTGGAAACATCTCTTGAATGGATCATTAGAAAATGAGGTTACATAAAATTAAAAATCTACTTATTGGAAACCAAAAATATCACAAGACTGAATGTAAGCCATTTCTCCAATAAAAGGGATTTTTTAGGCACCCCCGAAAAAACACATAAAACACCACTAGTGCTAGAAGAATATTATACGAGCTTGAAGACAGAATTGGGCAAATTCATTTGCAGTTGAAACTGAAGTTTGGTACTTATTCAGATATTATATGCACTGCCAATTTTTAGGTGAGATTCTGAAGGAACGCAGAGACAAAATGGACTTAAAGTTTTGTCAGAAGTGGGATTTGAACCCACGCCTTCAGGAGAGACTGCGGCCTTAACGCAGCGCCTTAGACCACTCGGCCATCCTGACCACATGCTGCTTGTTCATCTACATAGTGAGAAAGATAGTGTGAACAAAAAAACACACATCTTAGGCCATGAGTTGCTATAGCAAGAAAAAAACTCACTGCACTTTTCCAAAAAGACAACCATATAAGCCCATGTGAGGGAAATGATCTGATTTTCTCCCTCAAGAAAAAAGAAGATTAAACACAAGTTTGTCAGAAGTGGGATTTGAACCCACGCCTCCAGAAGAGACTGCGACCTGAACGCAGCGCCTTAGACCACTCGGCCATCCTGACTTGCATTTGCAGCACCTTCCACAAGCCAGACAGCCATGCAAGTGGGGTACCGAAAAGGCATGCCCTCAATTTATTTATCCCATTATAAGCATTTCCAACAGATCTTTGAACAATCCATACAGAGCAGTACCTATGAAGAACTCTTTAGACCTTTAATGAGTACAAAGAGAAAGTGCTATTCACCAGCCACTTGAACGGCCCAAAGCTGCTTTGAAATTGAGTCAGTAGCCACATCTTGGCTGACTAAAGCAAACTCAACAAGGGATCTCAATGTCACAACATAGGGTGGAATTCGCAAATCTAAGCAGCCCCTGATCACTGCCCTGAGGAAATTGCTGTAAGTGTGCTGGAGTCCAGCTGTCTACCAGGTGTTTGGCATTCTTCCAAATTTGTATGGCCTGTCTGGCCAGGGAATACAAGAGAATGACTCTTCTAGAATAAGCTCTTACATGGGTCATAAGCTGATTTGGTAAGGATTGCACTTTATCAGCAAGACTATGTACAACAGAAATATATGAGAAACCCAAGCTCTCTTGACTAGACGAGGACAGAATAACGTCCCAGGTGAAGACGAACAGAAGCAACTTCCATCAGATGTTATCCTGATGAAGAAGATTATATCTCCAAAAGTCATTTCAGAAGTGGGATTCGAACCCACGCCTCCAGAGGAAACTGCGGCCTAAACACAGCGCCTTAGACCACTCGGCCATCCTGACAGTGAAGAGTCCTAAGAAATGTATAAAAGTCACTCAGAAATTTCTGCGTCCATGCAAGCTTGAAATAATTTCAACCTTCAAACACAAGGTGCAACTTTTTGCACAGGACAATAAACACAGAAGATCACATATGAAAGCATTTCATTTCACAGGTGTACTGTTTTTATGCTTTTAGAATAACTTATACCTCTCACCAGCTATTTAGGGTTCTGTATCCTACTCACAAAATTACCTTGCCTGCGACCTTTCTCTCTATACACAAACAACTACTGCTCAGGAAGTAGGAAGGCAGAAGGTGGGGCAGTTTATGCAAATTTATGCTGTCAATGTGCCTTGCACATTCATGCAGAATTTCTAGATCCTTGCTGGAAACAAGAGAGCAGGCCTTGTTTCAGATCAACTGTCCCTAGCAAGGAACGTCTGAGCACATCCATTCTTTTGCTCTCTAGCCCCTGGCTTGGGACTCACCCTCACTGGCTGAGGAGTGAAGTTCTGCATACCAACGTTGCATAGAAGGTATGTTTGTGATTGGTTTGAGATGGGTGGGAGGTCAAGAGCAGGGAAAAGCAAGTCACTTTCACTTCTAGTCTCCTCTTCTATGCCTACCTGCCGTTCACTCACTCTGTCTTTGTTTCATTCTCTCCTTCCTCAACACCCCATCTCACTCACTCGCTCTATCATTTGTGCTCTTTCCCCTTGCTCTTCATTTCATAGTGGAAACATCTCTTGAATGGATCATTAGAAAATGAGGTTACATAAAATTAAAAATCTACTTATTGGAAACCAAAAATATCACAAGACTGAATGTAAGCCATCTCTTCAATAAAAGGGATTTTTTAGGCACCCCCCAAAAAACACATAAAACACCACTAGTGCTAGAAGAATATTATAAGAGCTTGAAGACAGAATTGGGCAAATTCATTTGCAGTTGAAACTGAAGTTTGGTACTTATTCAGATATTATATGCACTGCCAATTTTTAGCTGAGATTCTGAAGGAACGCAGAGACAAAATGGACTTAAAGTTTTGTCAGAAGTGGGATTCGAACCCACGCCTCCAGGAGAGACTGCGGCCTTAACGCAGCGCCTTAGACCACTCGGCCATCCTGACCACACGTTGCTTGTCCATCTACATAGTGAGAAAGATAGTGTGAACAAAAAAAACACACATCTTAGGCCATAAGTGGCTATAGCAAGAAAAAAACTCACTGCACTTTTCCAAAAAGACAACCATATAAGCCCATGTGAGGGAAATGATCTGATTTTCTCCCTCAAGAAAAAAGAAGATTAAACACAGGTTTGTCAGAAGTGGGATTTGAACCCACGCCTCCAGAAGAGACTGCGACCTGAACGCAGCACCTTGGACCACTCGGCCATCCTGACTTGCATTTGCGGCACCTTCCACAAGCCAGACAGCCATGCAAGTTTGGTACCGAAAAGGCATGCCCTCAATTTATTTATCCCATTATAAGCATTTCCAACAGATCTTTGAACAATCCATACAGAGCAGTACCTATGAAGAACTCTTTAGACCTTTAAAGCGTACAAAGAGAAAGTGCTATTCACCAGCCACTTGAACGGCCCAAAGCTGCTTTGAAATTGAGTCAACAGCCACATCTTGGCTGACTAAAGCAAATTCAACAAGGGAGCTCAATGTCACAACATAGGGTGGAATACGCAAATCTAAGCAGCCCCTGATCACAGCCCTGAGGACATTGCTGTAAGTGTGCTGGAGTACAGCTGTCTACCAGGTGCTTGGCATTCTTCCAAATTTGCATGGCCTGTCTGGCCAGGGAATACAAGAGCATGACTCTTCTAGATGAGCTCTTACATGGGTCCTAAGCTCATTTGGTAAGGATTGCACTTTATCAGCAAGACTTTGTACAACAGAAATATATGAGAAACCCAAGCTCTCTTGACTAGACGAGGACGGAATAAGGTCACAGGTGAAGAAGAACAGATGCAACTTCCATCAGATGTTATCCTGATGAAGAAGATTATATCTCCAAAAGTCATGTCAGAAGAGGGATTCGAACCCACGCCTCCAAAGGAGACTGCGGCCTAAACACAGCGCCTTAGACCACTCGGCCATCCTGACAGTGAAGAGTCCTAAGAAATGTATAAAAGTCACTCAGAAATTTCTGCGTCCATGCAAGCTTGAAATAATTTCAACCTTCAAACACAAGGTGCAACTTTTTGCACAGGACAATAAACACAGAAGATCACATATGAAAGCATTTCATTTCACAGGTGTACTGTTTTTATGCTTTTAGAATAACTTATACCTCTCACCAGCTATTTAGGGTTCTGTATCCTACTCACAAAATTACCTTGCCTGCGACCTTTCTCTCTATACACAAACAACTACTGCTCAGGAAGTAGGAAGGCAGAAGGTGGGTCAGTTTATGCAAATTCATGCTGTCAATGTGCCTTGCACATTCATGCAGAATTTCTAGATCCTTGCTGGAGACAAGAGAGCAGGCCTTGTTTCAGATCAACTGTCCCTAGCAAGGAACGTCTGAGCACATCCATTCTTTTGCTCTCTAGCCCCTGGCTTGGGACTCACCCTCACTGGCTGAGGAGTGAAGTTCTGCATACCAACGTTGCATAGAAGGTATGTTTGTGATTGGTTTGAGATGGGTGGGAGGTCAAGAGCAGGGAAAAGCAAGTCACTTTCACTTCTAGTCTCCTCTTCTATGCCTACCTGCCGTTCACTCACTCTGTCTTTGTTTCATTCTCTCCTTCCTCAACACCCCATCTCACTCACTCGCTCTATCATTTGTGCTCTTTCCCCTTGCTCTTCATTTCATAGTGGAAACATCTCTTGAATGGATCATTAGAAAATGAGGTTACATAAAATTAAAAATCTACTTATTGGAAACCAAAAATATCACAAGACTGAATGTAAGCCATCTCTTCAATAAAAGGGATTTTTTAGGCACCCCCCAAAAAACACATAAAACACCACTAGTGCTAGAAGAATATTATAAGAGCTTGAAGATAGAATTGGGCAAATTCATTTGCAGTTGAAACTGAAGTTTGGTACTTATTCAGATATTATATGCACTGCCAATTTTTAGCTGAGATTCTGAAGGAACGCAGAGACAAAATGGACTTAAAGTTTTGTCAGAAGTGGGATTCGAACCCACGCCTCCAGGAGAGACTGCAGCCTTAACGCAGCGCCTTAGACCACTCGGCCATCCTGACCACACGTTGCTTGTCCATCTACATAGTGAGAAAGATAGTGTGAACAAAAAAAACACACATCTTAGGCCATAAGTGGCTATAGCAAGAAAAAAACTCACTGCACTTTTCCAAAAAGACAACCATATAAGCCCATGTGAGGGAAATGATCTGATTTTCTCCCTCAAGAAAAAAGAAGATTAAACACAGGTTTGTCAGAAGTGGGATTTGAACCCACGCCTCCAGAAGAGACTGCGACCTGAACGCAGCGCCTTAGACCACTCGGACATCCTGACTTGCATTTGCAGCACCTTCCACAAGCCAGACAGCCATGCAAGTTTGGTACCGAAAAGGCATGCCCTCAATTTATTTATCCCATTATAAGCATTTCCAACAGATCTTTGAACAATCCATACAGAGCAGTACCTATGAAGAACTCTTTAGACCTTTAAAGCGTACAAAGAGAAAGTGCTATTCACCAGCCACTTGAACGGCCCAAAGCTGCTTTGAAATTGAGTCAACAGCCACATCTTGGCTGACTAAAGCAAATTCAACAAGGGAGCTCAATGTCACAACATAGGGTGGAATACGCAAATCTAAGCAGCCCCTGATCACAGCCCTGAGGACATTGCTGTAAGTGTGCTGGAGTACAGCTGTCTACCAGGTGCTTGGCATTCTTCCAAATTTGCATGGCCTGTCTGGCCAGGGAATACAAGAGCATGACTCTTCTAGATGAGCTCTTACATGGGTCCTAAGCTCATTTGGTAAGGATTGCACTTTATCAGCAAGACTTTGTACAACAGAAATATATGAGAAACCCAAGCTCTCTTGACTAGACGAGGACGGAATAAGGTCACAGGTGAAGAAGAACAGATGCAACTTCCATCAGATGTTATCCTGATGAAGAAGATTATATCTCCAAAAGTCATGTCAGAAGTGGGATTCGAACCCACGCCTCCAGAGGAGACTGCGGCCTAAACACAGCGCCTTATACAACTCGGCCATCCTGACATTGAAGAGTCCTAAGAAATGTATAAAAGTCACTCAGAAATTTCTGCGTCCATGCAAGCTTGAAATAATTTCAACCTTCAAACACAAGGTGCAACTTTTTGCACAGGACAATAAACACAGAAGATCACATATGAAAGCATTTCATTTCACAGGTGTACTGTTTTTATGCTTTTAGAATAACTTATACCTCTCACCAGCTATTTAGGGTTCTGTATCCTACTCACAAAATTATCTTGCCTGCGACCTCTCTCTTTATACACAAACAACTACTGCTGAGGAAGTAGGAAGGCAGAAGGTGGGGCAGTTTACGCAAATTTATGCTGTCAATGTGCCTTGCAGATTCATGCAGAATTTCTAGATCCTTGCTGGAAACAAGAGAGCAGGCCTTGTTTCAGATCAACTGTCCCTAGCTAGGAACGTCTGAGCACATCCATTCTTTTGCTCTCTAGCCCCTGGCTTGGGACTCACCCTCACTGGCTGAGGAGTGAAGTTCTGCATACCAACGCTGCATAGAAGGTATGTTTGTGATTGGTTTGAGATGGGTGGGAGGTCAAGAGCAGGGAAAAGCAAGTCACCTTCACTTCTAGTCTCCTCTTCTATGCCTACCTGCCGTTCACTCACTCTGTCTTTGTTTCATTCTCTCCTTCCTCAACACCCCATCTCACTCACTGGCTCTATCATTTGTGCTCTTTCCTCTTGCTCTTCATTTCATAGTGGAAACATCTCTTGAATGGATCATTAGAAAATGAGGTTACATAAAATTAAAAATCTACTTATTGGAAACCAAAAATATCACAAGACTGAATGTAAGCCATTTCTCCAATAAAAGGGATTTTTTAGGCACCCCCGAAAAAACACATAAAACACCACTAGTGCTAGAAGAATATTATACGAGCTTGAAGACAGAATTGGGCAAATTCATTTGCAGTTGAAACTGAAGTTTGGTACTTATTCAGATATTATATGCACTGCCAATTTTTAGGTGAGATTCTGAAGGAACGCAGAGACAAAATGGACTTAAAGTTTTGTCAGAAGTGGGATTTGAACCCACGCCTTCAGGAGAGACTGCGGCCTTAACGCAGCGCCTTAGACCACTCGGCCATCCTGACCACATGTTGCTTGTTCATCTACATAGTGAGAAAGATAGTGTGAACAAAAAAACACACATCTTAGGCCATGAGTTGCTATAGCAAGAAAAAAACTCACTGCACTTTTCCAAAAAGACAACCATATAAGCCCATGTGAGGGAAATGATCTGATTTTCTCCCTCAAGAAAAAAGAAGATTAAACACAAGTTTGTCAGAAGTGGGATTTGAACCCACGCCTCCAGAAGAGACTGCAACCTGAACGCAGCGCCTTAGACCACTCGGCCATCCTGACTTGCATTTGCAGCACCTTCCACAAGCCAGACAGCCATGCAAGTGGGGTACCGAAAAGGCATGCCCTCAATTTATTTATCCCATTATAAGCATTTCCAACAGATCTTTGAACAATCCATACAGAGCAGTACCTATGAAGAACTCTTTAGACCTTTAATGAGTACAAAGAGAAAGTGCTATTCACCAGCCACTTGAACGGCCCAAAGCTGCTTTGAAATTGAGTCAGTAGCCACATCTTGGCTGACTAAAGCAAATTCAACAAGGGATCTCAATGTCACAACATAGGGTGGAATTCGCAAATCTAAGCAGCCCCTGATCACTGCCCTGAGGAAATTGCTGTAAGTGTGCTGGAGTCCAGCTGTCTACCAGGTGTTTGGCATTCTTCCAAATTTGTATGGCCTGTCTGGCCAGGGAATACAAGAGAATGACTCTTCTAGAATAAGCTCTTACATGGGTCATAAGCTGATTTGGTAAGGATTGCACTTTATCAGCAAGACTATGTACAACAGAAATATATGAGAAACCCAAGCTCTCTTGACTAGACGAGGACAGAATAACATCCCAGGTGAAGACGAACAGAAGCAACTTCCATCAGATGTTATCCTGATGAAGAAGATTATATCTCCAAAAGTCACTTCAGAAGTGGGATTCGAACCCACGCCTCCAGAGGAAACTGCGGCCTAAACACAGCGCCTTAGACCACTCGGCCATCCTGACAGTGAAGAGTCCTAAGAAATGTATAAAAGTCACTCAGAAATTTCTGCGTCCATGCAAGCTTGAAATAATTTCAACCTTCAAACACAAGGTGCAACTTTTTGCACAGGACAATAAACACAGAAGATCACATATGAAAGCATTTCATTTCACAGGTGTACTGTTTTTATGCTTTTAGAATAACTTATACCTCTCACCAGCTATTTAGGGTTCTGTATCCTACTCACAAAATTACCTTGCCTGCGACCTTTCTCTCTATACACAAACAACTACTGCTCAGGAAGTAGGAAGGCAGAAGGTGGGGCAGTTTATGCAAATTTATGCTGTCAATGTGCCTTGCACATTCATGCAGAATTTCTAGATCCTTGCTGGAAACAAGAGAGCAGGCCTTGTTTCAGATCAACTGTCCCTAGCAAGGAACGTCTGAGCACATCCATTCTTTTGCTCTCTAGCCCCTGGCTTGGGACTCACCCTCACTGGCTGAGGAGTGAAGTTCTGCATACCAACGTTGCATAGAAGGTATGTTTGTGATTGGTTTGAGATGGGTGGGAGGTCAAGAGCAGGGAAAAGCAAGTCACTTTCACTTCTAGTCTCCTCTTCTATGCCTACCTGCCGTTCACTCACTCTGTCTTTGTTTCATTCTCTCCTTCCTCAACACCCCATCTCACTCACTCGCTCTATCATTTGTGCTCTTTCCCCTTGCTCTTCATTTCATAGTGGAAACATCTCTTGAATGGATCATTAGAAAATGAGGTTACATAAAATTAAAAATCTACTTATTGGAAACCAAAAATATCACAAGACTGAATGTAAGCCATCTCTTCAATAAAAGGGATTTTTTAGGCACCCCCCAAAAAACACATAAAACACCACTAGTGCTAGAAGAATATTATAAGAGCTTGAAGACAGAATTGGGCAAATTCATTTGCAGTTGAAACTGAAGTTTGGTACTTATTCAGATATTATATGCACTGCCAATTTTTAGCTGAGATTCTGAAGGAACGCAGAGACAAAATGGACTTAAAGTTTTGTCAGAAGTGGGATTCGAACCCACGCCTCCAGGAGAGACTGCGGCCTTAACGCAGCGCCTTAGACCACTCGGCCATCCTGACCACACGTTGCTTGTCCATCTACATAGTGAGAAAGATAGTGTGAACAAAAAAAACACACATCTTAGGCCATAAGTGGCTATAGCAAGAAAAAAACTCACTGCACTTTTCCAAAAAGACAACCATATAAGCCCATGTGAGGGAAATGATCTGATTTTCTCCCTCAAGAAAAAAGAAGATTAAACACAGGTTTGTCAGAAGTGGGATTTGAACCCACGCCTCCAGAAGAGACTGCGACCTGAACGCAGCACCTTGGACCACTCGGCCATCCTGACTTGCATTTGCGGCACCTTCCACAAGCCAGACAGCCATGCAAGTTTGGTACCGAAAAGGCATGCCCTCAATTTATTTATCCCATTATAAGCATTTCCAACAGATCTTTGAACAATCCATACAGAGCAGTACCTATGAAGAACTCTTTAGACCTTTAAAGCGTACAAAGAGAAAGTGCTATTCACCAGCCACTTGAACGGCCCAAAGCTGCTTTGAAATTGAGTCAACAGCCACATCTTGGCTGACTAAAGCAAATTCAACAAGGGAGCTCAATGTCACAACATAGGGTGGAATACGCAAATCTAAGCAGCCCCTGATCACAGCCCTGAGGACATTGCTGTAAGTGTGCTGGAGTACAGCTGTCTACCAGGTGCTTGGCATTCTTCCAAATTTGCATGGCCTGTCTGGCCAGGGAATACAAGAGCATGACTCTTCTAGATGAGCTCTTACATGGGTCCTAAGCTCATTTGGTAAGGATTGCACTTTATCAGCAAGACTTTGTACAACAGAAATATATGAGAAACCCAAGCTCTCTTGACTAGACGAGGACGGAATAAGGTCACAGGTGAAGAAGAACAGATGCAACTTCCATCAGATGTTATCCTGATGAAGAAGATTATATCTCCAAAAGTCATGTCAGAAGAGGGATTCGAACCCACGCCTCCAAAGGAGACTGCGGCCTAAACACAGCGCCTTAGACCACTCGGCCATCCTGACAGTGATGAGTCCTAAGAAATGTATAAAAGTCACTCAGAAATTTCTGCGTCCATGCAAGCTTGAAATAATTTCAACCTTCAAACACAAGGTGCAACTTTTTGCACAGGACAATAAACACAGAAGATCACATATGAAAGCATTTCATTTCACAGGTGTACTGTTTTTATGCTTTTAGAATAACTTATACCTCTCACCAGCTATTTAGGGTTCTGTATCCTACTCACAAAATTACCTTGCCTGCGACCTTTCTCTCTATACACAAACAACTACTGCTCAGGAAGTAGGAAGGCAGAAGGTGGGTCAGTTTATGCAAATTCATGCTGTCAATGTGCCTTGCACATTCATGCAGAATTTCTAGATCCTTGCTGGAGACAAGAGAGCAGGCCTTGTTTCAGATCAACTGTCCCTAGCAAGGAACGTCTGAGCACATCCATTCTTTTGCTCTCTAGCCCCTGGCTTGGGACTCACCCTCACTGGCTGAGGAGTGAAGTTCTGCATACCAACGTTGCATAGAAGGTATGTTTGTGATTGGTTTGAGATGGGTGGGAGGTCAAGAGCAGGGAAAAGCAAGTCACTTTCACTTCTAGTCTCCTCTTCTATGCCTACCTGCCGTTCACTCACTCTGTCTTTGTTTCATTCTCTCCTTCCTCAACACCCCATCTCACTCACTCGCTCTATCATTTGTGCTCTTTCCCCTTGCTCTTCATTTCATAGTGGAAACATCTCTTGAATGGATCATTAGAAAATGAGGTTACATAAAATTAAAAATCTACTTATTGGAAACCAAAAATATCACAAGACTGAATGTAAGCCATTTCTTCAATAAAAGGGATTTTTTAGGCACCCCCCAAAAAACACATAAAACACCACTAGTGCTAGAAGAATATTATAAGAGCTTGAAGACAGAATTGGGCAAATTCATTTGCAGTTGAAACTGAAGTTTGGTACTTATTCAGATATTATATGCACTGCCAATTTTTAGCTGAGATTCTGAAGGAACGCAGAGACAAAATGGACTTAAAGTTTTGTCTGAAGTGGGATTCGAACCCACGCCTCCAGGAGAGACTGCGGCTTTAACGCAGCGCCTTAGACCACTCGGCCATCCTGACCACATGTTGCTTGTCCATCTACATAGTGAGAAAGATAGTGTGAACAAAAAAAACACACATCTTAGGCCATAAGTGGCTATAGCAAGAAAAAAACTCACTGCACTTTTCCAAAAAGACAACCATATAAGCCCATGTGAGGGAAATGATCTGATTTTCTCCCTCAAGAAAAAAGAAGATTAAACACAGGTTTGTCAGAAGTGGGATTTGAACCCACGCCTCCAGAAGAGACTGCGACCTGAACGCAGTGCCTTAGACCACTCGGCCATCCTGACTTGCAGTTGCAGCACCTTCCACAAGCCAGACAGCCATGCAAGTTTGGTACCGAAAAGGCATGCCCTCAATTTATTTATCCCATTATAAGCATTTCCAACAGATCTTTGAACAATCCATACAGAGCAGTACCTATGAAGAACTCTTTAGACCTTTAAAGCGTACAAAGAGAAAGTGCTATTCACCAGCCACTTGAACGGCCCAAAGCTGCTTTGAAATTGAGTCAACAGCCACATCTTGGCTGACTAAAGCAAATTCAACAAGGGAGCTCAATGTCACAACATAGGGTGGAATACGCAAATCTAAGCAGCCCCTGATCACAGCCCCGAGGACATTGCTGTAAGTGTGCTGGAGTACAGCTGTCTACCAGGTGCTTGGCATTCTTCCAAATTTGCATGGCCTGTCTGGCCAGGGAATACAAGAGCATGACTCTTCTAGATGAGCTCTTACATGGGTCCTAAGCTCATTTGGTAAGGATTGCACTTTATCAGCAAGACTTTGTACAACAGAAATATATGAGAAACCCAAGCTCTCCTGACTAGACGAGGACGGAATAACATCCCAGGTGAAGACGAACAGATGCAACTTCCATCAGATGTTATCCTGTTGAAGAAGATTATATCTCCAAAAGTCATTTCAGAAGTGGGATTCGAACCCACGCCTCCAGAGGAGACTGCAGCCTAGACACAGCGCCTTAGACCACTCGGCCATCCTGACAGTGAAGAGTCCTAAGAAATGTATAAAAGTCACTCAGAAATTTCTGCGTCCATGCAAGCTTGAAATAATTTCACCCTTCAAACACAAGGTGCAACTTTTTGCACAGGACAATAAACACAGAAGATCACATATGAAAGCATTTCATTTTACAGGTGTACTGTTTTTATGCTTTTAGAATAACTTATACCTCTCACCAGCTATTTAGGGTTCTGTATCCTACTCACAAAATTATCTTGCCTGCGACCTCTCTCTTTATACACAAACAACTACTGCTCAGGAAGTAGAAAGGCAGAAGGTGGGGCAGTTTATGCAAATTTATGCTGTCAATGTGCCTTGCACATTCATGCAGAATTTCTAGATCCTTGCTGGAAACAAGAGAGCAGGCCTTGTTTCAGATCAACTGTCCCTAGCAAGGAACGTCTGAGCACATCCATTCTTTTGCTCTCTAGCCCCTGGCTTGGGACTCACCCTCACTGGCTGAGGAGTGAAGTTCTGCATACCAACGTTGCATAGAAGGTATGTTTGTGATTGGTTTGAGATGGGTGGGAGGTCAAGAGCAGGGAAAAGCAAGTCACTTTCACTTCTAGTCTCCTCTTCTATGCCTACCTGCCGTTCACTCACTCTGTCTTTGTTTCATTCTCTCCTTCCTCAACACCCCATCTCACTCACTCGCTCTATCATTTGTGCTCTTTCCCCTTGCTCTTCATTTCATAGTGGAAACATCTCTTGAATGGGTCATTAGAAAATGAGGTTACATAAAATTAAAAATCTACTTATTGGAAACCAAAAATATCACAAGACTGAATGTAAGCCATTTCTTCAATAAAAGGGATTTTTTAGGCACCCCCCAAAAAACACATAAAACACCACTAGTGCTAGAAGAATATTATAAGAGCTTGAAGACAGAATTGGGCAAATTCATTTGCAGTTGAAACTGAAGTTTGGTACTTATTCAGATATTATATGCACTGCCAATTTTTAGCTGAGATTCTGAAGGAACGCAGAGACAAAATGGACTTAAAGTTTTGTCAGAAGTGGGATTCGAACCCACGCCTCCAGGAGAGACTGCGGCCTTAACGCAGCGCCTTAGACCACTCGGCCATCCTGACCACATGTTGCTTGTCCATCTACATAGTGATAAAGATAGTGTGAACAAAAAAAACACACATCTTAGGCCATAAGTGGCTATAGCAAGAAAAAAACTCACTGCACTTTTCCAAAAAGACAACCATATAAGCCCATGTGAGGGAAATGATCTGATTTTCTCCCTCAAGAAAAAAGAAGATTAAACAGGTTTGTCAGAAGTGGGATTTGAACCCACGCCTCCAGAAGAGACTGCGACCTGAACGCAGCGCCTTAGACCACTCGGCCATCCTGACATGCATTTGCAGCACCTTCCACAAGCCAGACAGCCATGCAAGTTTGGTACCGAACAGGCATGCCCTCAATTTATTTATCCCATTATAAGCATTTCCAACAGATCTTTGAACAATCCATACAGAGCAGTACCTATGCAGAACTCTTTAGACCTTTAAAGCGTACAAAGAGAAAGTGCTATTCACCAGCCACTTGAACGGCCCAAAGCTGCTTTGAAATTGAGTCAACAGCCACATCTTGGCTGACTAAAGCAAATTCAACAAGGAATCTCAATGTCACAACATAGGGTGGAATTCGCAAATCTAAGCAGCCCCTGATCACTGCCCTGAGGAAATTGCTGTAAGTGTGCTGGAGTCCAGCTGTCTACCAGGTGCTTGGCATTCTTCCAAATTTGTATGGCCTGTCTGGCCAGGGAATACAAGAGAATGACTCTTCTAGATGAGCTCTTACATGGGTCATAAGCTCATTTGGTAAGGATTGCACTTTATCAGCAAGACTTTGTACAACAGAAATAAATGAGAAACCCAAGCTCTCTTGACTAGACGACGACAGAATAACGTCCCAGGTGAAGACGAACAGAAGCAACTTCCATCAGATGTTATAGTGATGAAGAAGATTATATCTCCAAAAGTCATTTCAGAAGTGGGATACGAACCCACGCCTCCAGAGGAGACTGCGGCCTAAACACAGCGCCTTAGACCACTCGGCCATCCTGACAGTGAAGAGTCCTAAGAAATGTATAAAAGTCACTCAGAAATTTCTGAGTCCATGCAAGCTTGAAATAATTTCAACCTTCAAACACAAGGTGCAACTTTTTGCACAGGACAATAAACACAGAAGATCACATATGAAAGCATTTCATTTCACAGGTGTACTGTTTTTATGCTTTTAGAATAACTTATACCTCTCACCAGCTATTTAGGGTTCTGTATCCTACTCACAAAATTACCTTGCCTGCGACCTTTCTCTCTATACACAAACAACTACTGCTCAGGAAGTAGGAAGGCAGAAGGTGGGGCAGTTTATGCAAATTTATGCTGTCAATGTGCCTTGCACATTCATGCAGAATTTCTAGATCCTTGCTGGAAACAAGAGAGCAGGCCTTGTTTCAGATCAACTGTCCCTAGCAAGGAACGTCTGAGCACATCCATTCTTTTGCTCTCTAGCCCCTGGCTTGGGACTCACCCTCACTGGCTGAGGAGTGAAGTTCTGCATACCAACGTTGCATAGAAGGTATGTTTGTGATTGGTTTGAGATGGGTGGGAGGTCAAGAGCAGGGAAAAGCAAGTCACTTTCACTTCTAGTCTCCTCTTCTATGCCTACCTGCCGTTCACTCACTCTGTCTTTGTTTCATTCTCTCCTTCCTCAACACCCCATCTCACTCACTCGCTCTATCATTTGTGCTCTTTCCCCTTGCTCTTCATTTCATAGTGGAAACATCTCTTGAATGGATCATTAGAAAATGAGGTTACATAAAATTAAAAATCTACTTATTGGAAACCAAAAATATCACAAGACTGAATGTAAGCCATTTCTTCAATAAAAGGGATTTTTTAGGCACCCCCCAAAAACACATAAAACACCACTAGTGCTAGAAGAATATTATAAGAGCTTGAAGACAGAATTGGGCAAATTCATTTGCAGTTGAAACTGAAGTTTGGTACTTATTCAGATATTATATGCACTACCAATTTTTAGCTGAGATTCTGAAGGAACGCAGAGACAAAATGGACTTAAAGTTTTGTCAGAAGTGGGATTCGAACCCACGCCTCCAGGAGAGACTGCGGCCTTAACGCAGCGCCTTAGACCACTCGGCCATCCTGACCACATGTTGCTTGTCCATCTACATAGTGAGAAAGATAGTGTGAACAAAAAAAAACACATCTTAGGCCATAAGTGGCTATAGCAAGAAAAAAACTCACTGCACTTTTCCAAAAAGACAACCATATAAGCCCATGTGAGGGAAATGATCTGATTTTCTCCCTCAAGAAAAAAGAAGATTAAACACAGGTTTGTCAGAAGTGGGATTTGAACCCACGCCTCCAGAAGAGACTGCGACCTGAACGCAGCGCCTTAGACCACTCGGCCATCCTGACTTGCATTTGCAGCACCTTCCACAAGCCAGACAGCCATGCAAGTTTGGTACCGAAAAGGCATGCCCTCAATTTATTTATCCCATTATAAGCATTTCCAACAGATCTTTGAACAATCCATACAGAGCAGTACCTATGAAGAAGTCTTTAGACCTTTAAAGCGTACAAAGAGAAAGTGCTATTCACCAGCCACTTGAACGGCCCAAAGCTGCTTTGAAATTGAGTCAACAGCCACATCTTGGCTGACTAAAGCAAATTCAACAAGGGATCTCAATGTCACAACATAGGGTGGAATTCGCAAATCTAAGCAGCCCCTGATCACTGCCCTGAGGAAATTGCTGTAAGTGTGCTGGAGTCCAGCTGTCTACCAGGTGCTTGGCATTCTTCCAAATTTGTATGGCCTGTCTGGCCAGGGAATACAAGAGAATGACTCTTCTAGATGAGCTCTTACATGGGTCATAAGCTCATTTGGTAAGGATTGCACTTTATCAGCAAGACTTTGTACAACAGAAATAAATGAGAAACCCAAGCTCTCTTGACTAGACGAGGACAGAATAACGTCCCAGGTGAAGACGAACAGAAGCAACTTCCATCAGATGTTATCCTGATGAAGAAGATTATATCTCCAAAAGTCATTTCAGAAGTGGGATTCGAACCCACGCCTCCAGAGGAGACTGCGGCCTAAACACAGCGCCTTAGACCACTCGGACATCCTGACAGTGAAGAGTCCTAAGAAATGTATAAAAGTCACTCAGAAATTTCTGCGTCCATGCAAGCTTGAAATAATTTCAACCTTCAAACACAAGGTGCAACTTTTTGCACAGGACAATAAACACAGAAGATCACATATGAAAGCATTTCATTTCACAGGTGTACTGTTTTTATGCTTTTAGAATAACTTATACCTCTCACCAGCTATTTAGGGTTCTGTATCCTACTCACAAAATTACCTTGCCTGCAACCTTTCTCTCTATACACAAACAACTACTGCTCAGGAAGTAGGAAGGCAGAAGGTGGGTCAGTTTATGCAAATTCATGCTGTCAATGTGCCTTGCACATTCATGCAGAATTTCTAGATCCTTGCTGGAGACAAGAGAGCAGGCCTTGTTTCAGATCAACTGTCCCTAGCAAGGAACGTCTGAGCACATCCATTATTTTGCTCTCTAGCCCCTGGCTTGGGACTCACCCTCACTGGCTGAGGAGTGAAGTTCTGCATACCAACGTTGCATAGAAGGTATGTTTGTGATTGGTTTGAGATGGGTGGGAGGTCAAGAGCAGGGAAAAGCAAGTCACTTTCACTTCTAGTCTCCTCTTCTATGCCTACCTGCCGTTCACTCACTCTGTCTTTGTTTCATTCTCTCCTTCCTCAACACCCCATCTCACTCACTCGCTCTATCATTTGTGCTCTTTCCCCTTGCTCTTCATTTCATAGTGGAAACATCTCTTGAATGGATCATTAGAAAATGAGGTTACATAAAATTAAAAATCTACTTATTGGAAACCAAAAATATCACAAGACTGAATGTAAGCCATTTCTTCAATAAAAGGGATTTTTTAGGCACCCCCCAAAAAACACATAAAACACCACTAGTGCTAGAAGAATATTATAAGAGCTTGAAGACAGAATTGGGCAAATTCATTTGCAGTTGAAACTGAAGTTTGGTACTTATTCAGATATTATATGCACTGCCAATTTTTAGCTGAGATTCTGAAGGAACGCAGAGACAAAATGGACTTAAAGTTTTGTCTGAAGTGGGATTCGAACCCACGCCTCCAGGAGAGACTGCGGCTTTAACGCAGCGCCTTAGACCACTCGGCCATCCTGACCACATATTGCTTGTACATCTACATAGTGAGAAAGATAGTGTGAACAAAAAAAACACACATCAAAGGCCATAAGTGGCTATAGCAAGAAAAAAACTCACTGCACTTTTCCAAAAAGACAACCATATAAGCCCATGTGAGGGAAATGATCTGATTTTCTCCCTCAAGAAAAAAGAAGATTAAACACAGGTTTGTCAGAAGTGGGATTTGAACCCACGCCTCCAGAAGAGACTGCGACTTGAACGCAGCGCCTTAGACCACTCGGCCATCCTGACTTGCATTTGCAGCACCTTCCACAAGCCAGACAGCCATGCAAGTTTGGTACCGAAAAGGCATGCCCTCAATTTATTTATCCCATTATAAGCATTTCCAACAGATCTTTGAACAATCCATACAGAGCAGTACCTATGAAGAACTCTTTAGACCTTTAAAGCGTACAAAGAGAAAGTGCTATTCACCAGCCACTTGAACGGCCCAAAGCTGCTTTGAAATTGAGTCAACAGCCACATCTTGGCTGACTAAAGCAAATTCAACAAGGGAGCTCAATGTCACAACATAGGGTGGAATACGCAAATCTAAGCAGCCCCTGATCACAGCCCTGAGGACATTGCTGTAAGTGTGCTGGAGTACAGCTGTCTACCAGGTGCTTGGCATTCTTCCAAATTTGCATGGCCTGTCTGGCCAGGGAATACAAGAGCATGACTCTTCTAGATGAGCTCTTACATGGGTCCTAAGCTCATTTGGTAAGGATTGCACTTTATCAGCAAGACTTTGTACAACAGAAATATATGAGAAACCCAAGCTCTCCTGACTAGACGAGGACGGAATAACGTCCCAGGTGAAGACGAACAGATGCAACTTCCATCAGATGTTATCCTGTTGAAGAAGATTATATCTCCAAAAGTCATTTTAGAAGTGGGATTCGAACCCACGCCTTCAGAGGAGACTGCAGCCTAGACACAGCGCCTTAGACCACTCGGCCATCCTGACAGTGAAGAGTCCTAAGAAATGTATAAAAGTCACTCAGAAATTTCTGCGTCCATGCAAGCTTGAAATAATTTCAACCTTCAAACACAAGGTGCAACTTTTTGCACAGGACAATAAACACAGAAGATCACATATGAAAGCATTTCATTTCACAGGTGTACTGTTTTTATGCTTTTAGAATAACTTATACCTCTCACCAGCTATTTAGGGTTCTGTATCCTACTCACAAAATTATCTTGCCTGCGACCTCTCTCTTTATACACAAACAACTACTGCTCAGGAAGTAGGAAGGCAGAAGGTGGGGCAGTTTATGCAAATTTATGCTGTCAATGTGCCTTGCACATTCATGCAGAATTTCTAGATCCTTGCTGGAAACAAGAGAGCAGGCCTTGTTTCAGATCAACTGTCCCTAGCAAGGAACGTCTGAGCACATCCATTCTTTTGCTCTCTAGCCCCTGGCTTGGGACTCACCCTCACTGGCTGAGGAGTGAAGTTCTGCATACCAACGTTGCATAGAAGGTATGTTTGTGATTGGTTTGAGATCGGTGGGAGGTCAAGAGCAGGGAAAAGCAAGTCACTTTCACTTCTAGTCTCCTCTTCTATGCCTACCTGCCGTTCACTCACTCTGTCTTTGTTTCATTCTCTCCTTCCTCAACACCCCATCTCACTCACTCGCTCTATCATTTGTGCTCTTTCCCCTTGCTCTTCATTTCATAGTGGAAACATCTCTTGAATGGGTCATTAGAAAATGAGGTTACATAAAATTAAAAATCTACTTATTGGAAACCAAAAATATCACAAGACTGAATGTAAGCCATTTCTTCAATAAAAGGGATTTTTTAGGCACCCCCCAAAAAGCACATAAAACACCACTAGTGCTAGAAGAATATTATAAGAGTTTGAAGACAGAATTGGGCAAATTCATTTGCAGTTGAAACTGAAGTTTGGTACTTATTCAGATATTATATGCACTGCCAATTTTTAGCTGAGATTCTGAAGGAACGCAGAGACAAAATGGACTTAAAGTTTTGTCAGAAGTGGGATTCGAACCCACGCCTCCAGGAGAGACTGCGGCCTTAACGCAGCGCCTTAGACCACTCGGGCATCCTGACCAAACGTTGCTTGTCCATCTACATAGTGAGAAAGATAGTGTGAACAAAAAAAACACACATCTTAGGCCATAAGTGGCTATAGCAAGAAAAAAACTCACTGCACTTTTCCAAAAAGACAACCATATAAGCCCATGTGAGGGAAATGATCTGATTTTCTCCCTCAAGAAAAAAGAAGATTAAACACAGGTTTGTCAGAAGTGGGATTTGAACCCACGCCTCCAGAAGAGACTGCGACCTGAACGCAGCGCCTTAGACCACTCGGACATCCTGACTTGCATTTGCAGCACCTTCCACAAGCCAGACAGCCATGCAAGTTTGGTACCGAAAAGGCATGCCCTCAATTTATTTATCCCATTATAAGCATTTCCAACAGATCTTTGAACAATCCATACAGAGCAGTACCTATGAAGAACTCTTTAGACCTTTAAAGCGTACAAAGAGAAAGTGCTATTCACCAGCCACTTGAACGGCCCAAAGCTGCTTTGAAATTGAGTCAACAGCCACATCTTGGCTGACTAAAGCAAATTCAACAAGGGAGCTCAATGTCACAACATAGGGTGGAATACGCAAATCTAAGCAGCCCCTGATCACAGCCCTGAGGACATTGCTGTAAGTGTGCTGGAGTACAGCTGTCTACCAGGTGCTTGGCATTCTTCCAAATTTGCATGGCCTGTCTGGCCAGGGAATACAAGAGCATGACTCTTCTAGATGAGCTCTTACATGGGTCCTAAGCTCATTTGGTAAGGATTGCACTTTATCAGCAAGACTTTGTACAACAGAAATATATGAGAAACCCAAGCTCTCTTGACTAGACGAGGACGGAATAAGGTCACAGGTGAAGAAGAACAGATGCAACTTCCATCAGATGTTATCCTGATGAAGAAGATTATATCTCCAAAAGTCATGTCAGAAGTGGGATTCGATCCCACGCCTCCAGAGGAGACTGCGGCCTAAACACAGCGCCTTAGACCACTCGGCCATCCTGACAGTGAAGAGTCCTAAGAAATGTATAAAAGTCACTCAGAAATTTCTGCGTCCATGCAAGCTTGAAATAATTTCAACCTTCAAACACAAGGTGCAACTTTTTGCACAGGACAATAAACACAGAAGATCACATATGAAAGCATTTCATTTCACAGGTGTACTGTTTTTATGCTTTTAGAATAACTTATACCTCTCACCAGCTATTTAGGGTTCTGTATCCTACTCACAAAATTATCTTGCCTGCGACCTCTCTCTTTATACACAAACAACTACTGCTGAGGAAGTAGGAAGGCAGAAGGTGGGGCAGTTTACGCAAATTTATGCTGTCAATGTGCCTTGCAGATTCATGCAGAATTTCTAGATCCTTGCTGGAAACAAGAGAGCAGGCCTTGTTTCAGATCAACTGTCCCTAGCAAGGAACGTCTGAGCACATCCATTCTTTTGCTCTCTAGCCCCTGGCTTGGGACTCACCCTCACTGGCTGAGGAGTGAAGTTCTGCATACCAACGTTGCATAGAAGGTATGTTTGTGATTGGTTTGAGATGGGTGGGAGGTCAAGAGCAGGGAAAAGCAAGTCACCTTCACTTCTAGTCTCCTCTTCTATGCCTACCTGCCGTTCACTCACTCTGTCTTTGTTTCATTCTCTCCTTCCTCAACACCCCATCTCACTCACTGGCTCTATCATTTGTGCTCTTTCCCCTTGCTCTTCATTTCATAGTGGAAACATCTCTTGAATGGATCATTAGAAAATGAGGTTACATAAAATTAAAAATCTACTTATTGGAAACCAAAAATATCACAAGACTGAATGTAAGCCATTTCTCCAATAAAAGGGATTTTTTAGGCACCCCCGAAAAAACACATAAAACACCACTAGTGCTAGAAGAATATTATACGAGCTTGAAGACAGAATTGGGCAAATTCATTTGCAGTTGAAACTGAAGTTTGGTACTTATTCAGATATTATATGCACTGCCAATTTTTAGGTGAGATTCTGAAGGAACGCAGAGACAAAATGGACTTAAAGTTTTGTCAGAAGTGGGATTTGAACCCACGCCTTCAGGAGAGACTGCGGCCTTAACGCAGCGCCTTAGACCACTCGGCCATCCTGACCACATGTTGCTTGTTCATCTACATAGTGAGAAAGATAGTGTGAACAAAAAAACACACATCTTAGGCCATGAGTTGCTATAGCAAGAAAAAAACTCACTGCACTTTTCCAAAAAGACAACCATATAAGCCCATGTGAGGGAAATGATCTGATTTTCTCCCTCAAGAAAAAAGAAGATTAAACACAAGTTTGTCAGAAGTGGGATTTGAACCCACGCCTCCAGAAGAGACTGCGACCTGAACGCAGCGCCTTAGACCACTCGGCCATCCTGACTTGCATTTGCAGCACCTTCCACAAGCCAGACAGCCATGCAAGTGGGGTACCGAAAAGGCATGCCCTCAATTTATTTATCCCATTATAAGCATTTCCAACAGATCTTTGAACAATCCATACAGAGCAGTACCTATGAAGAACTCTTTAGACCTTTAATGAGTACAAAGAGAAAGTGCTATTCACCAGCCACTTGAACGGCCCAAAGCTGCTTTGAAATTGAGTCAGTAGCCACATCTTGGCTGACTAAAGCAAATTCAACAAGGGATCTCAATGTCACAACATAGGGTGGAATTCGCAAATCTAAGCAGCCCCTGATCACTGCCCTGAGGAAATTGCTGTAAGTGTGCTGGAGTCCAGCTGTCTACCAGGTGTTTGGCATTCTTCCAAATTTGTATGGCCTGTCTGGCCAGGGAATACAAGAGAATGACTCTTCTAGAATAAGATCTTACATGGGTCATAAGCTGATTTGGTAAGGATTGCACTTTATCAGCAAGACTATGTACAACAGAAATATATGAGAAACCCAAGCTCTCTTGACTAGACGAGGACAGAATAACGTCCCAGGTGAAGAAGAACAGATGCAACTTCCATCAGATGTTATCCTGATGAAGAAGATTATATCTCCAAAAGTCATGTCAGAAGAGGGATTCGAACCCACGCCTCCAGAGGAAACTGCGGCCTAAACACAGCGCCTTAGACCACTCGGCCATCCTGACAGTGACGAGTCCTAAGAAATGTATAAGTCACTCAGAAATTTCTGCGTCCATGCAAGCTTGAAATAATTTCAACCTTCAAACACAAGGTGCAACTTTTTGCACAGGACAATAAACACAGAAGATCACATATGAAAGCATTTCATTTCACAGGTGTACTGTTTTTATGCTTTTAGAATAACTTATACCTCTCACCAGCTATTTAGGGTTCTGTATCCTACTCACAAAATTACCTTGCCTGCAACCTTTCTCTCTATACACAAACAACTACTGCTCAGGAAGTAGGAAGGCAGAAGGTGGGTCAGTTTATGCAAATTCATGCTGTCAATGTGCCTTGCACATTCATGCAGAATTTCTAGATCCTTGCTGGAGACAAGAGAGCAGGCCTTGTTTCAGATCAACTGTCCCTAGCAAGGAACGTCTGAGCACATCCATTCTTTTGCTCTCTAGCCCCTGGCTTGGGACTCACCCTCACTGGCTGAGGAGTGAAGTTCTGCATACCAACGTTGCATAGAAGGTATGTTTGTGATTGGTTTGAGATGGGTGGGAGGTCAAGAGCAGGGAAAAGCAAGTCACTTTCACTTCTAGTCTCCTCTTCTATGCCTACCTGCCGTTCACTCACTCTGTCTTTGTTTCATTCTCTCCTTCCTCAACACCCCATCTCACTCACTCGCTCTATCATTTGTGCTCTTTCCCCTTGCTCTTCATTTCATAGTGGAAACATCTCTTGAATGGATCATTAGAAAATGAGGTTACATAAAATTAAAAATCTACTTATTGGAAACCAAAAATATCACAAGACTGAATGTAAGCCATTTCTTCAATAAAAGGGATTTTTTAGGCACCCCCCAAAAAACACATAAAACACCACTAGTGCTAGAAGAATATTATAAGAGCTTGAAGACAGAATTGGGCAAATTCATTTGCAGTTGAAACTGAAGTTTGGTACTTATTCAGATATTATATGCACTGCCAATTTTTAGCTGAGATTCTGAAGGAACGCAGAGACAAAATGGACTTAAAGTTTTGTCTGAAGTGGGATTCGAACCCACGCCTCCAGGAGAGACTGCGGCTTTAACGCAGCGCCTTAGACCACTCGGCCATCCTGACCACATGTTGCTTGTCCATCTACATAGTGAGAAAGATAGTGTGAACAAAAAAAACACACATCTTAGGCCATAAGTGGCTATAGCAAGAAAAAAACTCACTGCACTTTTCCAAAAAGACAACCATATAAGCCCATGTGAGGGAAATGATCTGATTTTCTCCCTCAAGAAAAAAGAAGATTAAACACAGGTTTGTCAGAAGTGGGATTTGAACCCACGCCTCCAGAAGAGACTGCGACCTGAACGCAGCGCCTTAGACCACTCGGCCATCCTGACTTGCAGTTGCAGCACCTTCCACAAGCCAGACAGCCATGCAAGTTTGGTACCGAAAAGGCATGCCCTCAATTTATTTATCCCATTATAAGCATTTCCAACAGATCTTTGAACAATCCATACAGAGCAGTACCTATGAAGAACTCTTTAGACCTTTAAAGCGTACAAAGAGAAAGTGCTAGTCACCAGCCACTTGAACGGCCCAAAGCTGCTTTGAAATTGAGTCAACAGCCACATCTTGGCTGACTAAAGCAAATTCAACAAGGGAGCTCAATGTCACAACATAGGGTGGAATACGCAAATCTTAGCAGCCCCTGATCACAGCCCTGAGGACATTGCTGTAAGTGTGCTGGAGTACAGCTGTCTACCAGGTGCTTGGCATTCTTCCAAATTTGCATGGCCTGTCTGGCCAGGGAATACAAGAGCATGACTCTTCTAGATGAGCTCTTACATGGGTCCTAAGCTCATTTGGTAAGGATTGCACTTTATCAGCAAGACTTTGTACAACAGAAATATATGAGAAACCCAAGCTCTCCTGACTAGACGAGGACGGAATAACATCCCAGGTGAAGACGAACAGATGCAACTTCCATCAGATGTTATCCTGTTGAAGAAGATTATATCTCCAAAAGTCATTTCAGAAGTGGGATTCGAACCCACGCCTCCAGAGGAGACTGCAGCCTAGACACAGCGCCTTAGACCACTCGCCCATCATGACAGTGTAGAGTCCTAAGAAATGTATAAAAGTCACTCAGAAATTTCTGCGTCCATGCAAGCTTGAAATAATTTCAACCTTCAAACACAAGGTGCAACTTTTTGCACAGGACAATAAACACAGAAGATCACATATGAAAGCATTTCATTTCACAGGTGTACTGTTTTTATGCTTTTAGAATAACTTATACCTCTCACCAGCTATTTAGGGTTCTGTATCCTACTCACAAAATTATCTTGCCTGCGACCTCTCTCTTTATACACAAACAACTACTGCTCAGGAAGTAGAAAGGCAGAAGGTGGGGCAGTTTATGCAAATTTATGCTGTCAATGTGCCTTGCACATTCATGCAGAATTTCTAGATCCTTGCTGGAAACAAGAGAGCAGGCCTTGTTTCAGATCAACTGTCCCTAGCAAGGAACGTCTGAGCACATCCATTCTTTTGCTCTCTAGCCCCTGGCTTGGGACTCACCCTCACTGGCTGAGGAGTGAAGTTCTGCATACCAACGTTGCATAGAAGGTATGTTTGTGATTGGTTTGAGATGGGTGGGAGGTCAAGAGCAGGGAAAAGCAAGTCACTTTCACTTCTAGTCTCCTCTTCTATGCCTACCTGCCGTTCACTCACTCTGTCTTTGTTTCATTCTCTCCTTCCTCAACACCCCATCTCACTCACTCGCTCTATCATTTGTGCTCTTTCCCCTTGCTCTTCATTTCATAGTGGAAACATCTCTTGAATGGGTCATTAGAAAATGAGGTTACATAAAATTAAAAATCTACTTATTGGAAACCAAAAATATCACAAGACTGAATGTAAGCCATTTCTTCAATAAAAGGGATTTTTTAGGCACCCCCCAAAAAACACATAAAACACCACTAGTGCTAGAAGAATATTATAAGAGCTTGAAGACAGAATTGGGCAAATTCATTTGCAGTTGAAACTGAAGTTTGGTACTTATTCAGATATTATATGCACTGCCAATTTTTAGCTGAGATTCTGAAGGAACGCAGAGACAAAATGGACTTAAAGTTTTGTCAGAAGTGGGATTCGAACCCACGCCTCCAGGAGAGACTGCGGCCTTAACGCAGCGCCTTAGACCACTCGGCCATCCTGACCACATGTTGCTTGTCCATCTACATAGTGATAAAGATAGTGTGAACAAAAAAAACACACATCTTAGGCCATAAGTGGCTATAGCAAGAAAAAAACTCACTGCACTTTTCCAAAAAGACAACCATATAAGCCCATGTGAGGGAAATGATCTGATTTTCTCCCTCAAGAAAAAAGAAGATTAAACACAGGTTTGTCAGAAGTGGGATTTGAACCCACGCCTCCAGAAGAGACTGCGACCTGAACGCAGCGCCTTAGACCACTCGGCCATCCTGACATGCATTTGCAGCACCTTCCACAAGCCAGACAGCCATGCAAGTTTGGTACCGAACAGGCATGCCCTCAATTTATTTATCCCATTATAAGCATTTCCAACAGATCTTTGAACAATCCATACAGAGCAGTACCTATGCAGAACTCTTTAGACCTTTAAAGCGTACAAAGAGAAAGTGCTATTCACCAGCCACTTGAACGGCCCAAAGCTGCTTTGAAATTGAGTCAACAGCCACATCTTGGCTGACTAAAGCAAATTCAACAAGGAATCTCAATGTCACAACATAGGGTGGAATTCGCACATCTAAGCAGCCCCTGATCACTGCCCTGAGGAAATTGCTGTAAGTGTGCTGGAGTCCAGCTGTCTACCAGGTGCTTGGCATTCTTCCAAATTTGTATGGCCTGTCTGGCCAGGGAATACAAGAGAATGACTCTTCTAGATGAGCTCTTACATGGGTCATAAGCTCATTTGGTAAGGATTGCACTTTATCAGCAAGACTTTGTACAACAGAAATAAATGAGAAACCCAAGCTCTCTTGACTAGACGAGGACAGAATAACGTCCCAGGTGAAGACGAACAGAATCAACTTCCATCAGATGTTATCCTGATGAAGAAGATTATATCTCCAAAAGTCATTTCAGAAGTGGGATTCGAACCCACGCCTCCAGAGGAGACTGCGGCCTAAACACAGCGCCTTAGACCACTCGGCCATCCTGACAGTGAAGAGTCCTAAGAAATGTATAAAAGTCACTCAGAAATTTCTGCGTCCATGCAAGCTTGAAATAATTTCAACCTTCAAACACAAGGTGCAACTTTTTGCACAGGACAATAAACACAGAAGATCACATATGAAAGCATTTCATTTCACAGGTGTATTGTTTTTATGCTTTTAGAATAACTTATACCTCTCACCAGCTATTTAGGGTTCTGTATCCTACTCACAAAATTATCTTGCCTGCGACCTCTCTCTTTATACACAAACAACTACTGCTCAGGAAGTAGGAAGGCAGAAGGTGGGGCAGTTTATGCAAATTTATGCTGTCAATGTGCCTTGCAGATTCATGCAGAATTTCTAGATCCTTGTTGGAAACAAGAGAGCAGGCCTTGTTTCAGATCAACTGTCCCTAGCAAGGAACGTCTGAGCACATCCATTCTTTTGCTCTCTAGCCCCTGGCTTGGGACTCACCCTCACTGGCTGAGGAGTGAAGTTCTGCATACCAATGTTGCATAGAAGGTATGTTTGTGATTGGTTTGAGATGGGTGGGAGGTCAAGACCAGGGAAAAGCAAGTCACCTTCACTTCTAGTCTCCTCTTCTATGCCTACCTGCCGTTCACTCACTCTGTCTTTGTTTCATTCTCTCCTTCCTCAACATCCCATCTCACTCACTGGCTCTATCATTTGTGCTCTTTCCCCTTGCTCTTCATTTCATAGTGGAAACATCTCTTGAATGGATCATTAGAAAATTAGGTTACATAAAATTAAAAATCTACTTATTGGAAACCAAAAATATCACAAAACTGAATGTAAGCCATTTCTTCAATAAAAGGGATTTTTTAGGCACCCCCCAAAAAACACATAAAACACCACTAGTGCTAGAAGAATATTATAAGAGCTTGAAGACAGAATTGGGCAAATTCATTTGCAGTTGAAACTGAAGTTTGGTACTTATTCAGATATTATATGCACTGCCAATTTTTAGCTGAGATTCTGAAGGAACGCAGAGACAAAATGGACTAAAAGTTTTGTCAGAAGTGGGATTCGAACCCACGCCTCCAGGAGAGACTGCGGCCTTAACGCAGCGCCTTAGACCACTCGGCCATCCTGACCACATGTTGCTTGTCCATCTACATAGTGAGAAAGATAGTGTGAACAAAAAAAACACACATCTTAGGCCATAAGTGGCTATAGCAAGAAAAAAACTCACTGCACTTTTCCAAAAAGACAACCATATAAGCCCATGTGAGGGAAATGATCTGATTTTCTCCCTCAAGAAAAAAGAAGATTAAACACAGGTTTGTCAGAAGTGGGATTTGAACCCACGCCTCCAGAAGAGACTGCGACCTGAACGCAGCGCCTTAGACCACTCGGCCATCCTGACTTGCATTTGCAGCACCTTCCACAAGCCAGACAGCCATGCAAGTTTGGTACAGAAAAGGCATGCCCTCAATTTATTTATCCCATTATAAGCATTTCCAACAGATCTTTGAACAATCCATACAGAGCAGTACCTATGAAGAACTCTTTAGACCTTTAAAGCGTACAAAGAGAAAGTGCTATTCACCAGCCACTTGAACGGCCCAAAGCTGCTTTGAAATTGAGTCAACAGCCACATCTTGGCTGACTAAAGCAAATTCAACAAGGGAGCTCAATGTCACAACATAGGGTGGAATACGTAAATCTAAGCAGCCCCTGATCACAGCCCTGAGGACATTGCTGTAAGTGTGCTGGAGTACAGCTGTCTACCAGGTGCTTGGCATTCTTCCAAATTTGCATGGCCTGTCTGGCCAGGGAATACAAGAGCATGACTCTTCTAGATGAGCTCTTACATGGGTCCTAAGCTCATTTGGTAAGGATTGCACTTTATCAGCAAGACTTTGTACAACAGAAATATATGAGAAACCCAAGCTCTCTTGACTAGACGAGGACGGAATAACGTCCCAGGTGAAGACGAACAGATGCAACTTCCATCAGATGTTATCCTGATGAAGAAGATTATATCTCCAAAAGTCATTTCAGAAGTGGGATTCGAACCCACGCCTCCAGAGGAGACTGCAGCCTAGACACAGCGCCTTAGACCACTCGGCCATCCTGACAGTGAAGAGTCCTAAGAAATGTATAAAAGTCACTCAGAAATTTCTGTGTCCATGCAAGCTTGAAATAATTTCAACCTTCAAACACAAGGTGCAACTTTTTGCACAGGACAATAAACACAGAAGATCACATATGAAAGCATTTCATTTCACAGGTGTACTGTTTTTATGCTTTTAGAATAACTTATACCTCTCACCAGCTATTTAGGGTTCTGTATCCTACTCACAAAATTACCTTGCCTGCGACCTCTCTCTTTATACACAAACAACTACTGCTCAGGAAGTAGGAAGGCAGAAGGTGGGGCAGTTTATGCAAATTTATGCTGTCAATGTGCCTTGCAGATTCATTGCGAATTTCTAGATCCTTGCTGGAAACAAGAGAGCAGGCCTTGTTTCAGATCAACTGTCCCTAGCAAGGAACGTCTGAGCACATCCATTCTTTTGCTCTCTAGCCCCTGGCTTGGGACTCACCCTCACTGGCTGAGGAGTGAAGTTCTGCATACCAACGTTACATAGAAGGTATGTTTGTGATTGGTTTGAGATGGGTGGGAGGTCAAGAGCAGGGAAAAGCAAGTCACCTTCACTTCTAGTCTCCTCTTCTATGCCTACCTGCCGTTCAGTCACTCTGTCTTTGTTTCATTTTCTCCTTCCTCAACACCCCATCTCACTCACTGGCTCTATCATTTGTGCTCTTTCCCCTTGCTCTTCATTTCATAGTGGAAACATCTCTTGAATGGATCATTAGAAAATGAGGATACATAAAATTAAAAATCTACTTATTGGAAACCAAAAATATCACAAGACTGAATGTAAGCTATTTCTTCAATAAAAGGGATTTTTTAGGCACCCCCCAAAAAACACATAAAACACCACTAGTGCTAGAAGAATATTATACGAGCTTGAAGACAGAATTGGGCAAATTCATTTGCAGTTGAAACTGAAGTTTGGTACTTATTCAGATATTATATGCACTGCCAATTTTTTGCTGAGATTCTGAAGGAACGCAGAGACAAAATGGACTTAAAGTTTTGTCAGAAGTGGTATTCGAACCCACGCCTCCAGGAGAGACTGCGGTCTTAAGGTAGCGCCTTAGACCACTCGGCCGTCCTGACCACATGTTGCTTGTTCATCTACATAGTGAGAAAGATAGTGTGAACAAAAAAAACACACATCTTAGGCCATGAGTGGCTATAGCAAGAAAAAAACTCACTGCACTTTTCCAAAAAGACAACCATATAAGCCCATGTGAGGGAAATGATCTGATTTTCTCCCTCAAGAAAAAAGAAGATTAAACACAAGTTTGTCAGAAGTGGGATTTGAACCCACGCCTCCAGAAGAGACTGCGACCTGAACGCAGCGCCTTAGACCACTCGGCCATCCTGACTTGCATTTGCAGCACCTTCCACAAGCCAGACAGCCATGCAAGTGGGGTACCGAAAAGGCATGCCCTCAATTTATTTATCCCATTATAAGCATTTCCAACAGATCTTTGAACAATCCATACAGAGCAGTACCTATGAAGAACTCTTTAGACCTTTAATGAGTACAAAGAGAAAGTGCTATTCACCAGCCACTTGAACGGCCCAAAGCTGCTTTGAAATTGAGTCAATAGCCACATCTTGGCTAACTAAAGCAAATTCAACAAGGGATCTCAATGTCACAACATAGGGTGGAATTCGCAAATCTAAGCAGCCCCTGATCACTGCCCTGAGGAAATTGCTGTAAGTGTGCTGGAGTCCAGCTGTCTACCAGGTGCTTGGCATTCTTCCAAATTTGTATGGCCTGTCTGGCCAGGGAATACAAGAGAATGACTCTTCTAGATGAGCTCTTACATGGGTCATAAGCTCATTTGGTAAGGATTGCACTTTATCAGCAAGACTTTGTACAACAGAAATATATGAGAAACCCAAGCTCTCTTGACTAGACGAGGACGGAATAACGTCCCAGGTGAAGAAGAACAGATGCAACTTCCATCAGATGTTATCCTGATGAAGAAGATTATATCTCCAAAAGTCATGTCAGAAGTGGGATTCGAACCCACGCCTCCAGAGGAGACTGCAGCCTAAACACAGCGCCTTAGACCACTCGGCCATCCTGACAGTGAAGAGTCCTTAGAAATGTATAAAAGTCACTCAGAAATTTCTGCGTCCATGCAAGCTTGAAATAATTTCAACCTTCAAACACAAGGTGCAACTTTTTGCACAGGACAATAAACACAGAAGATCACATATGAAAGCATTTCATTTCACAGGTGTACTGTTTTTATGCTTTTAGAATAACTTATACCTCTCACCAGCTATTTAGGGTTCTGTATCCTACTCACAAAATTACCTTGCCTGCGACCTTTCTCTCTATACACAAACAACTACTGCTCAGGAAGTAGGAAGGCAGAAGGTGGGGCAGTTTATGCAAATTTATGCTGTCAATGTGCCTTGCACATTCATGCAGAATTTCTAGATCCTTGCTGGAGACAAGAGAGCAGGCCTTGTTTCAGATCAACTGTCCCTAGCAAGGAACGTCTGAGCACATCCATTCTTTTGCTCTCTAGCCCCTGGCTTGGGACTCACCCTCACTGGCTGAGGAGTGAAGTTCTGCATACCAATGTTGCATAGAAGGTATGTTTGTGATTGGTTTGAGATGGGTGGGAGGTCAAGAGCAGGGAAAAGCAAGTCACCTTCACTTCTAGTCTCCTCTTCTATGCCTACCTGAGAAAGATAGTGTGAACAAAAAAAACACACATCTTAGGCCAGGGGTGCCCAAACCTGTCCTGGCGGGCCGTATCCATGCCAGATTTTTGGGATATCCCCATCTGGGGATCACGGTTCGATCCCCGGCACCGGCGGCAGATTAGCCCAGCACCAGGTGACTCTGGGAAATAGCTGGCGCCGCGGCTAGGGCGGCTGACTCCGGAATCTGGAGATTTTTTTATTTAAGGTTTTTGTAGAGCGCGTAGTAACCCTCGAGCATCCCAGAGATCAGGGTTCGATCCCCGGCACCGGCCGCAGATTAGCCCAGCACCACGTGACTCTGGGAAACAGCTGGCGCCGCGGCTAGGGAGGCTGATTCCGGAATCTGGAGATCACGGTTCGATCCCCGGCACCGGCGGCAGATTAGCCCAGCACCAGGTGACTCTGGGAAATAGCTGGCGCCGCGGCTAGGGCGGCTGACTCCGGAATCTGGAGATTTTTTTATTTAAGGTTTTTGTAGAGCGCGTAGTAACCCTCGAGCATCCCAGAGATCAGGGTTCGATCCCCGGCACCGGCCGCAGATTAGCCCAGCACCATGTGACTCTGGGCAATAGCTGGCGCCGCGGCTAGGGCGGCTGACTCCGGAATCTGGGGATCACGGTTCGATCCCCGGCACCGGCGGCAGATTAGCCCAGCACCATGTGACTCTGGGCAATAGCTTGCTTAATCTTCCCGACGGCCCCTAGCGCCTAGAGACCCTTACGGGTGATTGTGCGCCTTACAAATGTGGATTATTATTATTATTATTTGGGCCGATTCCGATCCGGTTCGTAAAAGCACATCTGCCCGAATCTGTCGGACAACCACGTACGCCCGCGAGAGGACTGCCCGGGACCCGTGGAGCCCGTCCTGGTCACTCTGACCTGCCATCGGCCTGGAGAAGGGAGCGCCGGACGCCCGGGGGGAGGACTGCCCGGGACCCGTGGAGCCCGTCCTGGGCACTCTGACCTGCCGTCGGCCCGGGGAAGGGAGCCCCGGACGCCCGGGGGGAGGACTGCCCGGGACCCATGGAGCCCGTCCTGGGCACTCTGACCTGCCGACGGCCCGGGGAAGGGAGCCCCGGACGCCCGGGGGAGGACTGCCCGGGACCCGTGGAACTCGTCCTGGGCACTCTGACATGCCGCTGACCCGGGGAAGGGAACCCCGGACGCCCGGGAACCGTGGAGCCCGTCCTGGGCACTCTGACAAGCCGTCGGACCGGGGAAGGGAGTCCCAGATACCCGGGACCCGTGGAGCCCGTCATGGGCACTCTGACAAGCCGGTGTCCCGGGGAAGGGAGCCCCGGACGCCCGGGACTCGTGGAGCCCGTCCTGGGCACTCTGGCATGCCGTTGGCCTGGGGAAGGGAGCCCCGGACGCCCGGGGCCCGTGGAGCCCATCCTGGGCAGTTTGACATGCCGTTGGCCTGGGGAAGGGAGCCCCGGACGCCCGGGGGGGGAGGACTGCCAGGGACCCGTGGAGCCCGTCCGGGGCACTTTGACCTGCCGTTGGCCTGGAGATGGAAGCCCCGGATGCCTGGGGGAGGACTGCCCGGGACCCATGGAGCCCGTCCCGGGTACTTTGCCATGCTGTTGGCCTCCTGGAGATGGGTGCCCCGGACGCCCGGGGGAGGACTGCCCGGGACGTATGGAGCCTGTCCCGGGCACTTTTCCATGCCGTCGGCAGGGATGGAGCCCCGGACGCCCGGGGGACGACTGCCCAAGAGCCATGGAGCCCGTCCTGGGCAATTTGACAAGCCGTTGGCCTGGAGGAAGGAAGCCCCGGGTGGCCTAGGGAGGTGTTACCCAGGCATAGCCCATCTGGTCCCCCTAGCAGAGAACCACCAGCCTTGGAGGGGTGTCCGGGCTTACCCTGTCCCTAGTAATCCGGAGGGAAATTACCTGACTTTCTTGCAATCTGTGCACACGAGGTGACAGAGGGGACCCAAGGCGCGAAAGTACCCGACCTCCTGGAGCCCTCGCTGGGATCCGGGAGGCGAATGGCACCTCATCAGGACTTCCAGGGCGACCAGATGGCCGAGGCGAGAGGGGCGACCAGATGGCCGGGACCAAAATGACGCCAATCTGCCAGCCCCGGAGCTGCAGGGCTCTGGGGCTGCAGGGTTCCGGGGGCTGCAGAGCTGCAGGTCTCAGGGGCTGCAGGGCTCCGGGGCTTCAGGCCTCCCCGGGCCCTGATGGACCCTCCGTCCCGGGCGCCTCCGACCCCCGGCCGGCTTGCAGGACGGAGGAGGGGTTCCCGCACCACCGGGCCCTGCCGGACGGGGCTCAAGCCCCGGGCCCAGTCCCCGGCCCCAGTCCCGGCTTTCCGAACCCTAGGCCGGGCTTGCAGGACGGAGGGGTACCAGCACCCTCGGGGCCTGGC
>NC_136069.1:1539475468-1539482968 GCF_964261635.1 Lissotriton helveticus | reverse complement strand
GCCATGCCGTCAGCCTGGATGGAGCCCCGGACGCCCGGGGGGGACGAAGGCCCGGGACGCATGGAGCCTGTCCCGGGCACTCTGCCATGCCGTCGGCCTGGATGGAGCACCGGACGCCCGGGGGACGACTGCCCAAGAGCCATGGAGCCCGTCCTGGGCAATTTGACATGCAGTTGGCCTGGAGGAAGGAAGCCCCGGGTGGCCTAGGGAGGTGTTGCCCAGGCATAGCCCATCTGGTCCCCATGGCAGAGAACCACCAACCCTGGAGGGGTGTCCGGGCATACCCTGCCCCATAGTAATCCGGAGGCAAATTACCCCCCTTTCTTGCAATCTGTGCACGTGAGGTGACAGAGGGGACCCAAGGCGTGAAAGAACCCGACCTCATGGAGCCCTCGCTGGGATCCGGGAGGCGAATGGCACCTCATTAAGACTTCCAGGGAAGTTCGGCCATCAGGTCCCCCCCCATAGGAAAGCGTTGCGGGCGACCAGATGCCCGAGGGGGATCCGGGCGACCAGATGGCCGAGGAAATCTGGGCGATCAGATGGCCGGGCATGGAGGTGAAGCCGCCTGGACTCTTCCCCACCCCGTCCCCGTCCCGGGACGAATGCCCGGGACGCATGGAGCCCGTCCTGGCCACTTGACGTACTGTCCTGGGCATTGAACCATGCCGTTGGCCTGGAGAAGGGAGCCCCCGGACACCCGGGGGAGGACTGCCCGGTACCCGTGGAGCCCTTCCCGGGTACTTTGCAACGCCGTTGGCCTCCTGGAGATGGGTGCCCCCGATGCCCGGGGGCGGGCTGCCCGGGACCCATGGAGCCCGTCCTGGGCACTTTTACATGCCGTCGGCCTGGAGGTGGGTGCCCTGGACGCCCGGGGGAGGCCTGCCCGGGACCCGTGGAGCCCTTCCCGGGTACTTTGCCAATGCCGTTGGCCTCATGGAGATGGTTGCCCCGGACGCCCGGGGGAGGCCTGCGCGGGACCCAGGGAGCCCGTCCTGGGCATTGAGCCATGCCGTTGGCCTGGAGATGGGAGCCCCGGACGCCCGGGGGAGGACTGCCCGGTACCCGTGGATCCCGTCCTGGGCTCTTTGACATGCCGTCGGCCTGGAGGTGGGAGCCCCGGACGCCCGGGAGCGGGCTGCCCGGGACCCATGGAGCCCGTCCTGGACACTTTGACATGCCGTCGGCCTGGAGGAGGGTGCCCGGGACGCCCGTGGGAAGCCTGGTCGGGACCCGTGGAGCCCTTCCCGGGTACTTTGCCAATGCCGTTGGCCTCATGGAGATGGGTGCCCCGGACGCCCGGGGGGAGGACTGCCCGGTACCCCTGGAGCCCTTTCCGGGTAATTTGCAACGCCGTTGGCCTCCTGGAGATGTGTGCCCCGAACGCCCGGGGGGGAGGGCTGCCCGGGGCCCGTGGAGCCCGCCCTGGGCACTTTGACATGCCGTCGTCCTGGAGGTGGGAGCCCCGGACGCCCGGGGGAGGGCTGCCCGGGACCCATGGAGCCCTTCCCGGTTACTCTGCCATCCCGTTGGCCTCCTGGAGATGGGTGCCCCGGACGCCCGGGGGAGGTCTGTCCAGGGCCCATGGAGCCCGTCCTGGGCAGTGTGACATGCCGTCGGCCTGGAGGTGGGAGCCCCGGACGCCCGGGGGAAGGCTGCCCGGGACCCGTGGAGCCCTTCCCGGGTACTTTGCCATCCCGTTGGCCTCCTGGAGATGGGTGCCCCGGACGCCCGGGGGAGGTCTGTCCGGGGCCCATGGAGCCCGTCCTGGGCAGTGTGACATGCCGTCGGCCTGGAGGTGGGAGCCCCGGACGCCCGGGGGAAGGCTGCCCGGGACCCGTGGAGCCCTTCCCGGGTACTTTGCCATCCCGTTGGCCTCCTGGAGATGGGTGCCCCGGACGCCCAGGGGAGGTCTGTCCGGGACACGTGGAGCCCGTCCTGGGCATTGAGCCATGCCGTTGGCCCGGAGAATGGAGCCCCCAGACGCCCGGGGGAGGTGTTGCCCAGGCATATCTCATCTGGTCCCCCGGGCAGAGAACCACCAGCCCTGGAGAGGTGTCCGGGCGTACCCTGCCCCTAGTAATCCGGAGGGAAATTACCCCCCTTTCTTGCAATCCGTGCACGCGAGGTGACAGAGGGGACCCAAGGCGTAAAAGAACCCGACCTCATGGAGCCCTAGCTGGGATCCGGGAGCCGAATGGCACCTCATCGGGACTTCCAGGGAAGCCCGGCCATCTGGTCGCCCCATTGGAAAGCATCGCGGGCGACCAGAGGGCTGGGATCGAAAGGACTCCCAGCTCCCCATCCATCCCAAGCCTTCGCGGTAGGGTTCCTGACTGCCTGCCCACGCAAGGCAGGGCTCTTGGACCCCGGCTGGGCCTCAGGCGCAGGTTGGACCACCGGAGCTCTAGGGCCCGGACGACCTGGGGGAGGAATGCCCGGGACCCGTGGAGCCCGTCCTGGGTACTTTGACATGCCGTCGGCCTGGAGGTGGGTGCCCCGGACGCCCGGGGGAAGCTGCCCGGGACCCATGGAGCCCGTCCTGGGTACTTTGACATTCCGTCGGCCTGGAGGTGGGAGCCCCGGATGCCCGGGGGAGGTCTACCCGGGACCCATGGAGCCCTTCCCGGGTACTTTGCCAATGCCGTTGGCCTCGTGGAGATGGGTGCCCCGGACGCCCGGGGGAGGTCTGCCCGGGACCCATGGAGCCCGTCCTGGGTACTTTGCCAATGCCGTTGGCCTCATGGAGATGGGTGCCCCGGACGCCCGAGGGAGGTCTGCCCGGGACCCATGGAGCCCGTCCTGGGTACTTTGCCAATGCCGTTGGCCTCCTGGAGATGGGTGTCCCGGACGCCCGGGGGAGGACTGTCCCGGACTCATGGAGCCCGTCCTGGACACTTTGACATGCCGTCGGCCTGGCGGTGGGAGCCCCGGACGCCCGGGGGAGGGCTGCCCGGGACCCATGGAGCCCGACCCGGGCACTCTGTCATGCCGTCAGCCTGGATGGAGCCCCGGACGCCCGGGGGACGAATGCCCGGGACGCATGGAGCCCGTCCTGGGCACTTTTCCGTGCCTTCGGCCTGGAGCCCCCACCAGACACCCAGGGGAGGACCACCGTGAAAACCATGGAGCCCGACCTGGGCACTCTGCCATACCGTCAGCCTAGATGGAGCCCCGGACGCCCAGGGGACGAATGCCCTGGACGCATGGAGCCCGTCCTGGGCACTTTTCCATGCATTTGGCCTGGAGCCCCCAGACACCCAGGGGAGGACCACCGTGAAAACCATGGAGCCCGACCTGGGCACTCTTCAATACCGTCAGCCTAGATGGAGCCCCGGACGCCCGGGGGATGAATGCCCGGGACGCATGGAGCCTGTCCTGGGCACTTTTCCATGCCGTCAGCCTGGATGGAGCCCCGGACGCCCGGGGGACGACTGCCCAGGAGCCATGGAGCCCGTCCTGGGCAATTTGACATGCAGTTGGCCTGGAGGAAGGAAGCCCCGGGTGGCCTAGGGAGGTGTTGCCCAGGCATAGCCCATCTGGTCCCCATGGCAGAGAACCACCAGCCTCGGAGGGGTGTCCGGGCGTACCCTTCTCCCTAGTAATCCGGAGGAAAATTACCCCCTTTTCTTGTAATCTGTGCACGCGAGGTGACAGAGGGGACCCAAGGCGCGAATGTACCCGACCTCCTGGAGCCCTCCCTGGGATCCGGGCGGCGAATGGCACCTCATCGGGACTTCCAGGGAAGTTCGGCCATCTGGTCGCCCCATAGGAAAGCGTTGCGGGCGACCAGATGCCCGAGGGAATCCGGGCGACCAGATGGCCGAGGGAATCTGGGCGATCAGATGGCTGGACACGGAAGTGAAGCCGCCTGGACTCTCCCGACCCTGTCCCCCGTCCCCGTCCCGGGACGAATGCCCGGGACGCATGGAGCCCGTCCTGGGCACTTTTCCATGCCATTGGCCTGGAGCGCCCCGACACCCAAGGGAGGACCACCCTGAAAACCATGGAGCCCGACCCGGGCACTCTCCCATGCCGTCAGCCTGGATGGAGCCCCGGACGCCCGGGGGACGAATGCCCGGGACGCATGGAGGCCGTCCTGGGCACTTTTCCATGCCATTGGCCTGGAGCGCCCCGACACCCAGGGGAGGACCACACTGAAAACCATGGAGCCCGACCCGGGCACTCTGCCATGCTGTCAGCCTGGATGGAGCCCCGGACGCCCGGGGGACGAAGGCCCGGGACGCATGGAGCCCGTCCCGGGCACTCTGCCATGCCGTCGGCCTGGATGGAGCCCCGGACGCCCGGGGGACGACTGCTCAAGAGCCATGGAGCCCGTCCTGGGCAATTTGACATGCAGTTGGCCTGGAGGAAGGAAGCCCCGGGTGGCCTAGGGAGGTGTTGCCCAGGCATAGCCTATCTGGTCCCCATGGCAGAGAACCACCAGCCCTGGAGGGGTGTCCGGGCGTACCCTGCCCCTAGTAATCCGGAGGGAAATTACCCCCCTTTCTTGCAATCTGTGCACGCGAGGTGACAGAGGGGACCCAAGGCGTGAAAGAACCCGACCTCATGGAGCCCTCGCTGGGATCTGGGAGGCGGATGGCACCTCATCGGGACTTCCAGGGAAGTTCGGCCATCTGGTCCCCCCCCCCATAGGAAAGCGTTGCGGGCGACCAGATGGCCGAGGAAATCTGGGCGATCAGATGGCCGGGCATGGAGGTGAAGCCGCCTGGACTCTTCCCCACCCCGTCCCCATCCCGGGACGAATGCCCAGGACGCATGGAGCCCGTCCTGGGCACTTTTTCATGCCGTCGGCCTGGAGCGCCCCGACACCCTGGGGAGGACCACCGTGAAAACCATGGAGCTCGACCCGGGCACTCTGCCATACCGTCAGCCTGGATGTAGCCCCGGGCGCCCGGGGGACGAATGCCCGGGACGCATGGAGCCCGTCCCGAGCACTCTGCCATGCCGTCAGCCTGGATGGAGCCCCGGACGCCCGGGGGACGGAGGCCCGGGACGCATGGAGCCCGTCCTGGGCACGTTTCCATGCCGTCGGCCGGGATGGAGCCCCGGGCGCCCGGGGACGACTGCCCAAGAGCCATGGAGCCCATCCCGGGCACTCTGCCATGCCGTCCCGACAAATTCGTACGGACTCCTAACCTTCCGACACGGATCGGAATCGAGCCCTTTCTGACCCAGCAGTTTCAGGCGCCCGGGGGACGAATGCCCGGGACGCATGGAGCCCGACCCGGGCACTCTGCCATGCCGCCGGCCTGGATGGAGCCCCGGACGCCCGGGGGAGGACTGCCCGGGACCCGTGGAACTCGTCCTGGGCACTCTGACATGCCGCTGACCCGGGGAAGGGAACCCCGGACGCCCGGGAACCGTGGAGCCCGTCCTGGGCACTCTGACAAGCCGTCGGACCGGGGAAGGGAGTCCCAGATACCCGGGACCCGTGGAGCCCGTCATGGGCACTCTGACAAGCCGGTGTCCCGGGGAAGGGAGCCCCGGACGCCCGGGACTCGTGGAGCCCGTCCTGGGCACTCTGGCATGCCGTTGGCCTGGGGAAGGGAGCCCCGGGCGCCCGGGGGGGGAGGACTGCCAGGGACCCGTGGAGCCCGTCCTGGGCACTTTGACCTGCCGTTGGCCTGGAGATGGAAGCCCCGGATGCCTGGGGGAGGACTGCCCGGGACCCATGGAGCCCGTCCCGGGTACTTTGCCATGCTGTTGGCCTCCTGGAGATGGGTGCCCCGGACGCACGGGGGAGGACTGCCCGGGATGTATGGAGCCCGTCCCGGGCACTTTTCCATGCCGTCGGCAGGGATGGAGCCCCGGACGCCCGGGGGACGACTGCCCAAGAGCCATGGAGCCCGTCCTGGGCAATTTGACAAGCCGTTGGCCTGGAGGAAGGAAGCCCCGGGTGGCCTAGGGAGGTGTTACCCAGGCATAGCCCATCTGGTCCCCCTAGCAGAGAACCACCAGCCTTGGAGGGGTGTCCGGGCGTACCCTGTCCCTAGTAATCTGGATGGAAATTACCTGACTTTCTTGCAATCTGTGCACACGAGGTGACAGAGGGGACCCAAGTACCCGACCTCCTGGAGCCCTCGCTGGGATCCGGGAGGCGAATGGCACCTCATCAGGACTTCCAGGGTGACCAGATGGCCGAGGCGAGAGGGGCTACCAGAGGGCCGGGACCAAAATGACGCCAATCTGCCTGCCCCGGAGCTGCAGGGCTCTGGGGCTGCAGGGTTCCGGGGGCTGCAGAGCTGCAGGTCTCAGGGGCTGCAGGGCTCCGGGGCTTCAGGCCTCCCTGGGCCCTGATGGACCCTCCGTCCCGGGCGCCTCCGACCCTCGGCCGGCTTGCAGGACGGAGGGGGGGTTCCCGCACCACCGGGCCCTGCCGGACGGGGCTCAAGCCCCGGGCCCAGTCCCCGGCCCCAGTCCCGGCTTTCCGAACCCTAGGCCGGGCCGGGGAGAGCCTCCCCTGGGCCCCCGGTGGACCCTCCGTCCCGGGCGCCCCGGACCCCCGGCCGGCTTGCAGGACGGAGGGGTACCAGCACCCTCGGGGCCTGGCCAGATGGAGTTCAAGCCCCTGGTCCGGTCCCACCTTCCGAAACCCTAGCCAGGCTGGGGAGAACCTCCCCGGGCCCCGGTGGAGCCCCGTCCCAAGCACCCGGACCCTCTGGTGGCCTGCGGGACAGGGGGCTCCAGCACCCTCGGGGCCTGGCCAGATGGAGCTCAAGCCCCGGGTCCGGTCCCACCTTCCGAACCCTAGCCAGGCTGGGGAGAGCCTCCCCGGGCCCCGGTGGAGCCCCGTCCCCAGTGCCCAGACCCTCTGGTGGCCTGCGGGACGGGGGGCTTGCGCACCCCGGGGCCGGCCGGCCGGAGCTCAAGCCCCGGGCCCGGTCCCACCTTCCGAACCCTAGCCAGGCTGGGGAGAGACTCCCCGGGACCCGGTGGAGCCCCGTCCCCAGCGCCTGGACCCTCTGATGGCCTGCGGGACGGGGGGCTCGCGCACCCCGGGGCTGGCCGGCCGGAGCTCAAGTCCCGGGCCCGGTCCCACCTTCCGAACCCTGGCCAGGCTGGGGAGAGCCTCCCCGGGCCCCGGTGGAGCCCCGTCCCCAGCGCCCAGACCCTCTGGTGGCCTGCGGGACGGGGGGCTTGCGCACCCCGGGGCCGGCCGGCCGGAGCTCAAGCCCCGGGCCCGGTCCCACCTTCCGAACCCTAGCCAGGCTGGGGAGAGCCTCCCCGGGCCCCGGTGGAGCCCCGTCCCCAGCGCCCGGACCCACTGGTGGCCTGCGGGACAGGGGGCTCCAGCACCCTCGGGGCCTGGCCAGATGGAGTTCAAGCCCCGGGTCCGGTCCCACCTTCCGAACCCTAGCCAGGCTGGGGAGAGCCTCCCCGGGCCCCGGTGGAGCCCCGTCCCCAGCACCCGGACCCTCTGGTGGCCTGCGGGACAGGGGGCTCGCGCACCCCGTGGCTGGCCGGCCGGAGCTCAAG
>NC_136069.1:1539447968-1539465468 GCF_964261635.1 Lissotriton helveticus | reverse complement strand
AAATGGCACCTCATCGGGACTTCCAGGGAAGTTCGGCCATCTGGTCGCCCCCATTGGAAAGCATTGCGGGCGACCAGATGGCCGAGGCGATCCGGGAGACCAGATGGTCGAGGGGATAGGGGCGACCAGATGGCCGAGGGGATACGGGCGACCAGATGGCCGAGGGGATCCGGGCGACCAGATGGCCGGGCACAAAAGGGACGCCATCCGGTCGCCCCGTGCCCCCACGAAGGAGGGAGCGGGCGCCCGGGGCATGGCGGGCCGGAGGCCCGGGGCCCCAGCCGGGCCACAGCCATGGAGGCTGCCAGGGGCCGGCGGGCCCTCCGACCCGGGGCCCGCTTACACCTTGACAAGCAGGGGAGGCCTGCAAGGGACCGACGGACCCCTGTCCTGGGCCCTGGGTGGAGCGGCAGCCCGGGGGACCGGGCCCAGGGCCGGAGCGCCCGACCCGGGGCCCCGACCGGGCCCCTGGACCCAGCCGGGGCTCCCAGGCCCGGAGGCAAAGGGGAAGCCTCCCCGGGCCCGCCGGACCCCGTCCCAGGCACCCTGCCCCGCGGCAGGACCCAGGACGGAGCCCGGGGTGGGGAGGCCACCCTCCCCGGGGCCCTCAGGGGCCCCGGGTGGGGCTCCTGAACCCAGCCAAGCACGGGGAGGCTCCCCGGGCACCACGGAACCCCGTCCCGGGACTTTGGCAGTGCGGCAGGCCGGGGGACAGGGCCCAGGGACGGAGCGCCCCACCTGGGGCCCCGGCCGGGCCCCTGGACCCAGCCGGGGCTCCCAGGCCCGGAGGCGCAGGGCGAGCCTCCCCTGGCACGCCGGACCCCGTCCCGGGCACCCTGCCACGCGCCAGGACCCAGGACGGAGCCCGGGGTGGGGAGGCCGCCATCCCCGGGCCCTCAGGGGCCCCGGATGGAGCTCCTGAACACAGACAAGCAAGGGGAAGCTCCCCGGGCACATCGGAACCCCTTTCCGGGCCCTTGGCAGTGCGGCAGGCTGGGAGACAGGGCCCAGGGCCGGAGCACCCGACCCGGGGCCCGCCCGGGCCCCTGGACCCAGCCGGGGCTCCCAAGCCCGGAGGCGCATGGGACGCCTCCCCGGTCCCTCCGGACCCCGTCCCGGGCACCCTGCCACGCAGCAGGACCAAGGACAGAGCCCGGGGTGGGGAGGCCGCCCTCCCCGGGCCCTCAGGGGCCCTAGCCACTGCTCCTGAACCCAGCCAAGCAAGGGGAGGCTCCCCGGGCACATCGGAACCCCTTCCCGGGCCCTTGGCAGTGCGGCAGGCTGGGAGACAGGGCCCAGGGCCGGAGCACCCGACCCGGGGCCCGGCCGGGCCCCTGGACGCAGCCGGGGCTCCCAAGCCCGGAGGTGCATGGGACGCCTCCCCGGTCCCTCCGGACCCCGTCCCGGGCACCCTGCCACGCAGCAGTACCAAGGACAGAGCCCGGGGTGGGGAGGTCGCCCTCCCCCGGGCCCCTAGGGGCCCTGGACAGAGCTCCTGAACCCAGACAAGCAAGGGGAGGCTCCCCGGGCACAACGGAACCCCTTCCTAGGCCCTTGGCAGTGCGGTAGGCTGGGAGACAGGGACCAGGGCCGGAGCACCCGACCCGGGGCCCGGCCGGGCCCCTGGACCCAGCCGGGGCTCCCAAGCCCGGAGGCGCATGGGACGCCTCCCCGGACCCATGGAGCCCGTCCTGGGCATTGAGCCATGCCGTTGGCCTGGAGATGGGTGCCCCGGACGCCCGGGGGAGGTCTGTCCGGGACACATGGAGCCCGTCCTGGGCATTGAACCATGCCGTTGGCCTGGAGAAGGGAGCCCCCGGACGCCCGGGGGAGGACTGCCCGGTACCCGTGGAGCCCTTCCCGGGTACTTTGCAACGCCGTTGGCCTCCTGGAGATGGGGGCCCCGAACGCCCGGGGGGCGGGCTGCCAGGGACCCGTGGAGCCCGTCCTGGGCACTCTGACCTGCTGTTGGCCCGGGGGAGGACTGCCCGGACCCGTGGAGCCCGTCCTGGGCACTCTGACAAGCTGTTGGCCCGGGGAAGGGAGCCCCAGACGACCGGGACCTGTGGAGCCCGTCCTGGGCACTCCTGTATGCCGTTGGCCCGGGGAAGGGAGCCCCGGACGTCCGGGACCCGTGGAGCCCGTCCTGGGCACTCTGAAATGATTTTGGCCCGGGGAAGGGAGCCCCGGACACCCGGGGGAGGACTGCCCGGGACCCGTGGAACTCGTCCTGGGCACTCTGACATGCCTCTGGCCTGGGGAAGGGTGCCCTGGACGCCCGGGGCCCGTGGAGCCCGTCCTGGGCACTCTGACAAGCCGTTGGCCCGGGGAAGGGAGCCCTGGACGCCCGGGACCCGTGGAGCCCGTCCTGGGCACTCTGAAATGCTTTGGCCCAGGGAAGGGAGCCCCGGACACCCGGGGGAGGACTGCCCGGGACCCGTGGAACTGGTCCTGGGCACTCTGACATGCCGCTGGCTCGGGGAAGGGTGCCCCGGATGACCGGGGCCCGTGGAGCCCGTCCTGGGCACTCTGACATGCCGCTGGCCCGGGGAAGGGAACCCCGGACGCCCGGGGCCCGTGGAGCCCGTCCTGGGCACTCTGACAAGCCGTTGGCCCGGGGAAAGGGAGGCCCGGACGCCCGGGACCCGTGGAGCCCGTCCTGGGCACTCTGACATGCCATCAGCCCGGATGGAGCCCCGGACGCCCGGGGGACGAATGCCCGGGAAGCATGGAGCCCGTCCCGGGCCCTCTGCCATTCCGTCAGCCCGGATGGAGCCCCGGGCGCCCGGGGGACGAAGGCCCGGGACGCATGGAGCCCGTCCCGGGCACTCTGCCATGCCGTCGGCCTGGAGCGCCCCGACACCCAGGGGAGGACCACCGTGGAAACCATGGAGCCCGACCCGGGCACTCTGCCATGCCGTCAGCCTGGATGGAGCCCCGGACGCCCGGGGGGACGAAGGCCCGGGCGCATGGAGCCTGTCCCGGGCACTCTGCCATGCCGTCGGCCTGGATGGAGCACCGGACGCCCGGGGGACGACTGCCCAAGAGCCATGGAGCCCGTCCTGGGCAATTTGACATGCAGTTGGCCTGGAGGAAGGAAGCCCCGGGTGGCCTAGGGAGGTGTTGCCCAGGCATAGCCCATCTGGTCCCCATGGCAGAGAACCACCAACCCTGGAGGGGTGTCCGGGCATACCCTGCCCCATAGTAATCCGGAGGCAAATTACCCCCCTTTCTTGCAATCTGTGCACGCGAGAAAGAACCCGACCTCATGGAGCCCTCGCTGGGATCCGGGAGGCGAATGGCACCTCATTAAGACTTCCAGGGAAGTTCGGCCATCTGGTCCCCCCCCACCCATAGGAAAGCAATGCGGGCGACCAGATGCCCGAGGGGGATCCGGGCGACCAAATGGCCGAGGGAATCTGGGCGATCAGATGGCCGGGCATGGAGGTGAAGCCGCCTGGACTCTTCCCCACCCCGTCCCCATCCCGGGACGAATGCCCGGGACGCATGGAGCCCGTCCTGGCCACTTGACGTCCCGTCCTGGGCATTGAACCATGCCGTTGGCCTGGAGAAGGGAGCCCCCGGACACCCGGGAGAGGACTGCCCGGTACCCGTGGAGCCCTTCCCGGGTACTTTGCAACGCCGTTGGCCTCCTGAAGATGGGTGCCCCAGATGCCCGGGGGCGGGCTGCCCGGGACCCATGGAGCCCATCCTGGGCAGTGTGACATGCCGTCGGCCTGGAGGTGGGAGCCCTGGACGCCCGGGGGAAGGCTGCCCGGGACCCGTAGAGCCCTTCCCGGGTACTTTGCCATCCCGTTGGCCTCCTGGAGATGGGTGCCCCGGACGCCCAGGGGAGGTCTGTCCGGGACACGTGGAGCCCGTCCTGGGCATTGAGCCATGCCGTTGGCCCGGAGAATGGAGCCCCCAGATGCCCGGGGGAGGTGTTGCGCAGGCATATCTCATTTGGTCCCCCGGGCAGAGAACCACCAGCCCTGGAGAGGTGTCCGGGCGTACCCTGCCCCTACTAATCCGGAGGGAAATTACCCCCCTTTCTTGCCATCCGTGCACGCGAGGTGACAGAGGGGACCCAAGACGTAAAAGAACCCGACCTCATGGAGCCCTAGCTGGGATCTGGGAGCCGAATGGCACCTCATCGGGACTTCCGTGGAGCCCGTCCTGGGCACTCTGACATGCCGCTGGCCCGGGGAAGGGAACCCCGGACGCCCGGGGCCCGTGGAGCCCGTCCTGGGCACTCTGACAAGCCGTTGGCCCGGGGAAAGGGAGGCCCGGACGCCCGGGACCCGTGGAGCCCGTCCTGGGCACTCTGACATGCCATCAGCCCGGATGGAGCCCCGGACGCCCGGGGGACGAATGCCCGGGAAGCATGGAGCCCGTCCCGGGCCCTCTGCCATGCCGTCAGCCCGGATGGAGCCCCGGGCGCCCGGGGGACGAAGGCCCGGGACGCATGGAGCCCGTCCCGGGCACTCTGCCATGCCGTCGGCCTGGAGCGCCCCGACACCCAGGGGAGGACCACCGTGGAAACCATGGAGCCCGACCCGGGCACTCTGCCATGCCGTCAGCCTGGATGGAGCCCCGGACGCCCGGGGGGACGAAGGCCCGGGCGCATGGAGCCAGTCCCGGGCACTCTGCCATGCCGTCGGCCTGGATGGAGCACCGGACGCCCGGGGGACGACTGCCCAAGAGCCATGGAGCCCGTCCTGGGCAATTTGACATGCAGTTGGCCTGGAGGAAGGAAGCCCCGGGTGGCCTAGGGAGGTGTTGCCCAGGCATAGCCCATCTGGTCCCCATGGCAGAGAACCACCAACCCTGGAGGGGTGTCCGGGCATACCCTGCCCCATAGTAATCCGGAGGCAAATTACCCCCCTTTCTTGCAATCTGTGCACGCGAGAAAGAACCCGACCTCATGGAGCCCTCGCTGGGATCCGGGAGGCGAATGGCACCTCATTAAGACTTCCAGGGAAGTTCGGCCATCTGGTCCCCCCCCACCCATAGGAAAGCAATGCGGGCGACCAGATGCCCGAGGGGGATCCGGGCGACCAGATGGCCGAGGGAATCTGGGCGATCAGATGGCCGGGCATGGAGGTGAAGCCGCCTGGACTCTTCCCCACCCCGTCCCCGTCCCGGGACGAATGCCCGGGACGCATGGAGCCCGTCCTGGCCACTTGACGTCCCGTCCTGGGCATTGAACCATGCCGTTGGCCTGGAGAAGGGAGCCCCCGGACACCCGGGGGAGGACTGCCCGGTACCCGTGGAGCCCTTCCCGGGTACTTTGCAACGCCGTTGGCCTCCTGGAGATGGGTGCCCCAGATGCCCGGGGGCGGGCTGCCCGGGACCCATGGAGCCCGTCCTGGGCAGTGTGACATGCCGTCGGCCTGGAGGTGGGAGCCCTGGACGCCTGGGGGAAGGCTGCCCGGGACCCGTGGAGCCCTTCCCGGGTACTTTGCCATCCCGTTGGCCTCCTGGAGATGGGTGCCCCGGACGCCCGGGGGAGGTCTGTCCGGGGCCCATGGAGCCCGTCCTGGGCAGTGTGACATGCCGTCGGCCTGGAGGTGGGAGCCCCGGACGCCCGGGGGAAGGCTGCCCGGGACCCGTGGAGCCCTTCCCGGGTACTTTGCCATCCCGTTGGCCTCCTGGAGATGGGTGCCCCGGACACCCAGGGGAGGTCTGTCCGGGACACGTGGAGCCCGTCCTGGGCATTGAGCCATGCCGTTGGCCCGGAGAATGGAGCCCCCAGACGCCCGGGGGAGGTGTTGCCCAGGCATATCTCATCTGGTCCCCCGGGCAGAGAACCACCAGCCCTGGAGAGGTGTCCGGGCGTACCCTACCCCTACTAATCCGGAGGGAAATTACCCCCCTTTCTTGCAATCCGTGCACGCGAGGTGACAGAGGGGACCCAAGACGTAAAAGAACCCGACCTCATGGAGCCCTAGCTGGGATCCGGGAGCCGAATGGCACCTCATCGGGACTTCCAGGGAAGCCCGGCCATCTGGTCGCCCCATTGGAAAGCATCGCGGGCGACCAGAGGGCCGGGATCGAAAGGACTCCCAGCTCCCCATCCATCCCAAGCCTTCGCGGTAGGGTTCCTGACTGCCTGCCCACGCAAGGCAGGGCTCTTGGACCCCGGCTGGGCCTCAGGCGCAGGTTGGACCACCGGAGCTCTAGGGCCCGGACGACCTGGGGGAGGAATGCCCGGGACCCGTGGAGCCCGTCCTGGGTACTGTGACATGCCGTCGGCCTGGAGGTGGGTGCCCCGGACGCCCGGGGGAAGCTGCCCGGGACCCATGGAGCCCGTCCTGGGTACTTTGACATTCCGTCGGCCTGGAGGTGGGAGCCCCGGACGCCCGGGGGAGGTCTACCCGGGACCCATGGAGCCCTTCCCGGGTACTTTGCCAATGCCGTTGGCCTCGTGGAGATGGGTGCCCCGGACGCCCGGGGGAGGTCTACCCGGGACCCATGGAGCCCTTCCCGGGTACTTTGCCAATGCCGTTGGCCTCGTGGAGATGGGTGCCCCGGACGCCCGGGGGAGGTCTGCCCGGGACCCATGGAGCCCGTCCTGGGTACTTTGCCAATGCCGTTGGCCTCATGGAGATGGGTGCCCCGGACGCCCGAGGGAGGTCTGCCCGGGACCCATGGAGCCCGTCCTGGGTACTTTGCCAATGCCGTTGGCCTCCTGGAGATGGGTGTCCCGGACGCCCGGGGGAGGACTGTCCCGGACTCATGGAGCCCGTCCTGGACACTTTGACATGCCGTCGGCCTGGCGGTGGGAGCCCCGGACGCCCACGGGAGGGCTGCCCGGGACCCATGGAGCCCGACCCGGGCACTCTGTCATGCCGTCAGCCTGGATGGAGCCCCGGACGCCCGGGGGACGAATGCCCGGGACGCATGGAGCCCGTCCTGGGCACTTTTCCGTGCCTTCGGCCTGGAGCCTCCCCCAGACACCCAGGGGAGGACCACCGTGAAAACCATGGAGCTCGACCTGGGCACTCTGCCATACCGTCAGCCTAGATGGAGCCCCGGACGCCCAGGGGACGAATGCCCTGGACGCATGGAGCCCGTCCTGGGCACTTTTCCATGCATTTGGCCTGGAGCCCCCAGACACCCAGGGGAGGTGCACCGTGAAAACCATGGAGCCCGACCTGGGCACTCTTCCATACCGTCAGCCTAGATGGAGCCCCGGACGCCCGGGGGATGAATGCCCGGGACGCATGGAGCCTGTCCTGGGCACTTTTCCATGCCGTCAGCCTGGATGGAGCCCCGGACGCCCGGGGGACGACTGCCCAGGAGCCATGGAGCCCGTCCTGGGCAATTTGACATGCAGTTGGCCTGGAGGAAGGAAGCCCCGGGTGGCCTAGGGAGGTGTTGCCCAGGCATAGCCCATCTGGTCCCCATGGCAGAGAACCACCAGCCTCGGAGGGGTGTCCGGGCGTACCCTTCTCCCTAGTAATCCGGAGGAAAATTATCCCCTTTTCTTGTAATCTGTGCACGCGAGGTGACAGAGGGGACCCAAAGCGCGAATGTACCCGACCTCCTGGAGCCCTCCCTGGGATCCGGGCGGCGAATGGCACCTCATCGGGACTTCCAGGGAAGTTCGGCCATCTGGTCGCCCCATAGGAAAGCGTTGCGGGCGACCAGATGCCCGAGGGGATCCGGGCGACCAGATGGCCGAGGGAATCCGGGCGATCAGATGGCTGGACACGGAAGTGAAGCCGCCTGGACTCTCCCGACCCTGTCCCCCGTCCCCGTCCCGGGACGAATGCCCGGGACGCATGGAGCCCGTCCTGGGCACTTTTCCATGCCATTGGCCTGGAGCGCCCCGACACCCAGGGGAGGACCACCCTGAAAACCATGGAGCCCGACCCGGGCACTCTCCCATGCCGTCAGCCTGGATGGAGCCCCGGACGCCCGGGGGACGAATGCTCGGGACGCATGGAGGCCGTCCTGGGCACTTTTCCATGCCATTGGCCTGGAGCGCCCCGACACCCAGGGGAGGACCACCCTGAAAACCATGGAGCCCGACCCGGGCACTCTGCCATGCTGTCAGCCTGGATGGAGCCCCGGACGCCCGGGGGACGAAGGCCCGGGACGCATGGAGCCCGTCCCGGGCACTCTGCCATGCCGTCGGCCTGGATGGAGCCCCGGACGCCCGGGGGACGACTGCCCAAGAGCCATGGAGCCCGTCCTGGGCAATTTGACATGCAGTTGGCCTGGAGGAAGGAAGCCCCGGGTGTTGCCCAGGCATAGCCTATCTGGTCCCCATGGCAGAGAACCACCAGCCCTGGAGGGGTGTCCGGGCGTACCCTGCCCCTAGTAATCCGGAGGGAAATTACCCCCCTTTCTTGCAATCTGTGCACGCGAGGTGACAGAGGGGACCCAAGGCGTGAAAGAACCCGACCTCATGGAGCCCTCGCTGGGATCCGGGAGGCGAATGGCACCTCATCGGGACTTCCAGGGAAGTTCGGCCATCTGGTCCCCCCCCCCATAGGAAAGCGTTGCGGGCGACCAGATGGCCGAGGAAATCTGGGCGATCAGATGGCCGGGCATGGAGGTGAAGCCGCCTGGACTCTTCCCCACCCCGTCCCCGTCCCGGGACGAATGCCCAGGACGCATGGAGCCCGTCCTGGGCACTTTTTCATGCCGTCGGCCTGGAGCGCTCCGACACCCTGGGGAGGACCACCCTGGAAACCATGGAGCCCGACCCGGGCACTCTGCCATGCCGTCGGCCTGGATGGAGCCCCGGACGCCCGGGGGACGAATGCCCGGGACGCATGGAGCCCGTCCTGGGCACTTTTCCATGCCGTCGGCCAGGAGCCCCCTGACACCCAGGGGAGGACCACCGTGAAAACCATGGAGCCCGTCCCGGGCACTCTGCCATGCGGGCAGCCTGGATGGAGCCCCGGACGCCCGGGGGACGGAGGCCCGGGACGCATGGAGCCCGTCCTGGGCACGTTTCCATGCCGTCGGCCGGGATGGAGCCCCGGGCGCCCGGGGGACGACTGCCCAAGAGCCATGGAGCCCATCCCGGGCACTCTGCCATGCCGTCCCGACAAATTCGTACGGACTCCTAACCTTCCGACACGGATCGGAATCGAGCCCTTTCTGACCCAGCAGTTTCAGGCGCCCGGGGGACGAATGCCCGGGACGCATGGAGCCCGACCCGGGCACTCTGCCATGCCGCCGGCCTGGATGGAGCCCCGGACGCCCGGGGGACGAATGCCCGGGACGCATGGAGCCCGTCCCGGGCACTCTGCCATGCCGTCGGCCTGGATGGAGCCCCGGACGCCCGGGGGACGACTGCCCAAGAGCCATGGAGCCCATCCCGGGCACTCTGCCATGCCGTCCCGACAAATTCGTACGGACTCCTAACCTTCCGACACGGATCGGAATCGAGCCCTTTCTGACCCAGCAGATTTCAGGTTGATTTGCTATATACTTTACGTACGATTTTATGGGGGCCGATTCCGATCCGGTACGTAAAAGCACATCCGACCGACATGTCGGACAACCACTTACACCCAGGGGATAGGACTGCCCGGGTCACATGGACCCCGTCCTGGGCACTCTGATCTGCGGCCGGCGCCGGGGATGGAACCGTGATCACCAGATGGGGATATCCCAAAAATCTGGCATGGATACGGCCCGCCAGGACAGGTTTGGGCACCCCTGTTGTACGGACTCCCAAGCCCGACAGATTCCTACGGACCTTCTGACACGGATCGGAATCGAACCCAGCAGATTTCGCGTTGACTGCCTCTATATCAGGGGTGCCCAAACCTGTCCTGGCGGGCCGTATCCATGCCAGATTTTTGGGATATCCCCATCTGGGGATCACGGTTCGATCCCCGGCACCGGCGGCAGATTAGCCCAGCACCAGGTGACTCTGGGAAATAGCTGGCGCCGCGGCTAGGGCGGCTGACTCCGGAATCTGGAGATTTTTTTATTTAAGGTTTTTGTAGAGCGCGTAGTAACCCTCGAGCATCCCAGAGATCAGGGTTCGATCCCCGGCACCGGCCGCAGATTAGCCCAGCACCATGTGACTCTGGGCAATAGCTGGCGCCGCGGCTAGGGCGGCTGACTCCGGAATCTGGGGATCACGGTTCGATCCCCGGCACCGGCGGCAGATTAGCCCAGCACCATGTGACTCTGGGCAATAGCTTGCTTAATCTTCCTGACGGCCCCTAGCGCCTAGAGACCCTTACGGGTGATTGTGCGCCTTACAAATGTGGATTATTATTATTATTATTATTATTTGGGCCGATTCCGATCCGGTTCGTAAAAGCACATCTGCCCGAATCTGTCGGACAACCACGTACGCCCGGGAGAGGACTGCCCGGGACCCGTGGAGCCCGTCCTGGTCACTCTGACCTGCCATCGGCCTGGAGAAGGGAGCGCCGGACGCCCGGGGGGAGGACTGCCCGGGACCCGTGGAGCCCGTCCTGGGCACTCTGACCTGCCGTCGGCCCGGGGAAGGGAGCCCCGGACGCCCGGGGGGAGGACTGCCCGGGACCCATGGAGCCCGTCCTGGGCACTCTGACCTGCCGACGGCCCGGGGAAGGGAGCCCCGGACGCCCGGGGGAGGACTGCCCGGGACCCGTGGAACTCGTCCTGGGCACTCTGACATGCCGCTGACCCGGGGAAGGGAACCCCGGACGCCCGGGAACTGTGGAGCCCGTCCTGGGCACTCTGACAAGCCGTCGGACCGGGGAAGGGAGTCCCAGATACCCGGGACCCGTGGAGCCCGTCATGGGCACTCTGACAAGCCGGTGTCCCGGGGAAGGGAGCCCCGGACGCCCGGGACTCGTGGAGCCCGTCCTGGGCACTCTGGCATGCCGTTGGCCTGGGGAAGGGAGCCCCGGACGCCCGGGGCCCGTGGAGCCCATCCTGGGCAGTTTGACATGCCGTTGGCCTGGGGAAGGGAGCCCCGGACGCCCGGGGGGGAGGACTGCCAGGGACCCGTGGAGCCCATCCTGGGCACTTTGACCTGCCGTTGGCCTGGAGATGGAAGCCCCGGATGCCTGGGGGAGGACTGCCCGGGACCCATGGAGCCCGTCCCGGGTACTTTGCCATGCTGTTGGCCTCCTGGAGATGGGTGCCCCGGACGCCCGGGGGAGGACTGCCTGGACGAGGCGCCTCCCTCCGGGGTGGCGGCGACTCTGGACGCGAGCCAGGCCCTTCCTGTGGATCGCCCCAGCTGCGGTGGTCGCCTCTCCCCGTGCCCCCTCCCCGGGGGTGCGGGGCCGGCGTTCTGCCTCGGCCGGCGCCTAGCAGCTGACTTAGAACTGGTGCGGACCAGGGGAATCCGACTGTTTAATTAAAACAAAGCATCGCGAAGGCCCGAGGCGGGTGTTGACGCGATGGGAGTTCCGGATCCCCTCCGCGGGACCGGGGCCCGGGCCCTACCCGGCCCCCGCAGGGCGCATTTCCTCCGAGCCCGTCCTGGGCACTCTGAAATGCTTTGGCCCGGGGAAGGGAGCCCCGGACACCCGGGGGAGGACTGCCCGGGACCCGTGGAACTCGTCCTGGGCACTCTGACATGCCTCTGGCCCGGGGAAGGGTGCCCCGGACGCCCGGGGCCCGTGGAGCCCGTCCTGGGCACTCTGACAAGCCGTTGGCCCGGGGAAGGGAGCCCTGGACGCCCGGGACCCGTGGAGCCCGTCCTGGGCACTCTGAAATGCTTTGGCCCGGGGAAGGGAGCCCCGGACGCCCGGGGGAGGACTGCCCGGGGCCCGTGGAGCCCGTCCTGGGCACTCTGACATGCCGCTGGCCCGGGGAAGGGGAGGCCCGGACGCCCGGGACCCGTGGAGCCCGTCCTGGGCACTCTGACATGCCGTCAGCCCGGATGGAGCCCCGGACGCCCGGGGGACGAATGCCCGGGACGCATGGAGCCCGTCCCGGGCACTCTGCCATGCCGTCAGCCCGGATGGAGCCCCGGGCGCCCGGGGGACGAAGGCCCGGGACGCATGGAGCCCGTCCCGGGCACTCTGCCATGCCGTCGGCCTGGAGCGCCCCGACACCCAGGGGAGGACCACCGTGGAAACCATGGAGCCCGACCCGGGCACTATGCCATGCCGTCAGCCTGGATGGAGCCCCGGACGCCCGGGGGGGACGAAGGCCCGGGACGCATGGAGCCTGTCCCGGGCACTCTGCCATGCCGTCGGCCTGGATGGAGCACCGGACGCCCGGGGGACGACTGCCCAAGAGCCATGGAGCCCGTCCTGGGCAATTTGACATGCAGTTGGCCTGGAGGAAGGAAGCCCCGGGTGGCCTAGGGAGGTGTTGCCCAGGCATAGCCCATCTGGTCCCCATGGCAGAGAACCACCAACCCTGGAGGGGTGTCCGGGCATACCCTGCCCCATAGTAATCCGGAGGCAAATTACCCCCCTTTCTTGCAATCTGTGCACGCGAGGTGACAGAGGGGACCCAAGGCGTGAAAGAACCCGACCTCATGGAGCCCTCGCTGGGATCCGGGAGGCGAATGGCACCTCATTAAGACTTCCAGGGAAGTTCGGCCATCTGGTCCCCCCCCATAGGAAAGCGTTGCGGGCGACCAGATGCCCGAGGGGGATCCGGGCGACCAGATGGCCGAGGGAATCTGGGCGATCAGATGGCCGGGCATGGAGGTGAAGCCGCCTGGACTTTTCCCCACCCCGTCCCCGTCCCGGGACGAATGCCCGGGACGCATGGAGCCCGTCCTGGCCACTTGATGTCCCATCCTGGGCATTGAACCATGCCGTTGGCCTGGAGAAGGGAGCCCCCGGACACCCGGGGGAGGACTGCCCGGTACCCGTGGAGCCCTTCCCGGGTACTTTGCAACGCCGTTGGCCTCCTGGAGATGGGTGCCCCCGATGCCCGGGGGCGGGCTGCCCGGGACCCATGGAGCCCGTCCTGGGCACTTTTACATGCCGTCGGCCTGGAGGTGGGTGCCCTGGACGCCCGGGGGAGGCCTGCCCGGGACCCGTGGAGCCCTTCCCGGGTACTTTGCCAATGCCGTTGGCCTCATGGAGATGGTTGCCCCGGACGCCCGGGGGAGGCCTGCGCGGGACCCAGGGAGCCCGTCCTGGGCATTGAGCCATGCCGTTGGCCTGGAGATGGGAGCCCCGGATGCCCGGGGGAGGACTGCCCGGTACCCGTGGATCCCGTCCTGGGCTCTTTGACATGCCGTCGGCCTGGAGGTGGGAGCCCCGGACGCCCGGGAGCGGGCTGCCCGGGACCCATGGAGCCCGTCCTGGACACTTTGACATGCCGTCGGCCTGGAGGAGGGTGCCCGGGACGCCCGTGGGAAGCCTGGTCGGGACCCGTGGAGCCCTTCCCGGGTACTTTGCCAATGCCGTTGGCCTCATGGAGATGGGTGCCCAGGACGCCCGGGGGGAGGACTGCCCGGTACCCGTGGAGCCCTTTCCGGGTAATTTGCAACGCCGTTGGCCTCCTGGAGATGTGTGCCCCGAAAGCCCGGGGGGGAGGGCTGCCCGGGGCCCGTGGAGCCCGCCCTGGGCACTTTGACATGCCGTCGTCCTGGAGGTGGGAGCCCCGGACGCCCGGGGGAGGGCTGCCCGGGACCCATGGAGCCCTTCCCGGTTACTCTGCCATCCCGTTGGCCTCCTGGAGATGGGTGCCCCGGACGCCCGGGGGAGGTCTGTCCGGGGCCCATGGAGCCCGTCCTGGGCAGTGTGACATGCCGTCGGCCTGGAGGTGGGAGCCCCGGACGCCCGGGGGAAGGCTGCCCGGGACCCGTGGAGCCCTTCCCGGGTACTTTGCCATCCCGTTGGCCTCCTGGAGATGGGTGCCCCGGACGCCCGGGGGAGGTCTGTCCGGGGCCCATGGAGCCCGTCCTGGGCAGTGTGACATGCCGTCGGCCTGGAGGTGGGAGCCCCGGACGCCCGGGGGAAGGCTGCCCGGGACCCGTGGAGCCCTTCCCGGGTACTTTGCCATCCCGTTGGCCTCCTGGAGATGGGTGCCCCGGACGCCCAGGGGAGGTCTGTCCGGGACACGTGGAGCCCGTCCTGGGCATTGAGCCATGCCGTTGGCCCGGAGAATGGAGCCCCCAGACACCCGGGGGAGGTGTTGCCCAGGCATATCTCATCTGGTCCCCCGGGCAGAGAACCACCAGCCCTGGAGAGGTGTCCGGGCGTACCCTGCCCCTAGTAATCCGGAGGGAAATTACCCCCCTTTCTTGCAATCCGTGCACGCGAGGTGACAGAGGGGACCCAAGGCGTAAAAGAACCCGACCTCATGGAGCCCTAGCTGGGATCCGGGAGCCGAATGGCACCTCATCGGGACTTCCAGGGAAGCCCGGCCATCTGGTCGCCCCATTGGAAAGCATCGCGGGCGACCAGAGGGCCGGGATCGAAAGGACTCCCAGCTCCCCATCCATCCCAAGCCTTCGCGGTAGGGTTCCTGACTGCCTGCCCACGCAAGGCAGGGCTCTTGGACCCCGGCTGGGCCTCACGCGCAGGTTGGACCACCGGAGCTCTAGGGCCCGGACGACCTGGGGGAGGAATGCCCGGGACCCGTGGAGCCCGTCCTGGGTACTTTGACATGCCGTCGGCCTGGAGGTGGGTGCCCCGGACGCCCGGGGGAAGCTGCCCGGGACCCATGGAGCCCGTCCTGGGTACTTTGACATTCCGTCGGCCTGGAGGTGGGAGCCCCGGACGCCCGGGGGAGGTCTACCCGGGACCCATGGAGCCCTTCCCGGGTACTTTGCCAATGCCGTTGGCCTCGTGGAGATGGGTGCCCCGGACGCCCGGGGGAGGTCTACCCGGGACCCATGGAGCCCTTCCCGGGTACTTTGCCAATGCCGTTGGCCTCGTGGAGATGGGTGCCCCGGACGCCCGGGGGAGGTCTGCCCGGGACCCATGGAGCCCGTCCTGGGTACTTTGCCAATGCCGTTGGCCTCATGGAGATGGGTGCCCCGGACGCCCGAGGGAGGTCTGCCCGGGACCCATGGAGCCCGTCCTGGTTCCTTTGCCGATGCCGTTGGCCTCCTGGAGATGGGTGTCCCGGACGCCCGGGGGAGGACTGTCCCGGACTCATGGAGCCCGTCCTGGACACTTTGACATGCCGTCGGCCTGGCGGTGGGAGTCCCGGACGCCCGGGGGAGGGCTGCCCGGGACCCATGGAGCCCGACCCGGGCACTCTGTCATGCCGTCAGCCTGGATGGAGCCCCGGACGCCCGGGGGACGAATGCCCGGGACGCATGGAGCCCGTCCTGGGCACTTTTCCATGCCTTCGGCCTGGAGCCCCCACCAGACACCCAGGGGAGGACCACCGTGAAAACCATGGAGCCCGACCTGGGCACTCTGCCATACCGTCAGCCTAGATGGAGCCCCGGACGCCCAGGGGACGAATGCCCGGGACGCATGGAGCCCGTCCTGGGCACTTTTCCATGCCGTCAGCCTAGATGGAGCCCCGGATGCCCGGGGGACGACTGCCCAGGAGCCATGGAGCCCGTCCTGGGCAATTTGACATGCAGTTGGCCTGGAGGAAGGAAGCCCCGGGTGGCCTAGGGAGGTGTTGCCCAGGCATAGCCCATCTGGTCCCCATGGCAGAGAACCACCAGCCTCGGAGGGGTGTCCGGGCGTACCCTTCTCCCTAGTAATCCGGAGGAAAATTACCCCCTTTTCTTGTAATCTGTGCACGCGAGGTGACAGAGGGGACCCAAGGCGCGAATGTACCCGACCTCCTGGAGCCCTCCCTGGGATCCGGGCGGCGAATGGCACCTCATCGGGACTTCCAGGGAAGTTCGGCCATCTGGTCGCCCCATAGGAAAGCGTTGCGGGCGACCAGATGCCCGAGGGAATCCGGGCGACCAGATGGCCGAGGGAATCTGGGCGATCAGATGGCTGGACACGGAAGTGAAGCCGCCTGGACTCTCCCGACCCTGTCCCCCGTCCCCGTCCCGGGACGAATGCCCGGGACGCATGGAGCCCGTCCTGGGCACTTTTCCATGCCATTGGCCTGGAGCGCCCCGACACCCAGGGGAGGACCACCCTGAAAACCATGGAGCCCGACCCGGGCACTCTCCCATGCCGTCAGCCTGGATGGAGCCCCGGACGCCCGGGGGACGAATGCCCGGGACGCATGGAGGCCGTCCTGGGCACTTTTCCATGCCATTGGCCTGGAGCGCCCCGACACCCAGGGGAGGACCACACTGAAAACCATGGAGCCCGACCCAGGCACTCTGCCATGCTGTCAGCCTGGATGGAGCCCCGGACGCCCGGGGGACGAAGGCCCGGGACGCATGGAGCCCGTCCCGGGCACTCTGCCATGCCGTCGGCCTGGATGGAGCCCCGGACGCCCGGGGGACGACTGCTCAAGAGCCATGGAGCCCGTCCTGGGCAATTTGACATGCAGTTGGCCTGGAGGAAGGAAGCCCCGGGTGGCCTAGGGAGGTGTTGCCCAGGCATAGCCTATCTGGTCCCCATGGCAGAGAACCACCAGCCCTGGAGGGGTGTCCGGGCGTACCCTGCCCCTAGTAATCCGGAGGGAAATTACCCCCCTTTCTTGCAATCTGTGCACGCGAGGTGACAGAGGGGACCCAAGGCGTGAAAGAACCCGACCTCATGGAGCCCTCGCTGGGATCTGGGAGGCGAATGGCACCTCATCGGGACTTCCAGGGAAGTTCGGCCATCTGGTCCCCCCCCCATAGGAAAGCGTTGCGGGCGACCAGATGGCCGAGGAAATCTGGGCGATCAGATGGCCGGGCATGGAGGTGAAGCCGCCTGGACTCTTCCCCACCCCGTCCCCGTCCCGGGACGAATGCCCAGGACGCATGGAGCCCGTCCTGGGCACTTTTTCATGCCGTCGGCCTGGAGCGCCCCGACACCCTGGGGAGGACCACCGTGAAAACCATGGAGCTCGACCCGGGCACTCTGCCATACCGTCAGCCTGGATGTAGCCCCGGGCGCCCGGGGGACAAATGCCCGGGACGCATGGAGCCCGTCCCGAGCACTCTGCCATGCCGTCAGCCTGGATGGAGCCCCGGACGCCCGGGGGACGGAGGCCCGGGACGCATGGAGCCCGTCCTGGGCACGTTTCCATGCCGTCGGCCGGGATGGAGCCCCGGGCGCCCGGGGACGACTGCCCAAGAGCCATGGAGCCCATCCCGGGCACTCTGCCATGCCGTCCCGACAAATTCGTACGGACTCCTAACCTTCCGACACGGATCGGAATCGAGCCCTTTCTGACCCAGCAGTTTCAGGCGCCCGGGGGACGAATGCCCGGGACGCATGGAGCCCGACCCGGGCACTCTGCCATGCCGCCGGCCTGGATGGAGCCCCGGACGCCCGGGGGAGGACTGCCCGGGACCCGTGGAACTCGTCCTGGGCACTCTGACATGCCGCTGACCCGGGGAAGGGAACCCCGGACGCCCGGGAACCGTGGAGCCCGTCCTGGGCACTCTGACAAGCCGTCGGACCGGGGAAGGGAGTCCCAGATACCCGGGACCCGTGGAGCCCGTCATGGGCACTCTGACAAGCCGGTGTCC